>NW_027185307.1:590000-652500 GCF_022577435.1 Embiotoca jacksoni | reverse complement strand
GTCTGTGACTGGAATATAGAAACAAGGACTACATCAGCCTTTCAAAATAAGAGCTTTAGATGCTGTTTAATTCATGTTCATTCAACACATAGACCTGCTGGATGAAACAAACAAAGAGACGTCTCTGACAACTGGACGTGTGGAGAAAACTCATTTAACATCCAGTAATATGGAATCACTTCCTTTGATCACAAACATTTAATCATCATTTTAATGTGAAGAACACATTGATAATGGTTTTTGCGGAAAAATCGCGGGAATTTAAAAAAATTGCAAGCGAGTGAGGACCAGTATGTTATGCAGAGCAGTGGGAGGAGCCTGTGGGAGGAGCCTGAGGGAGGAGCCTGTGGGAGGAGCCTGTGAGCTCCTGGAGGTGGGTAGTTGGATCCTGGTGGAACTTCCTCTGGTGGTTCAGGATTATACAAGAAGACAGCAGCAGAGAGGAGAGGGATGATGAGATGGAGTTCAGCTCCTCGGTTTCCTCCGAGGTCTGATGGGCAGCAGATATTCAGGCCTCTGGCAGCGTTTAATTCCCAGCTGGGAGAGTTGATACGGGACGAGGACACTTCAGTCACACTGACAGACCCACTGCTGTGGGGTGTGTGTGTGTGTGTGTGTGTGTGTGTGTGTGTGTGTGTGTGTGTGTGTGTGTGGTGGTGTGTGTGTGTGTGTGTGTGTGTGTGTGTGTGTGTGGTGTGTGTGTGTGTGTGTCTGTCTGTGTGTGAGTGTGTGTGTGTGTGTGTGTGTCTGTCTGTGTGTGAGTGTGTGTCTGTCTGTGTGTGAGTGTGTGTGTGTGTGTGTGTGTGTGTGTGTGTGTGTGTGTGTGTCTATATCATTACGTTTTTGTGTGGGATGTTTTGAAGTTTATATTTTATTCTTCGTAGCACCATCAGTAACTTTAGAATCTGATTTATTACCAAATATTTCCACTCAGCAGGAATTAGTTTAGTTGTTGAGCTGCGTAACGATGTGAAACTAGCAGCAGCAGAAAGCAGCAGAAAGCAGCGTCCAGCTCCTCCAACTAATCATGTGCTCTCCATCCGGAAAAAGAACACAATCAGATCTTAAAACAGATATTTGATGTTTGATGGAAAACTGACAGATA
Source organism: Embiotoca jacksoni (assembly GCF_022577435.1). Classification (NCBI taxonomy): domain Eukaryota; kingdom Metazoa; phylum Chordata; class Actinopteri; family Embiotocidae; genus Embiotoca; species Embiotoca jacksoni. Next base: position 651,395 of record NW_027185307.1, on the reverse strand, counting down.
TGTATAGCAGCTGGAGCCCCGCCCACTTTTCTTTACAATATTGGTAACATTTTGATGGAAAAATGTTGTTTACATAGATTCCATGTTTTTTATGCTGGATAAATGAGGACTGATATTTTGCACGTGTTAGAAACGCAGAGTTGAAGTGTCCTTTAATAATAATAATTATAATAATAATAATAATAACAGGTAACCCATCAGCTTCCTTCGGTGGGTTCTGTGAACATGTGGGCGGTTCTGGTTCAGTCAGGACCTCTCGGTGGTGACCCCTCCCCTCTTCCTTCCTCCGGCTGTTGTTGGAGAGGTGGAGGTTGCTCAAGGAAACAGACACCTGTTCCTGGAGGACGTTGGACAGAATCACAACCTCTCATTTCACTAATGAAACGCTGTGTAGACATTTGGGCGACGCTCTGTGAGCGTCTTCCATCAGTGAGCGGGTGGAGGAGGAACTGCTGGACGGACGTCTGGTGTTGGACGGGCAGTAATACTGTATCTGTAAAAGAGGACAATGAAGACTTGAGGCTGCTGAGGAGGAAATATTGCATTACATTACATTACGTTTCATTACATTGCATTTCATTACGTTACATTTCATTACATTACGTTACATTTCATTACATTACGTTTCATTACATTACATTTCATTACATTACATTTCATTACGTTACATTTCATTACGTTACATTTCATTACATTACATTTCATTACATTACATTTCATATCATTACGTTACATTACATTTCATTACATTACATTTCATTGCGTTACATTTCATTACATTACATTTCATTACATTACGTTACATTTCATTACATTACGTTTCATTTCATTACATTACGTTACATTTCATTACATTACATTTCATTACATTACGTTACATTTCATTACATTACATTTCATTACATTACGTTACATTTCATTACATTACGTTTCATTACATTACATTTCATTACGTTACATTTCATTACATTACGTTACATTTCATTACATGACGTTTCATTACATTACATTTCATTTCATTACATTACGTTACATTTCATTACATTACGTTTCATTACATTTCATTACCTTACATTACATTACGTTTCATTTCATTACATTACATTACATTACGTTACATTTCATTACATTACATTTCATTACATTACGTCACATTTCATTTCATTACATTACATTTCATTACGTTTCATTTCATTACATTACATTTCATTTCATTACGTTACATTTCATTTTATTACATTACATCACATTACATTTCATTACATCACATTACATTTCATTACATTACGTTTCATTACATTTCATTACGTTACATTTCATTACATTACGTTTCATTACATTTCATTACGTTACATTTCATTACGTTACATTTCATTACATTACGTTTCATTACATTACATTACATTACATTTCATTACATTACGTTTCATTACATTACATTACGTTACATTTCATTACGTTACATTTCATTACGTTACATTTCATTACATTACATTTCATTTCATTACGTACATTTCATTACGTTACATTTCATTACGTTACATTTCATTACATTACGTTTCATTACATTACATTTCATTACGTTACATTTCATTACATTACGTTTCATTACATTACATTACGTTACATTTCATTACGTTACATTTCATTACGTTACATTTCATTACATTACATTACATTTCATTTCATTACGTTACATTTCATTACGTTACATTTCATGACATTACGTTTCATTACATTACATTACGTTACATTTCATTACGTTACATTTCATTACATGACGTTTCATTACATTACATTTCATTACGTTACATTTCATTACGTTACATTTCATTACGTTACATTTCATTTCATTACGTTACATTTCATTACGTTACATTTCATTACATTACATTACGTTACATTTCATTACGTTACATTTCATGACATTACGTTTCATTACATTACATTACGTTACATTTCATTACGTTACATTTCATTACGTTACATTTCATTACATTACATTTCATTTCATTACGTTACATTTCATTACGTTACATTTCATTACGTTACATTTCATTTCATTACGTTACATTTCATTACGTTACATTTCATTACGTTACATTTCATTACATTACATTTCATTTCATTACGTTACATTTCATTACGTTACATTTCATTACATTACATTTCATTACGTTATGTTACATTTCATTACGTTACATTTCATTACGTTACATTTCATTACATTACATTTCATTACGTTACATTTCATTTCATTACGTTACATTTCATTACATTACATTTCATTACGTTACATTTCATTTCATTACGTTACATTTCATTACATTACGTTTCATTACATTACATTTCATTACGTTACATTTCATTTCATTACGTTACATTTCATTACGTTACATTTCATTACATTACATTTCATTACGTTACGTTACATTTCATTACGTTACATTTCATTACGTTACATTTCATTACGTTACATTTCATTTCATTACGTTACATTTCATTACGTTACATTTCATTACGTTTCATTACATTACATTACGTTACATTTCATTACGTTACATTTCATTACGTTACATTTCATTACGTTACATTTCATTACATTACATTTCATTTCATTACGTTACATTTCATTACATTACGTTTCATTACATTACATTACGTTACATTTCATTACGTTACATTTCATTACATGACGTTTCATTACATGACATTTCATTACGTTACATTTCATTACGTTACATTTCATTACATTACGTTACATTTCATTACGTTACATTTCATGACATTACGTTTCATTACATTACATTTCATGACATTACGTTTCATTACATTACATTTCATTACGTTACATTTCATTACATTACATTACGTTTTATTTCATTTCATTACATTGCATTACGTTACGTTTCATTACATTACATTTCATTACATTACATTACATTTTATTTCATTTCATTACATTGCATTACGTTACATTTCATTACATTACATTTCATTACATTACATTACATCACATTTCATTTCATTACATTACATTTCATTACGTTTCATTTCATTACATTTCATTACATTATATTTCATTTCATTACATTACATTGCATTTCATTACATTACATTTTATTTCATTTCATTACATTGCATTACGTTACATTTCATTACATTACATTGCATTTCATTACATTTCATTACATTACATTTTATTTCATTTCATTACATTGCATTACGTTACATTTCATTACATTACATTTCAATACATTACATTACATCACATTTCATTTCATTACATTACATTTCATTACGTTTCATTTCATTACATTTCATTACATTACATTGCATTTCATTACATTTCATTTCATTTCATTACGTTACATTTCATTACATTACGTTTCATTACATTACATTACGTTACATTTCATTACGTTACATTTCATTACATGACGTTTCATTACATTACATTTCATTACGTTACATTTCATTACGTTACATTTCATTTCATTACGTTACATTTCATTACGTTACATTTCATGACATTACGTTACATTTCATTACATGACGTTTCATTACATTACATTTCACTACGTTACATTACATTTCATTACATTTCATTACGTTTTATTTCATTTCATTACGTTACATTTCATTACATTACGTTTCATTACATTACATTACATTACATTTCATTACGTTACATTTCATTACATTACGTTTCATTACATTACATTACGTTACATTTCATTACGTTACATTTCATTACATTACGTTTCATTACATTACATTACGTTACATTTCATTTCGTTACATTTCATTACGTTACATTTCATTACATTACATTTCATTTCATTACGTTACATTTCATTACGTTACATTTCATTACGTTACATTTCATTACATTACGTTTCATTACATTACATTACATTTCATTTCGTTACATTTCATTTCATTACATTGCATTACGTTACATTTCATTACGTTACATTTCATTACGTTACATTTCATTACATTACGTTTCATTACATTACATTACATTACATTTCATTTCGTTACATTTCATTACGTTACATTTCATTACATTACATTTCATTTCATTACGTTACATTTCATTACGTTACATTTCATTACGTTACATTTCATTACATTACGTTTCATTACATTACATTACGTTACATTTCATTTCGCTACATTTCATTACGTTACATTTCATTTCGTTACATTTCATTACGTTACATTTCATTACATTACGTTTCATTACATTTCATTACATTACATTTCATTACGTTACATTTCATTACATTACGTTTCATTACATTACGTTACATTTCATTACGTTACATTTCATTACGTTACATTTCATTACATTACATTTCATTTCATTACGTTACATTTCATTACGTTACATTTCATGACATTACGTTACATTTCATTACGTTACATTTCATTACATGACGTTTCATTTCATTACGTTACATTTCATTACGTTACATTTCATTACATTACATTTCATTTCATTACGTTACATTTCATTACGTTACATTTCATTACATTACATTACGTTTTATTTCATTTCATTACATTGCATTACGTTACGTTTCATTACATTACATTTCATTACATTACATTACATTTTATTTCATTTCATTACATTGCATTACGTTACATTTCATTACATTACATTTCATTACATTACATTACATCACATTTCATTTCATTACATTACATTTCATTACGTTTCATTTCATTACATTTCATTACATTATATTTCATTTCATTACATTACATTGCATTTCATTACATTACATTTTATTTCATTTCATTACATTGCATTACGTTACATTTCATTACATTACATTGCATTTCATTACATTTCATTACATTACATTTTATTTCATTTCATTACATTGCATTACGTTACATTTCATTACATTACATTTCAATACATTACATTACATCACATTTCATTTCATTACATTACATTTCATTACGTTTCATTTCATTACATTTCATTACATTACATTGCATTTCATTACATTTCATTTCATTTCATTACGTTACATTTCATTACATTACGTTTCATTACATTACATTACGTTACATTTCATTACGTTACATTTCATTACATGACGTTTCATTACATTACATTTCATTACGTTACATTTCATTACGTTACATTTCATTTCATTACGTTACATTTCATTACGTTACATTTCATGACATTACGTTACATTTCATTACATGACGTTTCATTACATTACATTTCACTACGTTACATTACATTTCATTACATTTCATTACGTTTTATTTCATTTCATTACGTTACATTTCATTACATTACGTTTCATTACATTACATTACATTACATTTCATTACGTTACATTTCATTACATTACGTTTCATTACATTACATTACGTTACATTTCATTACGTTACATTTCATTACATTACGTTTCATTACATTACATTACGTTACATTTCATTTCGTTACATTTCATTACGTTACATTTCATTACGTTACATTTCATTACATTACATTTCATTTCATTACGTTACATTTCATTACGTTACATTTCATGACATTACGTTACATTTCATTACGTTACATTTCATTACATGACGTTTCATTACATTACATTTCATTACGTTACATTTCATTACGTTACATTTCATTACATTACATTTCATTTCATTACGTTACATTTCATTACGTTACATTTCATTACGTTACATTTCATTACGTTACATTACGTTACATTTCATTACGTTACATTTCATGACATTACGTTTCATTACATTACATTACGTTACATTTCATTACGTTACATTTCATTACATGACGTTTCATTACATTACATTTCATTACGTTACATTTCATTACGTTACATTTCATTACATGACGTTTCATTACATTACATTTCATTACGTTACATTTCATTACGTTACATTTCATTACATTACATTTCATTTCATTACGTTACGTTTCATTACATTTCATTACGTTACATTTCATTACGTTACATTTCATTACATTACATTTCATTACGTTACATTTCATTACATTACGTTTCATTACATTACATTACGTTACATTTCATTACGTTACATTTCATTACATTACATTTCATTTCATTACGTTACATTTCATTACGTTACGTTTCATTACATTACATTACGTTACATTTCATTACGTTACATTTCATTACGTTACATTTCATTACGTTACATTTCATTACATTACATTTCATTTCATTACGTTACATTTCATTACGTTACATTTCATGACATTATGTTTCATTACATTACATTTCATTACGTTACATTTCATTACATTTCATTACGTTTTATTTCATTTCATTACATTTCATTACGTTACATTTCATTACATGACGTTTCATTACATTACATTTCATTACGTTACATTTCATTACGTTACATTTCATTACATTACATTTCATTTCATTACGTTACATTTCATTACGTTACATTTCATTACATTACGTTACATTTCATTACATGACGTTTCATTACATTACATTTCATTACGTTACATTTCATTACATTACATTTCATTACGTTTTATTTCATTTCATTACATTGCATTACGTTACATTTCATTACATAACATTACATTACATTACATTACATCACATTACATTACATCACATTACATTTATCTGACTTTTATCCAAAGCGACTTACAATAAGTTCATTTCAACATGAGGGTTCAAACCAGAACAACAAGAATCAAGAAAAAAATACAATTTCTTCAAGAAAGTCAAACTACAAAGTTCTATCAGTAAGTTCCATGTTAAGATACTAAAGTTCTACTATTCAAGGTAAAGGAGGAGGAGGAGGAGGAGGAGGAGAGGAGGAGAAGGAGGAGGAGGAGGAGGAGGAGGAGGAGGAGGAGTGAGTGAATCTAGGAGGTTAAAGTGGAGCTGCTGCATTCTGGATGAGCTGCAGAGGTCAGATGGTACTAACAGGTCGACCTGCCAGGAGGGAGTTACAGTAGTCTAGATGTGAGATGACCAGAACCTGGACCAGAACCTGGATCAGAACCTGGATCAGAACCTGGACCAGAGCCTGGATCAGAACCTGGACCAGAACCTGGACCTCCTTCTGAGTGAGAAGAGGACGTATTCTCCTGATGTTGTGCAGCATGTATCTGCAGATATGAACCTTTCATTACTCCTCGCCGCCCGTAAACATCCACGTCAGTCACACTCCTGGTTTGTAACGCAGTGTTTGTGGTCTCCAGGAGAGAACCCTGATGACATCACAGTGACATCATCACTTATCTCCTGAGAGAGGTAGAAGAGTCCCGAAGATGCTTCCTGTAGATTCGGTGGTCCTCCTCTGTTCCTGTCGGAGGCTGCCGTTGTTTCCTCACACCGTGTTTCTGTTCTCATTTTAAGCGCGCTCCTTTTCTACCCACACGGAGCCTGAAGAGGAGCAAGAGGAGGAGACAGACCGGGCTGCAGGAGAACTGTTCCACCTCAGTGAGCTCCTCTTCTGGGCTGTAAGACCCACCCAGGGGAGGGAGGAGTGACAGACAGGGGTGGGGAAGGGGGCGTGTGTGTGTGTGTGTGTGTGTGTGTGTGAGTGTGTGTGTGAGTGTGTGTGTGTGTGTGTGTGTGTGTGTGTGTGTGTGTGAGTGTGTGTGTGTGTGTGTGTGTGTGTGTGTGTGTGTGAGTGTGAGTGTGTGTGTGTGTGTGTGTGTGTGTGTGTGTGTGTGTGTGTGAGTGTGTGTGTGTGTGTGTGTGTGTGTGTGAGTGTGTGTGTGTGTGTGTGAGTGTGTGTGTGTGTGTGTGTGTGTGTGTGTGTGTGTGTGTGTGTGTGTGAGATAGAAACTGACAGTAATAAGTGAAGCACCATCATTAGTGAACATGGCTGTATGAATATCAGGATGATGTCATTGAGCTCTTTTTGATCCGTCTGCAGCGGTTTGTTGAATCTGAGGTGTTTCCTGATGGAGAGTCAGTGGAAAAACAAAACGTGAAATAGACACGCTGCTCAACTTCAACAAAACGTGAAATAGACACGCTGCTCAACTTCAACAAAACGTGAAATAGACACGCTGCTCAACTTCAACAAAACGTGAAATAGACACGCTGCTCAACTTCAACAAAAACGCTTTGGGCAGTCTAGGTGTGAAAGTTACATGTTTTCCCCGTAGTGGACTAAGATGAAACCTGCTACATGTTTCGAGACGTTAGAAAACAAAACAAACGTCCCACATGTCAGTCTGTCAACGTCCCACCGACCAAACGTCTTTCAGAACAGTCCACACACCAGGGTCATGGTCTCAGGAAATATGTAGTCCTGCTAGGAGTCTAACAAGTAAATGTCTCCTCTCCTCCCTCTCCTCCCTCCTCCTCCTCCACCTACTCCGTCCTCTCCTCCCTCCTCCTCTCTTCCCTCCCTCCCTCCCTTCCTCATCCCTCCCTCCTCTCCTTCTCCCTCCTCTCCTCCTCCCCTCCTCCTCCTCCCCTCCTCCTCCTCCCTCCTCTCCTCCTCCTTTCCTCCCCCCTACTCCTCTCCTCCTCCCCCTCTTCCTCCTCCTCCTCCTCTCCTCCCTCCTCTCCTCCTCCCCTCTTCCTCCTCCCTCCTCTCCTCCCTCCTCTCCTCCTCCCCTCCTCCTCCTCCCTCCTCTCCTCCTCCTTTCCTCCCCCCTACTCTCCTCTCCTCCTCCCTCCTCTCCTCCTCCTCTCCTCCTCCTCAGTCTGTATGGCAGACACATGCAGGCGAACCCAGAGCCTCCTAAGAAGAGTCTTGATAAGACGAAGAAGATGAGCCGTAAACCGCTGGCTGCCAAGAACAAGTGAAGAGGCTGACTCCTCTCCTCCCCTCCTCTCCCTCCTCCCTCCTCCTCTCCTCCCTTCTCAAGAACAAGTGAAGAGGAGGCTTCACTTCTGACTGCATGTTCTCTTTTTATTGAAAACCTTTTGTATTAAATGGAAACGTAGCTTTAAATCAGTGTTTTGAGTCGGTGCTGATGGAAGTGTTCTTCGTGTTCTGAAGGCCGGACGTGTTCTTCCTGTTCTGAAGGCCGGACGTGTTCTTCGTGTTCTGAAGGCCGGACGTGTTCTTCGTGTTCTGAAGGCCGGACGTGTTCCTGACTGTGTGTAGAAAGGAATAAAACATGATCTTTAAATGTTGGAGAGCAGCAGAGTTAAACTGCAGCGTACCAAAAGAGGAGTTCAGCTCTCAGCCTTTAAAGACCACGTCGGAGGTTCGCTAATACTAACGCTAACCCTGGATCTCATCCTATGGACATGGTTTAACAGACACCGTAGTTTATTTACCGTCCACACTGTCCTGTCTCTGCATGTCCTACATATGACCCCCCCCCCCGCCCCGTTTAAAGTATGTAAAGCTGCTTGTAAGATGTTTCCTCACATTCTCTTCACATTATTATTTAATGCGTTGACCAGCACTAACATGTTAAACTATCATGTTTTATTACACATCTCTTTATCCAACATTTCAAATAAAATGATCACCATGCACTCTGTTGTATCGTTCATTCCAGATAAACACAGCCTGACAATCAGCTGTGTATAATTAACATAATTATAATCTAACTTTGTTTTCATACTAATAACACTGCTGAAAACTTACAACGAAGAGAATACAAACAAACTGACCAGCTGAGATGAGAACTGATGAATACAGGCAGATCCATTCATGTTTTACATGTCCAATAGAGACGAATTAATCTGGGGGGGGGGGGGGGGGTCTGAGTAGAGATGCTGGAGTCTGGGGGGGGGTATGAGTAGAGACGCTGGAGTATGGGGGGGGTCTGAGTAGAGACGCTGGAGTCTGGGGGGGTATGAGTAGAGACGCTGGAGTATGGGGGGGGGGGGGTCTGAGTAGAGATGCTGGAGTATGGGGGGGGTATGAGTAGAGACGCTGGAGTCTGGGGGGGGTCTGAGTAGAGACGCTGGAGTCTGGGGGGGGTATGAGTAGAGACGCTGGAGTATGGGGGGGGGGGTCTGAGTAGAGATGCTGGAGTATGGGGGGGGGTATGAGTAGAGACGCTGGAGTATGGGGGGGGGTATGAGTAGAGACGCTGGAGTCTGGGGGGGGGGGGTCTGAGTAGAGACGCTGGAGTATGGGGGGGTCTGAGTAGAGACGCTGGAGTCTGGGGGGGGTATGAGTAGAGACGCTGGAGTCTGGGGGGGGTATGAGTAGAGACGCTGGAGTATGGGGGGGGGGGGTCTGAGTAGAGATGCTGGAGTATGGGGGGGGGTATGAGTAGAGACGCTGGAGTCTGGGGGGGGGGGGGTCTGAGTAGAGACGCTGGAGTATGGGGGGGGGGTATGAGTAGAGATGCTGGAGTATGGGGGGGGTATGAGTAGAGATGCTGGAGTATGGGGGGGGGTATGAGTAGAGATGCTACTCTCTCACATCAGATTCTCGCTGCGGCTGTCGGAGATCTGCTGACGTCTGTCGATGCAGCAACATCTTCACCGAGACAGAAATCTAACCGTCAGTCACATGGACTCAGAACCACCCAGAGGACTCATAGAACCACCCAGAGGACTCATGGAACCACCCAGAGGACTCATAGAACCACCCAGAGGACTCATAGAACCACCCAGAGGACTCATAGAACCACCCAGAGGACTCATAGAACCACCCAGAGGACTCATAGAACCACCCAGAGGACTCATGGAACCACCCAGAGGACTCATAGAACCACCCAGAGGACTCATGGAACCACCCAGAGGACTCATAGAACCACCCAGAGGACTCATAGAACCACCCAGAGGACTCATAGAACCACCCAGAGGACTCATGGAACCACCCAGAGGACTCATAGAACCACCCAGAGGACTCATAGAACCACCCAGAGGACTCATGGAACCACCCAGAGGACTCATGGAACCACCCAGAGGACTCATAGAACCACCCAGAGGACTCATGGAACCACCCAGAGGACTCATAGAACCACCCAGAGGACTCATGGAACCACCCAGAGGACTGAAACATGAGACTGGTGATGCTTTTTGAATCGGTCTTCAGGAAGTTCGGATTATTCATCAGTGGAATCGCAGTGGCGAGAATATTGTGTTTCCAAACTTTCCCAAAAGAAAAGAACAATCACCGTTGGAAGTCTTAGTGTCAGTCCTCCGTTCATCTGAGACTCCTCCTCTGTCAGAAACACTACACGGGGCTGAAAAGCAAACAAAACCTTTGAAGGCATCATAACCAAAATGAACATCGGTTAGCTTTGTAAAACCAGCGATGTGTTGTGAACTCTGAACCCGAAAACCAATAACCACCGTCACTGCTCCACTTTTTGGTGGATGTTGTTCCTGTTTCGTTCTCACTTCATCTCAATTCATCTCACACCTTCCCAAGGACACAATGAGTCCCAGGCTAACTAAAGCCATTGATTTTCATGAGGTGATTTATAGGTGGTGTGTGTGTTAGAGCCGGCTTGATTGTCTAAGGGAGGCTGCAGAATGCCACTTTAATGAGGGTGGTGACACAGGACCGAGAAGGAAGCACCCCGACCACCACAGGACGAGCTGCAATTATTTAGCAGCTGCTTTCCTTAATGACCGACACGCTGCACATTATGTACCCAGAAAAAAAAGGAAAGTAGAAATGAATAAAAAAAAATAACAATAATTGGTGTAAAATTCAGTTTACATGCTTTATTTTTCTTTCAAATCTTTTTTTCTACAGATATTTTTTCTCAACTATAATTTCAAGTTTCAATGTTTTAAAAATATATTTATGAGGTCGCTCCCACACTGGTATCATAAATATCACTGGATAATAAGTTTGATACTTTGGGATTTAATTTAAGAAATTTCAGTTTATTTCAACTTTCATGTCAACTATTTTCAAAAAAACTTATGAGTTGACGTGAAAATTGTTGCAAGTTGCCAAGATAGTATTTAAAAATGTATAACTGAGTTTACATGAACAGCACATTGAACTATGCACTCGGTCTCTGACAGAGAACGAAAATCAATTATACCTCTAAGATCTAGGAAATGTGTACCAGGGCAGGAAGTATCGGACTCAACAGCACGACTCGGAGACGCAGCTTTGGTTAACAGATCTACTGAGAACAGTTCAGAAAACCACAGGCGACAGAGTCCAGGGAATAATCCAACAGGCCAAGTCCAAAAACGTCCCAGAAGTCCAAACCGGTCATCGATCCACTCAGGAAGAAGTCCAGGCAAGAGGTGGGCAGACACATCCAAAGACAGGAAGTCAGGTCGGACAGGAACAAACCCTCAGACAGGAAGTCAGGTCGGACAGGAACAAACCCTCAGACAGGAAGTCAGGTCGGACAGGAACAAACCCTCAGACAGGAAGTCAGGTCGGACAGGAACAAACCCTCAGACAGGAAGTCAGGTCGGACAAGAACAAACCCTCAGACAGGAAGTCAGGTCGGACAAGAACAAACCCTCAGACAGGAAGTCAGGTCGGACAAGAACAAACCCTCAGACAGGAAGTCAGGTCGGACAGGAACAAACCCTCAGACAGGAAGTCAGGTCGGACAGGAACAAACCCTCAGACAGGAAGTCAGGTCGGACAGGAACAAACCCTCAGACAGGAAGTCAGGTCGGACAAGAACAAACCCTCAGACAGGAAGTCAGGTCGGACAGGAACAAACCCTCAGACAGGCCGGATCCGGCCCGCCATGGGGTCCAGCTCGGCCCGTCGGATGACTTTGCTAAGTGTGAAAATTACAGAAAGACATAAATTGCATTTCTATGAGAATATGGAGGCTTATGAGTACAAACGTTTTGTTATTTTTTTTTTTTTTTAATCGATCCAGTAATTGCTTCAAAAACAGCTTAAATGCGACGTCTGCTCCGGAGGCAGCAGCGCTCGTTGCTCGCTTTGTGACGCGTTTAACGTCAAACGCGTCACAAAGCGAGGGAATCTGCAGAGGAGAGCCGGGGCAGATAAACAGTGGAATGATGTCTGAGTTTTTGGTCTTTATGTTTCTAGTTTATTGTAGAAAGACCTTAAAATAGAGTTTATCATCCAAAAACCTTCACCAATGATTTAAACAGAGAAATATTGTCGTTATTATTCTATGATTTTACTGGTCTGGCCCACTTGAGATCAAAGTGGGCAGTTTGTGGCCCCTTAACTAAAATGAGTCTGACACCCCTGTTCTAGAGTAACTAAGTGATCACAGAAAGAGTTTCTGAGGTGTTTAGGACCAAGTACAAGAACTTCTGTTTTGTCTGAATTTAGAAGCAGGAAGTTTTTGGTCATCCAGGCCTTTATGTCTTTTAGACAGGCTTCAAGTTTTACTAACTGATTAGTTTCATCTGGTTTTATAGAAAGATATAGCTGAGTGTCATCTGCATAACAATGGAAGTTGATGCAGTGCTTCCTGATGACATCTCCTCATGGAAGCATGTACAAAGTAAAAAGTATTGGACCTAACACTGAGCCTTGTGGAACTCCATAACTAACTCTTGTTTGTCTGGAAGACTCATTGTTGACATGGACAAACTGGAATCTATCTGATAAGTAGGATTTGAACCAGTCTAATGCAGTTCCTTTAATCCTCGTAACGTCTTCTAATCTCTGTAATAAGATCGTATGATCAATCGTATCAAAAGCAGCACTGAGGTGCAGAAGAACAAGTACAGAGACGAGTCCATTATCTGAGGCTAATAAAAGGTCGTTAGTAACTTTCACCAGAGCTGTTTCTGTGCTATGATGAAGTATAAAGAAATAATTCTAGTTAACTCAGAGAGATCAACAGGAGAGAAGGCTGTGCAGCCATCTGTTCCTGTATGGATCAGCAGGTATTAAGAGCTCTTCAGGGTCTCCTTTGGAACATCTTCCTTGCCAGGATTGTGCTGCTTCAGCGTTTAGATCCCATCGCAGCCAGTAGGACTGCTGGTGGCGATCGCTCCTCAGGCTGAGTGGAAGCTGGCGATGGATAGAGCAGCTGTTGTCCACTGGTTGGTGGATGTTTCTGAAGAAGGGTGTGGATGGGCTGGGTGTGGAGCAGAGGAGGTGGGACACAGACAAAGCAGTGGTTTGGGACACAAGTCGGCAGTTTCTGTGTCTCTGTACTTGTTGAGACTGATTGTTGAGTGTTGCTCCGTCAGGTGTTGGACATGTCTGGTGAAGCTCCTTTCGCTTATCTTAGCTCTGTCCGCCACTTTGGCTCCCTGATCATAGAGCCAACTGACACCACTGGTCACAACATTTATTGCAGAAATTGGAACATATCATTGGGATAAAAAGAGCTGCACTACGGTTTTTTAAAACATATCAGATCAACTGCAAATTATTTATGTTAATAATGACAGTTTCGCACACACAAGAATAAGCCTTACAGTTTGACAGGGTTCTGTGTTCGGTCCAACACTTTATACCTTATATGCAATATAATTTCACGAGTTTGTAAATAATTACAGAGTAAAATGTAAATAAAAACAAAGTGCAATGATTTGCAAATCGCATAACCCCATATTCACTGTGAAAACAGACCAAAGACAACATATCAAATGTTGATACATTATCGTTTTATATCAATTTTGTTTTATGAAAAATATCTGCTCATTTAAAATTTGGTGGCTGCAACATGTCTCAAAAAAATTGGGACAGGGTCAACAAAAGACTGGAAAAGTTGTGTAAAGATGAAAAAAAAAACACCTGGTGGAACATCTCACAACTAATGAGGTTACCATGGCAACTGATCAGTAACATGATTGGGTATAAAAATATGATTTCAGAGAGGCGGGGTCTCTCAGCAGTGAAGATGGGGAGAGGTTCACCACTCTGAAAGACTGTGTTGGAAAATAGTTCAACAATCTAAGAATAATGTTCCTCAACGTAAAACTACAAAGAATTAGTGGATTTCATCGTCTACGGTTCATAATATCATTAAAAGATTCAGAGAATCTGGAGAAATCTCTGAACACAAGGGACAAGGCTGGAAACCAATATTGGATGGTGGTGATCTTCGGGCCCTCAGGCAGCACTGCATTAAAAACACACTATTCTGGAGTGGAAATCACTGCATGGGCTCAGGAACACTTGTGAAAACCATCGTCTGTGAACACAGTTCATCGCTGCGTCCACAAATGATGTTAAAACTCTCCAAAGAAGAAACCAGATAGAAACATGATCCAGAAACACCGCCGCCTTCTCTGGACCGAGATCATTGAAGATGGACTGAGGTGAAGTGGACAACTGTCCTGAGGTCTGATGGATCACAATCTGAGATTCTGTTTGGAAATCATGGACGCTGCATCCTCCAGGTTAAAGAGGAGAGGGACCATCCAGCTTGTTATCAGCTCAGTTCTAAAGCCAGCATCTGTGATGGTACAGGATGCATTAGTGCACATGGCATGAGTAGCTTGAACATCTGGAAGGAAGCATTAATGCTGAATGATATATTCAGGTTTTGGAGCAACATATGCTGCCATCCAGACAACGTCTCTTTCAGGGAAGGTCTTGTTTATTTCAGCAGAACAACATCCAACCACATTCTGCACGTATTCCAACAGCATGGTTCTCTAGTAGAAGAGTCCGCTGATAAACTGGCCTCCTGCAGTCCAGACCTGTCAATCATTGAAAACATCTGGAGCATCAGGACATGAACAATACAACAAAGGAGACCCTGAACTGTTGAGCAGCTGAAATCCTCTATCAGGCCAGAATGGGACCACATTTCACTTTCAAAACTCCAGAAACTGGTCTCATCGGTTCCCAAAGGTTTCCAGAGTGTTGTTAAAAGAAGAGTTGATGCAGCTCAGTGGTGAACATGATCCTGGAACAACTTATAGAGATGTGTTGCTGACATCAGATTCACAATGAGAAGATATTTAATAAAACAATAAAATGTCTGTTTCAACATTTGATATGTTGTCTTTGATCTATTTTATATTAAATATAGGTTTGCATGATTTAGAAATCATTCTGTTTTTATATACATTTAACACGTCACAACTTTTTTGGAAACAGGGTTGTAAATGTCAAAGTGAATAATGTACATGTAAATGTAAACACATATTTGTTCGTGTTTTCTTGACCTTTATTATATTATTACTTCTGCTTGCATTTGTTGTTGTGTGAAGCACTTCGTTGTACTTGTGTCGACAGTTCTTCTGCATTGAGTTTATGATTAGTATTAATATTGCTCCGTCCAGTTTCAGTCCCTTGCCTGTTTCAACCCTGTAACCCTCCCTCAGCAATTCATCATTCAGCCAGCTGGTATTGAGTGAAATGTCAATCCAATGATTCTCTGTTACCTTCGCTGCTCATTTTCAGGGACTCTTGAAAAGTGGATGTTTGTCAGACTAATGAAGACAGAGAATACAATGGTAGTTTGATTTTTGAGGCATTAATACAACATCGATGTCATCCAGGAGACACTGGGTATTTATGGTGGGGACATGTCTCTAGCAGTGTCCAGCCGTCCGGGGTCCAACTTCACACTGTTTACCTTAAGTTCATTCATAAAGGGTGAGTTAAGAGTAAGAGCCAAAGTGTCCTTAACAAGTGTTGATATTCTGTAATCAGGCCAAATATTAATCATCTTTGTCCCGATCAGTGATGAAAGAAATATTCACATCTTTTATTTTGTGAAATATACAAACGCAACAATGTAAAAATACTTCATCACAAGTTAATGTCCTACATTCAAAAGTGCACTTCAGGAAGAAGGGGACATATTAGTAGTTTAATAAATGTATTGATCACAGTTCCAACTGAAGGCATCATCTCAGCTTTGTTTCCTTTCTTACTGAACAAAGAAGAATTTGCGGTTCATTAAAACCTCAGTTCTTCGGGCGGCTGTGTGAAGTCAGACTCTCTCCTCGTGTTGTTCACTGCTGAGTAACTTTATTTATTCCAGCTGTGAACGGTTGTTCTGGTTCTGAACAGGCAGGAATGCTTCTGATCGTCAAACTGTGCGGCCCACAGATCCCTCTTCAAGTCGTTCCTCCGCCTGGTTAACGGGTTTACATTTCAGGTAATATTAAAATCATTATGCAGAAAATAATGTAATGTATTTATTTGATATCTTATGATAAAGAGGAATTAATATGATCTGCAGCTATTTTCTTCCCTTGTGTCTAATGGAGAAACGAGTCGAAGACCAACAGAATAAAAAGGAGGTAAAAGATCACAGCAGGAGTCTCTGGAGGAGGTTTGATACAGAGAAATAAAACCTGCTTTATTGGGATAACCTGCCCTGTTTCTATTGGATGACAGAACATTGTGCCCCCCCCCCCCCGCCCTCTGATGTTTCTGCGCGCCTCCGACAGTGTAACTGGTCCAGATCCTCCTCAGGAGTTGAGCTGCTGTTAGTTCGGGCTCTGAGAGAGGGGGACACGCGTCCTTATGTCCTTCAGAGAGACTTGAATCATCAGGACCAGAGTGAAGAGGAGGGAGACCAGGACGCGGAGGGGAGGGGCGCCGCTTTCAAAAGTTCATCGAATTACTGCAAACTGTAGCTCTGCTACATTTTTCTCTGTGAAGGTTTCCTCTCCAGCCAGCAAGATTTCTCCTAAAAGCAGACAGCCGGATCGTCCTGCGCTGACGCGGCTGGTCGGCAGGAAGCGGCTGGTGGCGGCGGGGGTCCTGGGGGTCGTTATGGTTCTGGTTCTGGTCATCCTCATTCCGGTTCTGGTCAACTCAGCGGGGACAGCGGCACACTACGAGATGCTCGGTACCTGTAGGATGGTGTGCGACCCATATGGCACCAAATCTCCGACCAGCACCGCCACGGCGGACACAGTCCGGGACAACAGCCTCGTGCAGTCGTTGCCCACTTTTATCCAAGGTCCGAAAGGAGAGCCGGGTCGTCCGGGGAAAGCAGGTCCAAGGGGACCACCGGGTCAGCCGGGACCGCCCGGTCCAGCGGGACCACCTGGAGAGAAAGGTGAACCAGGCAGACCTGGTTTACCGGGACCTCCGGGACCCAACGCAGCTGCCGGTGCCATCAGCGCGGCCACGTACAGCACCGTGCCCAAGATCGCCTTTTACGCGGGGCTGAAGAAGCAGCACGAGGGCTACGAGGTGCTCAAGTTCGACGACGTGGTGACCAACCTGGGGAACCACTACGACCCGACCACCGGCAAGTTCACCTGCTCCATCCCCGGGATTTATTTCTTCACGTACCACGTCCTGATGCGCGGAGGGGACGGCACGAGCATGTGGGCTGACCTGTGCAAAAACAACCAGGTGACACGACACGTGCACGTAGAAACTGACATTAGAACCACGAGTGTCATTTAACATCGAAAGCTTTCAAAGGTTTGATTCAGTTCACTCAGTCAGCAGATATTCAAACTCCAAACCATTGTTCTAGTTCTGCTCTCAGAAGTTGAGACAATATCTGTCATGGTCCAACACAGGGGGGGGGGGGGGGGGGGGGGGTGTCCGCTTCTGGTCCCGGATGGATGAGTTTAATGGGACAGAAGGTCAGAGGTCAAGCTGTGAGGAGAGGATGTTTCTGGAGGGAAGTCAGTTTCTTCTCTTTAATGTAAACAGTGAAACCAGTTCAAGTTCTCTGAACTGCAGAAGACACATTTTACACTTTAATACTTCCAGAGTTTAAACTTCATTTATTCGGGTTTCTCTCAAACTGTTTTACATTTCATGAAATCAGAAGAAGGATTTTCTCACCCAGTAAAAACTCATATTTATAAAGTAGCTGTAGCACAATGTAACAATATTCAAATACATTCAGCATTTAAAACTGAGCAATACAAAAAAACAAGCCTTTAAATTTGAATTGAACTTCTACAACTGTAAAATAAATAAATGAATATAAATGTAAAGAGCAGCTCAGAGAGAAACATGATATTCATGCGTTTGATTGATTTGAGATGGTTTATGTCCTGAGATATTTAACTAGTTTAAGCTGCAACAATTCCTCTTAAATGTGCACAATAAATAAATAGATCATTTCATGAAAATGATCTGCAATAAACAGCTCATGTTACTGTCGTTTTCCAGAGAACATGTACAATCAGCTTAATACCTACAATACAAACAATAATAACAGTAATAATAATAATAGTACCAATAATATTAATATGAATAATAATAGTCCTAAAGGCCGAGGACCTCCAGCATCTCTCTGCTGCCTGTCTCTGTTGAGCCGTCCATGGTGGTGTCCTGCTCGCTGTGCGTCTCCAAATGTCTCTGAATGTCTCTCAGCATCTCTGAATGTCTCTGAATGTCTCAGAGCGTCTCTGAATGTCTGAGTATCTCAGAGGGTATCTGAATGTCTCTGAGTGTCTCCGAGCGTCTCTGAATGTCTCTGAATGTCTGAGTGTCTCAGAGGGTCTCTGAATGTCTGAGTGTCTCAGAGGGTATCTGAATGTCTCTGAGTGTCTCCGAGCGTCTCTGAATGTCTGAATGTCTCAGAGCGTCTCTGAATGTCTCTGAGTGTCTCCGAGCGTCTCTGAATGTCTGAGTGTCTCAGAGGGTCTCTGAATGTCTCTGAGTGTCTCCGAGCGTCTCTGAATGTGTGAATGTCTCCGAGCGTCCCCGTGCGTCTCTGCAGTGCTCAGCCTGTCAGCAGCAGATGTAATCTCTGGGTCGGGCCGGTGCAGCGCCGCTCCAGCGAGCTCATCCTCCGTCCTGTCAGCAGCTGCTGGAACTCGGCTGCAAAGAGCAGCAAACATCGGTGGGATTAAAGCAGCGAGCGGCTCAGCGAGACAAATCAGATGCTGAAAGACACGTTTCAATTACAGCTGCTGCGACTTTAGACGTGTTGACAGGAGACCGGACGTCGTCCTGAGCAACGCAGCCACGCACTAAACTCACTGTCAAAATTCATGAATTAAACAAAACCTGCTTTGTCATATCAAGAAATTACTGAGGTCAGCAATCAAAAGTAAATAATCATATACACAAACATGTTATCCGTTTAAAAAACAGTTATTGTAAAGTCATTCTGTATTATTAAGATGGTTTCAACTGAAAAAATATGAATTCATCTAAAAAACAAAAAAGGAACAACATAAATCACCCATTTAATTTTTAATTTTTAAATTCATCAGGGCTTCAAATTTATGTTTTCAGATGGAGGATTTGTAGCTCAAACATGAGACAGTTCAGTTCACTGCATATTTAAATTCATAGTCTCCAACTGAGGACCTCTATTATTTTAACAATTTGAATCTATTTAAGATTTACTTGCAAATATGAATAATAATAATGATAATAATAATAACTGAACTCCTGTGAGGTCACTTTGAAAGAGAAATGCTGAGAAGGTGATTTATCCTTAAAATCTAAAAACAAACCGTTTATTCAAGTCATTATGAGTGAATTTGTATTATTATCTGATTAATAATAAATTCATCTTTAAAGGCCTCTGAAATCCCAGATTGAGAAATGAAGTGGAAGCTGATTAAATTCTGGAAATGAAGACGTGAAGAGGCGATTTTCCTGAACGCTGCAGCCTCATTTGGTGGTCCAGCAGTCCAAACCACTGGACACACACACACACACACACACACACAGACACACACACACACACACACACACACACACACAGACATACACACACACACACACACAGACACACACACACACACACACACACACACAGACACACACACACACACACACACACACACACAGACACACAGACACAGACACACACACACACACACACACACACACACACACACACACACACACAGACACACACACACACACACACACACACACACACACACACAGACACACAGACACAGACACACACACACACACACACACACACACACACACACACACACAGACACACACACACACACACACACACACACACACACACACACACACACAGACACACAGACACAGACACACACACACACACACACACACACACACACACACACACACACAGACACACACACACACACACACACACACACACACACACACACACACACACACAGAAACAACAGGACCACATGAGTCTACATGGTTCTACTTCAGTAATAATGCCACCAGAACTAATGAATGATGTAATGGTCCTTTTAATCAGATTAAAGTCACACATTTTAATGCAGGACTTTTTACTTGTAGATAAACATACTTTTCACTCTGAATGTTTCTCAAAAGAATCTTCCATCTTTACTCAGCATGACGAGAAAACAAGCACATTTTTCAATACTTATTTAATATATGTGAAAATCTTTCTACAATATTCTTATCAAGACACTCCAGAAGAAGTTCTTAGAAACATTAAACAGACAGACCAATAAATCTCCTTTAGGTTGTAATAAACCGTCTGAGAGGAGAGTTCAGGTCTCACATCATCCACCGGCTTCAGTTTCTGGACCCGTCTCATGTCCCCACCGCTGGACTGGATCCTCCTCAGATCCACATCACAACCACCTTCCTTCATCGACGGGCCGAGAGTCATAACAGCCTGTAATCAAATAAAGTGACCGTGATGCGTTCAGGGACAGACGAGGAGCGCTGGATCCCGTCTGGCTCATTTAAGGCCTTCACACAGCGGGGGGGGGGGCTGTGTCCTCTTTAATTCACGTCGATGTGGTTTTTAAACTGAATACTTTCACTCAGAGCACCAACACTGAGCAGGAGATAAGCTGCAGGGACACACAACGTATTTACATGATGACTGACATTTATTCATTCATTGATGTTGGTGGGCTCACCTGGATCACAGGCTGTCTGTCTGTCTGCTGTCTGTCTGTCTGTCTGCTGACTGTCTGTCTGTCTGTCTGTCTGTCTGCTGTCTGTCTGTCTGTCAGCTGACTGTCTGTCTGACTGTCTGTCTGTCAGCTGTCTGTCTGTCTGCTGTCTGTCTGTCTGTCTGTCTGTCTGTCAGCTGTCTGTCTGTCTGTCTGTCTGTCTGTATGAGAAGGGACTGATGATACATCTCATTAAAGCCTCTCTGGATCATTTTGCAGAATGTTCAAACCGTACTGAAGTTTTCCTCCGACAATAGTAAACAATAATTCTTGTACATCAACCGTGTCAATTTTAAAAAGATATTCCTGTTTTGAAACCATCTTTTCTTCTGAACAATGAGCTGAATCTTTTGTGTTTTTATGGAGTTTATCTAACTTTACTGTTTAAATTCACATCACTGCTGGTTTGAGTAGTTTTAATGTCAAATATTGTCCAGTGAGTGGTCAACATTTTGCTGGTGTTTTTAGGCCACGCCCCCTCAGTGTGGACAGACCTGAGGACTATACCTATTTATCCAAATGTCTGCTTCTGGAGTGACAGCCGTCAGAAATGAAATTCTGTTCTTTAAAACAATAATTACGCACACTGAGAGAAAACGAGCTGCAGGTCAGTGAGTCGCTGAGCGGATGCTGATTGGACGCCGAGCGGATGCTGATTGGACGCCGAGCGGATGCTGATTGGACGCCGAGCGGGGCGCCGCCACTTTCTGCCTGTTTCACTGACATTTTGGAGATGAAGTGCTGTTAACTGAAAACATCAGCACCTTGTTAATACTGAGTTTAATGATTCTCTGTTCAAATCACGATTTGTATTAAAACCTTCATATTTCATTCAGAGTAGAAAAAACAATAAAGCAGATAACGTTGTGGATGGAAGTGAAGAGAGGAGCGACGGAGGAGGTTTCATCAGAAATGCTTTGTATACTGTGTTGACAGAGATGAATGAAACCCTGGTTCTGTAACAGTCATCTGTCCACATCTGGACATAAGTCATAATTCAGATGATGTTTAGTGTTTACATGCATTAACAACAACAACAAACCACGTCTTCCTCCTCTCCAGTGAAGATTTACACCTCCAGCTGCAGATGATGGTTTTCTGGATATGATCTAAAACAGTAAAGATGTCAGTAGAAGAGCAGCTCTTAAATCTGACGAGACACTCACAGAAGCTTTAACGCTTGCATCTGATTGGTGAATGAATCAGCTGACCTGAGTGGGCGTTGTTTATCAGAGGCAGATGAATATTATCTATTAAACTCCACATAACTACAGAGTGAAGAAGAAACCAACCACCAAACTTACTGAAGAATGTTCTACTGAAATGATGTGTTGAACAGTAATTAGACATTTCCAGTTTAAATTTTTAATACATTTGAAAAAGGATCTAAAAACACGTTTTCACTTTTGCTCGAAAAACATTACAATTTTATTCATTGAACTCTCCAGCGGAAGACTTTGTGGAGCGGCTTCTTGTGCTTGTAGTCAGATGATTTCCAGATGAGTGAGCGATGTGTTTTTTTGTGGAACTATTAGTAATGTTCTCAACGACTGGTTGATGGTTGGATCCATATTTCACATTGATCTGTAGTTGTCAGACAGCAGCAGGAGGACCCGTGTGCGCCCCCTACAGGCTTCAACTGAAGGAAACATTTTCAGAATCACCATCAGCTTTATTGGCCAGATGTTAACACAGACAAGGAATTTAACATAAATAGATGTATAAAACATAAATAGACGTATAAAACAAATAGATGTATAAAACATAAATAGACGTATAAAACAAATAGATGTATAAAACATAAATAGACGTATAAAACAAATAGATGTATAAAACATAAATAGACATAAAACAAATAGATGTATAAAACATAAATACATATAAAACACATAGACGTATAAAACATAAATAGACGTATAAAACAAATAGACATATAAAACATAAATAGACATATAAAACAAATAGACGTATAAAACATAAATAGACGTATAAAACAAATAGACATATAAAACATAAATAGACGTATAAAACAAGTAGACGTATAAAACATAAATATACGTATAAAACAAATAGATGTATAAAACAAATAGACGTATAAAACATAAATAGACGTATAAAACAAATAGACGTATAAAACATAAATAGACGTATAAAACAAATAGATGTATAAAACATAAATAGACATATAAAACAAATAGACGTATAAAACATAAATAGACGTATAAAACAAATAGACGTATAAAACATAAATAGACGTATAAAACAAATAGACGTATAAAACATAAATAGACGTATAAAACAAATAGATGTATAAAACATAAATAGACGTATAAAACAAATAGATGTATAAAACATAAATAGACGTATAAAACAAATAGACGTATAAAACATAAATAGACGTATAAAACAAATAGACATATAAAACAAATAGATGTATAAAACATAAATAGACATATAAAACAAATAGATGTATAAAACATAAATAGACATAAATAGACATATAAAACAAATAGACAAATAGACGTATAAAACATAAATAGACGTATAAAACAAATAGACGTATAAAACATAAATAGACGTATAAAACAAATAGACGTATAAAACAAATAGACGTATAAAACATAAATAGACGTATAAAACAAATAGACATATAAAACAAATAGATGTATAAAACATAAATAGACGTATAAAACAAATAGATGTATAAAACATAAATAGACGTATAAAACAAATAGATGTATAAAACATAAATAGACGTATAAAACAAATAGATGTATAAAACATAAATAGACATAAAACAAATAGATGTATAAAACATAAATAGACGTATAAAACAAATAGACATATAAAACATAAATAGACGTATAAAACAAATAGACGTATAAAACATAAATAGACGTATAAAACATAAATAGATGTATAAAACAAATAGACATATAAAACAAATAGACGTATAAAACATAAATAGACATATATACAGCAAAGAAATAAAGAAATAAATTATACATATATACACCTAAAATAATGGTGCAATTGCACCTAGTGAAAATAGTGCTGATGGAGTTGGGTGTAGTTCTAAAAGGTTCAGTCATATTGAACAGGTGAAGTGTTTAACAGAGCGACGGCCTGCAGATAAAAACTGGTCTTGTTCCTGGTGGTTCTGGTGCTCAGTGCTCTGTAGCGCCTCCCAGAGGGGAGGAGCTGGAACAGCGGGTGTCCAGAGTGGGATGATCTGCAGAGACGCTACCGGCCCGTTTCCTGACTCTGGATGTGTAGAAGTCCTGAATGGAGGGCGCGTCGGCACCGACAGTCCTGACTGTCCGTCGTAGCCGGTTCCTGTTCGGTGGCCGACCCGAACCAGACGGTGACGGAGGTGCAGAGAACAGACTGAGTAGATCTGGATCAGCAGCTCCTGGGGCAGGTTGAGCTTCCTCATTCTCTGCTGGGCTTTCTTGATGATGGAGTTGATGTTGGACTCTTCAGGTTCTGGGAGATTGTGGATCCCAGAAACCTGAAGGTTTCCACAGCAGACACGGTGTTGTTGAGGATGGTGATAGGGGGCTGTGTTGGGGGGCTCCTCCTGAAGTCCACTGTCATCTTCATAGTGTTGGGGGGCTTCTCCTAAAGTCCACTATCATCTCCACAGTGTTGGGGGGCTTCTCCTAAAGTCCACTGTCATCTTCATAATGTTGGGGGGCTCCTCCTAAAGTCCACTGTCATCTTCACAGTGTTGGGGGGCTCCTCCTAAAGTCCACTATCATCTTCATAGTGTTGGGGGGCTCCTCCTAAAGTCCACTGTCATCTTCATAGTGTTGGGGGGCTCCTCCTAAAGTCCACTATCATCTCCATAGTGTTGGGGAGCTCCTCCTAAAGTCCACTGTCATCTTCATAGTGTTGGGGGGCTTCTCCTAAAGTCCACTGTCATCTCCATAGTGTTGGGGGGCTCCTCCTAAAGTCCACTATCATCTTCACAGTGTTGGGGGGCTCCTCCTGAAGTCCACTGTCATCTCCACAGTGTTGAGTTCAGCTCCAGGTGGTTTTCATTTTCATAAATCTCCAGCCGAATGAGTTTTGGTCCAATGCTGTGGACATATTATTTTAGATTTTCCCAAAGTCCAAAAACTTTTCGTCTGAATATCGGTTCTGTGTTAAAGTTATTTTTTTTTTATTGAAAACATACCTGAAGAGATAGAAATAATGGATGAATCTCATAATCTTGAAATAAACTATGCTTTTGAACTACCAATATAACAATTTTCATGAATTTGATGACAGCTTGTTTGTACATTATTTTACGAAGCTTCCCGGAGATAAACTGTTGTCTCCTCTGACTCATTTCATTGATCTGAGAGAAAGAGAAGATTGTCTGTTTCCAGTAGTTATCTGTGAGTACTGCTTGGCAGAGCAAATGTCCCGGGATGTAACTGTCCAATTGAAGGGAAACACTGGATTATATTTGCTAAACTTTATAAGAGAACGATTTATTTGACACTTTTCAAACCAGTTCAGCCACACAAGAGTTGCGAGCACAGTAGGAGGTATTTCAGGAACATCTGTGTAACTGTAGATACAGGAAGTACTCCCCTCAATTATCACATGAAATAAGCTGATTCAGCTGGTTTGGGTGGAGCTCAGCTATGTGAATAAATAGTACTAAGCATGAGGACCTCTCAGAGGTAAAAGGTCAGAGACTGTATGCAGTGTCTGTGGTTCTCTGTTGGTGTGAAGTCCAGTCACCTGTTTGAATGCTGTTTGTGTGAGTTTGAGGTTTTATAGCCGCTCCTCTGAGGGTCGGGTTGAGAATGGTCTAACTGGAGTTTGTTTGCTAAGAAAGATGCAGGCAAAAAGAAGTATCAGAATATTAGAAATGCTGGTTGACTCTGAGGGTGAATGAGAAAGTTTAGAGACTGTTTCTGTTGTGCACGAACGGTTCACAGCAGATCAAAGTCAGCACCTGAGCTACTTGTGGTTTTGTGAGCGGTGGTCCGGTTGTGTCTGTGATTCTTACGCACCGGAAACTTGAGCAAATAAAAGTTTGTGACAAATTAAAAGAAAGAAGCAGCAGGTAGCCAAATCCGAGCGGCGTGTTGTGATGTTGGAGGAGGCTGTTGCCATGGCAACACAGTTCAGGTGGTCCACAGTGAATGTTCCCCTCAGAAGGTCCCAGTGGAACTCGGTGTTGACAGTCTGACTCTGGGGGACGAATTCACAGTGACACAAAGAAAATCCCTCCGAGAATCGCCACCTTAACGTGGTGGAGGGTTTGAGTGGCTCAGTGATCCTGGGAGCTATGTTGTCCGGAGCTTCAGCCCCTGGTCGGGGCAAACAGGTCTCAGGGGAGAGTCCAGACTAAGGGTTTGATTTACTAAATGTATGCGTGTGTAAAATCACCTGCAAAAAAATGTCCATCAGATCTACTGACGACGTGCAGCGAGGACTTCATCTTTCTAATGTCCAGTTTAACACACATTGTCCATTCTGCCTGTTTTCCTCCATCATTTGTAATATTGGACGTTTCTACCTGAAGGTGTAAAATACATGAAACATGGAAATAGAACAAGTTATCACCTGCAATGATATTTACTAAACCAGGAAGTAGAAACAGAAGTGATTATTGTGTATTTTAGTACGACTGAAGGTTTTAATCAGATGAACATCAGGAGAGACGGCTGCTCTTATTGTGAAGGAGACACGGCTGCTCTTATTGTGGAGGAGACACGGGAAACCAGAGAATACGTAGACAACGTGGTTTTACACCCGTTAAACATTTCTGATGTCAGAGGCACAAATGATTCAGACATATCGTTTGTCCAGCGATGATATTTCTGAGTTATTGAATGAACTGAAAGATGATTGACAGCCAACAACAAGGAGGAGCCACGAAATACCAGCAAAGTCAGAACTTCTTCCGACTCAGCATTTTGCTGCCTCTGGGTGGTTCCAGCGTATCTCTGCTTGGATCTCCCTCCAGTCCTGTTGTTCAGGTGAGCTGTCACATCCTGAATGAGTCCTGCAGAATTCACAGGTAGCTTCATCAGGTTCACGAGACCTCCAGGAACTCCATGAAACATCAGCTGCTCATCACAGAAAGATCTGGACCTGCTGATCAGTGTCTGTTAGAAGATTTTATTTTTTTTATTTATTTTTATTTTATTCACTCTATTAATCCCTGAGGGGAAATTTCTTCACTACAGCAGGGGGGCTCTCAGGGGGGAGCTGCTGCAACAGGCTGCCACTAGCACGGCGCCAGGTAACCTGACCTGAGGTGCATGTTTTTGGATGATGGGAGGAAGCCGGAGAACCCGGAGAGAACCCACGCAAGCACAGGGAGAACATGCAAACTCTGCACAGAAAGGCCCAGGACCGGATTCGAACCCGGAACCTTTTTTGCTGTGAGGTGACAGTGCTAACCATCCACCATCCTCCTCTTTTATTTACCCACGTTTTATTATTAAGCCTTTTTTTCTTTTTCTTTTTCCCACAGTATTTAGTTTCTTGCTGATAATCTTCTATAAAGTGTTTTGTTCTTGTTATTTATATATATTTATATATATATATATATATATATAATATAATATACATATACATATATAATTTCAATGAGATCAGATTTCCTTTTCCTTTTGCAGTCGCTCTGTTTTCCATTGCTGGAATCACTTTAACACACAAACACCTCATTTAAATACAGAGATTTGGACCTGATTTCAATCCCATAATTACTCAGTAAATCACACACAATTTTTTTTTGCAAACTTGTGGAAGGAACACGCAGTGTAGTACCTTTATTTGAGATCTTAGCAAATCATGCCCTAAGAGCGGTTGAAAATACCACCGATGAACAGCAGCACACAGCTCACACCTCGCCCGGATCAGGGAAACTGGGGCACCCTCCCAGAGCCAGACCCAGGAGGGGAGCTTGCTGGTGTCTTCAGCCTGAAGAAACAACATGGAGCAGCCACCCTGTGGACCCACCACCCGAATGGACAAGCATCGGGGTCGGGTGTGTTGCAGACCAGGGGCCCAGGCGAGCTGATCGCCGGCAGCATAGACCAACTCTAGGGACGTGGAACTTCACCTCCTCGCGGGAAAAGAGCCAGAGCTGATGCAGGAGGTGGAGCGGGAGGTGGAGCGGTACCAGCTAGATATAGTTGGGCTCACCTCCACGCACAGCACTGGCTGTGGACCCATCTCCTGGAGAGGGGCTGGGCTTTATCCTTTTCTGGAGTTGCCCAGGGTGAGAGGTGCCGGGCGGGAGAGGGGATACTCATGAGCCCCGGGAACAGTACCCGTGGACTGGCAGACCGGGGTGGTGGTTCCCATTTTCAAAAAAGGGGACCGGAGAGTTGCTCCAACTATCGGGGTATCACACTACTCAGCCTCCCGGGCAAAGCTTATGCCAGGGTGATGGAAAGGACTCCGACCGTTTGTCGAACCTCAGATTCAAGAGGAGCAGTGTGGATTCTGTCCTCATCGTGGAACAGTGGACCAGATCTTTACCCTCACAAGACTACTGGAGGGTCCTGGGAGTTTAACCATCCAGTCTACGTGTGATTTGTAGACTTGGAGAAGGCTTTCGACTGGGTGCCCTGGGGTTTTGTGGGGGGTGCTGTGGGAGTTCGGGGTTCCGGACCCGTTGCCATCCGGTCTCTGTACAACTGAAGTCGGAGCTGTTTTCGTATTGTCGGCAATAAGTCAGACACATTTCCGGTGGGTGTGGCCTGTGGTGGGCGTGGCCTCCACCAGGGCTGTCCTCTGTCACCGATCCTGTTTGTGATCTTCATGACAGGATATCTAGGAGCAGCCGGGGGGAGGAGAACGTCAGGTTTGGGGGTCTTGGATCGCTTCTCTGCTGTTTGCAGATGATGTGGTCCTGTTGGCCTCTTCAGATTCCCAGCATGCACTGGGGCAGTTTGCAGCCGAGTGTGAAGCGGCAGGGATGAGAGTCTGCACCTCCAAATCTGAGGCCATGGTGGTCTGCTGGAAACTGGTGGATTGATCCCTCCAGATGGGACGGAGTGCGGCTGAAATGAGTTTCCTCCGTAGGTGGCCGAGTTCAGCCTTAGAGATCGGGGAAGGAGCTCGGACATCAGGAGGGAACTTGGAGTAGGGACGTTACTCCTTCACGTCGAAAGGAGTCAGCTGAGGTGGTTCAGCATCTGATCAAGATTCTCCTGGACGCCCCCCAATGGAGGTTTACCGGGAACACCAAACTGGCAGGAGACCCAGGACACGCTGGAGGGATTATATCTCCCAGCAGGCCTGGGAACGCCTCATTTAAACTTCATTTAACTATATTCACTTGTCAAATGCCTGATTGAAGCAACTTTTAACGGCATTCAAACTTAAACTTCTATGATGAGAGGATTGAAGCCAGGACCTCATTCCCCTCAATGATCTCTTTTTGGGCCTTTCTTGGGCATAATTTCCCTCAAGCTGTCTTCGTTTGTAACACCACCACCAGGAAACCTCGGAGCTGTGACTCAGACACACGCTCCACCACAGCAGTGGTTCTGAAGTCTAATATCAGTGTTCAGCACCTCGAGCCCCACCGGGTCAGAACGTCCTGTGAGAGGATGTGTGTGTGTGTCCATGCTGCCGGAGTGTCTGCTGCAGCGTTACTACTGGCACTCCGATCTGTCTACAATGAGTATCTCTTGGATATAAAAGCCATCAGTGATGAATGTTTGAGGTCTGAACCACAGACTGGATATAAAATGGTTCCGATGCAGAAGTGTCTTCAGCTGCAATACCAGCGAGTGCCACTAGAGGTCGACTCCAAAAAGCCTCCGGCTCCATAGACTCCCATTCAACTTCTGTCATCAAATCCAAAGTGAATAAAATGTGTCCATCAGTTATCTCGGTGTTGTTAGCTAAAGTCACTCCTTCTTATTAGTTTTCTGGAGGTCCATCTGAAAATAATCCCTCATTCATTAGAAAAGAAGATTCAAGAAGACCTGTTTTTGGGGGCGTGCCTGTTTGATTGACAGGCCTGTGGTGCAGTCAGGTTACAGCTATCGGTGGGCGGGACGTAGTATCGTCAGGTTTCCGATCAGATCGGTCAGATCCACCGCTGGCTCCTCCCCCAGCTCATCCAAATATGGTCACTTCCTGCTCCAAACCGCTCCGAACTAGCAAAGATGGTGACGGACAGAATCTGAACTGGAGGATTGATAACGTTCACAAACCAACGATGACATCACTGATGGTTGATGACATCACTGATAGGTCCGACAAAGAGTGCCAGGTGTCCCACTTTATGTAGAACTGCACAGTATTTTTATCTCTTCCCACATCTTCAGACGATGTCTCACATTGTCTCTTGCTCCAGTTTAAAAATTTTAATTCTGGACGTGCAGCTACAACAAAGACGTTCCCACTGAAACACAAAGATGACTGCCAGACATTCAAGGAAACAGGAGTTGATGAAAACTTTTAACTTTTAAGTTTATGCTCACAATTACAACCCTGTTTCCAAATAACTAGTAACACTGTGTAAAATGTAACTAAAAACCGAATGTGATGAATTGTAAATCACATAAAGTCATATTTAATTGAAAATAGACCAAAGACAACATATCAAATGTTGAAACTAAGTTTTAATGTTTTATGGAAAATATATGTTTATTTTGAATTTGATGTCAGTTTTTATGTTCTCAGGTGGACAAACATTAAAACTTTAGAAGACTTTCCACATTTGGTTTGTTGGTATCTGGTCAGCCTCCTTGTGACCCAAAAGCAGTCGCATGATTTTGTTCACCCTCATTCAGCGGAAGACAACGAGCGCAGAAATGGAGGGAGACTGGACAGGAAAAACACAAAATTATTGACTTAATATAATTATATTATCATAGTTAGAGCCTACGTCGGGTTTCTGCTGTACACATATGATCTCAGATCTTTTCTGTGGAAACTGAGAATCAGTACGTGAAAAATATTTAAAGGTCTAATTAAGTACATTAAAAGTAATTATGATGTGAAACAAAACTGTGTGTGTGTGTGTGTGTGTGTGTGTGTGTAGGTGCGTGCCAGTGCCATCGCCCAGGACGCCGACCAGAACTATGACTATGCCAGTAACAGCGCGGTGCTGCACCTGGAGCCAGGAGACGAGGTCTACATCAAGCTGGATGGAGGCAAAGCTCACGGAGGCAACAACAACAAGTACAGCACCTTCTCTGGATTCATCATCTACGCCGACTAGACAACAATCACCGCTTCCACCAGCCTCGAGGTCTCTACAGATCAAATGTTCAGACTTACTCCGAAGGAGCGCTGTGGAGAAACCGATAAAAACTCCATGTTATTTTATTTTCTTCATTCTGCCATCATCGTGGTGACTTTGGACAGTAATATCTGTAAAATCTCTTTATACCATTAGGTCACATATGAACGTTTTAATGGCAGTGGTATCGCAGAGTAATGATGGTGCTGGGGAGGGGGAGCGGCTTGTGTGTAGGGGGTGTGGTCAGATGGAGACAGTTCTCTTAAATCTGATTGGGCCACAACTGCATCAAAAGTCAGTTTTGTACATGTTTGTGGAGTTTCTCCGTTAAAACTAATTCAACCAATAACTGTTTATTCCAATGAGCAACACAGAACTAATTACAGATTTATATTGAGTCTTACAGCTGGCTGGTAAAATGAATATGAAGTCAGTATTTTAACAGATGCCCCTGGTAAGTTATTCTGATATGTGTGGTGCCATCCAGAGAAAAAGACAGATAGACTGTCCCGCCCACATCTGAGCACCTGTAGACAGGTGTGTATGTAAATACTAACACACAGTTGATGCACAGCTCTCCCAACACGACTTCGAAGTGTTCACTTCACCACGTTCTCCTGCTCATGGTGGTACACCTACAGGCTGCTGGGAGACCTGCAGTCAGGAAGTTAAAGTTTCTCTCCTAACATTGATTTAACCTCTAAAAACTCACCTCTGCACTTCAGCACAACATATTTGAAAGTATTTTCCAATGAAAAAATTCCCTTCTGCTTTAAAGTGGCTGAGATGTAATGATGATTTAGAACGTGCAGATCTATGAACATGCAAATGCCCCCACCACCCTCCAACACACACACACACACACACACACACACACACACACACACACACACACACACACACACACACACACACACACACACACACACCTCTTTATTTAATTCATTATATGTTTTATAGCATATAAAACCTACATGGACATGTTAACAAAGTTATAAACTGGATTTTCACCAAAGGTCTTTACATTTTGTGATGATGGTTTCACTGTGAAAATTGTTTTTCATGTCCAAACACCAAAAAGTAACCAATATTAATCATTAAATTCATGCTTTTCTTCTCAATCCAAAAAAAATCCAACTGATTGTTGTGTTGCAAACAGAAACTGCTTGAAAGCGAGGAAGGACCTAATCTGTCCCTCCATGTGACATCTACATCCTCTTTTTCAAAAAGCAATATGGCCCAGAGCAACTCTGATTTACAGTTTTACTTTCACATTCCTTCATTAATTTCCACGCAGACGCATTAACAATTACAAAGGTCTCACTTTGAATTGACTTTTTTTTCTTTATGTTGGAATAATAAGTAAGTAAAATAAGTATTTTATTGTTTGATTAATTCAGGTACATCTTTAGGTTACGTTGCTTTGTCGGCAGCTACACTTACAGATAAATGTATGAGAATGTAGATGGCAGTAGAAATAACTTATTAGAGACACCTTGGTGGCCCAGCCAGGTACGATCCAAATACAGATATGAATGCACATGTTTTTGAGACATGTACAGATGCATTTAGTCGCTTTGCATTTCACTCTAGTAATCATTGACAACTCTTGTTTATGTCTTCATGTCTTTTATGTTATTCCCATTTTTTTGGACCCAATAAATTGTATTCTAGATGCAATAAAATAAAATAAAATGAATAAGCAAAGTAAAACACATAATAATTGATGTTTTAACCCCAGAATTACATTCCTGGCAAACTTTGGGGGATAAAGTTGAAGGCTTTCACTGGAAGACTTTTGACTCACAATCGTGGTATTTGTAAAGTCCTGGCCCTCAATACAGCCAGCTGGTTTGCTGTCTCCCTAAAGTCAGAGTCGGTCAACTGTCTCATTTACCTTACTGTGTATTTGAACACAAACTAGAAGCAGGTGGGAATTGTGACTTCTGTTTTATTTTCTATGGTTTTAGGAGCATTTAGTGTTGGTGTCCAACAACCAGGTACACAGAACCTGAAGTCTGGCTGTTTCTGAATTGTTCAACAGTACACAGTTAGTGAGTACAACCATGTTTCCAAAAAAGTAGTGACACTGTGTTAAATGTATATAAAACAGAATGTGATGATTTACAGATCATTTAAACTTATATTTAATATTAAATAGATCAAAGACAACAAATCAAATGTTGAAACAGACATTTTATTGTTTTATAAAGATATCTTCTCATTCAGCAACACGTCTCTATAAGTTGTTCCAGGATCATGTTCACCACTGAGCTGCATCAACTCTTCTTTTAACAACACTCTGGAAACCTTTGGGAACCGATGAGACCAGTTTCTGGAGTTTTGAAAGTGAAATGTGGTCCCATTCTGGCCTGATAGAGGATTTCAGCTGCTCAACAGTTCAGGGTCTCCTTTGTTGTATTGTTCATGTCCTGATGCTCCAGATGTTTTCAATGATTGACAGGTCTGGACTGCAGGAGGCCAGTTTATCAGCGGACTCTTCTACTAGAGAACCATGCTGTTGGAATACGTGCAGAATGTGGTTGGACGTTGTTCTGCTGAAATAAACAAGACCTTCCCTGAAAGAGACGTTGTCTGGATGGCAGCATATGTTGCTCCAAAACCTGAATATATCATTCAGCATTAATGCTTCCTTCCAGATGTTCAAGCTACCCATGCCATGTGCACTAATGCATCCCTGTACCATCACAGATGCTGGCTTTAGAACTGAGCTGATAACAAGCTGGATGGTCCCTCTCCTCTTTAACCTGGAGGATGCAGCGTCCATGATTTCCAAACAGAATCTCAGATTGTGATCCATCAGACCTCAGGACAGTTGTCCACTTCACCTCAGTCCATCTTCAATGATCTCGGTCCAGAGAAGGCGGCGGTGTTTCTGGATCATGTTTCTATCTGGTTTCTTCTTTGGAGAGTTTTAACATCATTTGTGGACGCAGCGATGAACTGTATTCACAGACGATGGTTTTCACAAGTGTTCCTGAGCCCATGCAGTGATTTCCACTCCAGAATAGTGTGTTTTTAATGCAGTGCTGCCTGAGGGCCTGAAGATCACCACCATCCAATATTGGTTTCCAGCCTTGTCCCTTGTGTTCAGAGATTTCTCCAGATTCTCTGAATCTTTTAATGATATTATGAACCGTAGACGATGAAATCCACTAATTCTTTGTAGTTTTACGTTGAGGAACATTATTCTTAGATTGTTGAACTATTTTCCAACACAGTCTTTCACAACACCTCTCCCCATCTTCACTGCTGAGACTCTGTCTCTCTGAAATCATCTTTTTATACCCAATCATGTTACTGATCTGTTGCCATGGTAACCTGATCAGTTGTCAGATGTTCCACCAGGTGTTTTTTTTTTTTTTTTTTTTTTTTTTTTTTTAGCTTTACACAACTTTTCCAGTCTTTTGTTGATCCTGTCACAACTTTATAGACACGTGTTGCTGCCATCATATTCAAAATGAGCAGATATATTTTTATCAAACAATAAAATGACTCAGTTTCAAGATTTGATATGTTGTCTTTGGTCTATTTTCAATTAAAAATGGGTTTACATGACTTGCAAATCATGACATTCTGTTTTTATTTACATTTCACACAGCGTCCCAATGTTTTTGGAAATGGTGTTGTCATTTGCAAACTAATAAAATTCAGCCAGACTGATTGTGCTCACATTCCCTTTTTGCTGTGAATTGTATGCAGTGGTTGGACAAAAGACATGCAATGAAATATTACATTAAGATCTGGCAACCATCAAACATGATGTTGGTACAGTATTTATCACAGTGTATATCTGCTTCAAAAACATAGTTGACGGTAGCTAAAAGGTTGCTTTAAAAAGCAACAGAAAGTTGCCTAATATCTAAATGTCCCCTCCAGACAAACAAATCTGTAAGTCTTTACGAAAGTGTAAGTAAAGTTGTTCTACGTAACTAAATTACATCTCTGACCGAAACACAATCAGTGATTCTTAGTTGTTATTTGCTGACTCGGGGACTTGTGCTCATACCAGTGTGGTTATTTGACCGGGAACCAGATAATCAAACGACAAAAACGGAACGATGGTGGAAACTACAAACTGAGTCTCCACGTCTGAAATGTTTTCTCATGGCATCGCAATTAATAAAGCCAATAAACGAGTTATTGACCGGTTCAGACCAAGCAGCATTCATTGAGTTTGTCTAATACGTATAGAAATCTGTGTTTCCACCAAAAGTCACAAGAACTTTGAGGTTCAGAAAGTTTCCAAAGATTCAGACCTTCGTTAATCGTGTTTTGACTGAGCTCCAGTCGACTTTCGATGACGTTCACAACAAGGAATGTTGTGCGAACATCATTTTTGTATGTAATAGTACAAATCTGACAACATTAACTACAGTTTAAGGTCAAGCTTCTCTTCGTGGAACCATGTCTCAGCTCCACAGGATGTTTTCCTCTGATTGTTGGTCTTCTGAGGGTTTTTACAAACGGGGTACGTTGGTGTACGAGGTCAGTCAGCAGTGTTCAAGCTCAACAATGAAAGTTGCTGAACCTCCAGAAAGAGGAACCCTCTGAGCAGGAACACAACATGCTGCTCCTCAAATGTCTCTGTAACCATTTGGAGGATTTTTATTGAAGTTGTTTGCAGCTTTCTTCCTGTCACAGCTTCACCAAAAGCGTCTTCATTGTCAATCAAATCAGGATTTTCTGGGTCTCGTATGTAATGAGATCAGCATGACCGCTAAACACACAGAACACTTTATACACCTGCTACTGTATTTATTTTAGAACCTGTAAGCGAGTAACCACATAACTACTAGTAAGGAGTTGAAGTGCAACCAGATCATTTAAGATCTCAGAGTTTTGCCTTCGTCCACGTTCACAGTTGTTTTTTAAGTTAAGTTTTGATGCATATCTGCTTTTCTTGCATTATGTATGTGAACTGCAACGTGATCTGAAACCACTATGCAGAAGAAGAGAATACCAACAATACAGTGTCATGTATCTTCAAGAAAGTCTCATGTTGATCCCTATATCTGGACTCACCTGTAAATACTGGAGTGATAACAACTGTTTCTTTTTTTCTGCCGTTCCCATGTACAATATTGGAAGAGTGCAGATGAAATTATTTGAAATACTCAAATTAATCGACTTATTAATTCAGTAATCTTTGTCTTGAAGTTATAGGCTGACCAGTGTATTGGTGTGAATGGCATATGTATGGTAGATGCAGTGTGTGCAATATTATAAAAACTTTGCACTTTCCTTCCTTGTCTGAAACAGTCCTGTGTACTGTTACCTCAACAATGTCTCCATTAAATGGACAGAAATACCACCGTGTCCGTGTGTGACTGCAGCGGTATTATAAGACACATACGTGTTGTATGTTTGCCTCCACTTACACATGAATTCATGAACTCATGTTTTTTATTTTTCCAAGCAGATGGTTCAGATCAGCTGTTTTAACGGGGAACGCTTTAACATCCAACATGTACTTTTAATGACAAATTTCGTGCATCAAGAATCAATGACTAATGTTTGAAATACTGAATTATTTGTAGTATCAAAAACATTCAATTATTCCAGTGTATGCATCAGTAATAATAACCACACCCAGAGTGACATCACAATGTAAAATGTGAGCTGCAGCCAAAGGTCATCCATCAGTGATGTCATCAACCATCAGTGATGTCATCATCCATCAGTGATGTCATCGTTGGTTTGTGAACGTTATGAATCCTCCAGTTCAGATTCTGTCCGTCACCATCTTGTTAGTTCGGAGCGGTTTGGAGCAGGAAGTGACCATATTTGGACGAGCTGGGGGAGGAGCCAGCGGTGGATCTGACCAATCTGATCAGAAACCTGACGATACTACGTCCCGCCCACCGATAGCTGTAACCTGACTGGTCCACAGGCCTGTCAATCAAACAGACACGCCCCCAAAAACAGGTCTTCTTGAATCTTCTTTTCTAATGAATGAGGGATTATTTTCAGATGGACCTCCAGAAAACTAATAAGAAGGAGTGACTTTAGCTAACAACACCGAGATAACTGATGGACACATTTTATTCACTTTGGATTTGATGAGAGAAGTTGAATGGGAGTCTATGGAGCCGGAGGCCTCTAGTGGTACTCGGTGGTATTGCAGCTTAAGATACTTCTGCAGAGGAACCATTTTTCAGACCTGAAGCTACGAACTCTTTTATAAACAGTCTGAGGTTTTATATCCAGTCTGTGTGCAGCCCGTTGATGGTCAGATTTTCTTCATGCTTATACTTTGTATTGTTTTTCTCTCATTGTTTCTGTCAATAAAACCCATCACATGTTTCTCAAACCTCCGAGAATCTTGTTACCTCATCTTGTAAATTACAAATTGTCCCAGCTGCTGTCAGCTGTTGTTTCAGCCATTAGAAACATATCAGCGAGGACATTTTCAGGCAAGAAAAGACTCATGTGAAACCAGTCTGTGTTCTTAATGGTATTTATAATAAAATTCCAGATTTGATGTCATGGTGTCTTTGATGTTGGGGCTCTTTGCTGGATTCTGTTAAATAAAGTTACATCTCCGTTTGTTCTCCATTTCACAGATGAGTCCTTCCTGACATGTCCAAGCTCATCTCTCTCCAAACCACAACATTTTCATCCTCTCTGCATCACCTGTCCACTGACAAAGCAACTGGTCCAGATACACTCCTAGATTTTCTGTAAGTGTCCTTGAATCCACGATGTAATGAAGTCGTCGTGCTCTGGTTTGAACCATCTTCTTCGCTATGGGTTTTCAAGTAAGTATGTTAAATGTTATTTATAGAGCATCCTTTAAAACAAAATTATGTAAGGAAATGCAAAGAAAATGATAAATAATATTCATACAAATAATTAATATTAACAGCCCCATTGCAGGGAGGGCTAGTTGGAAAAGATGAGTGATGAATCTATTCTGTAAGGAGCACACAGAAGCTATAAATCCTACAAGTTTCATCGCTTGATCGTAACCAGCATCAGAGTGACACATGATGTGTGAGCAGAGGTCCAGTGGGTTTGCTGGACAGAGACAGGAGAACATTACAGCAGGCAAGACAGAAAAAGAATGTCAGACTCTAATGTTCTGAGAGCTCTGAGTTCAGCCGGTCCCTCTGAGGTTCTCCTTGGTTCTTTGTGGACCATCAGCACAGTTTGCCTGATCTATCTGGGCTCCATCTGGTTCCTCCTCCAGTCGGTCTCTGGGTCCACGTACCTTTACATTACATTACATTACGTTACATTTCATTACATTACATTTCATTTCATTACATTTCATTTCATTACGTTACATTACATTACATTACTTTTCATTTCATTTCATTACGTTACATTACATTTCATTTCGTTACGTTACGTTACGTTACGTTACGTTACGTTACGTTACGTTTCATTTCATTACATTACATTTCATTACGTTACATTTCATTACATTTCATTACTTTACATTACATTATATTTCATTACATTACATTACATTTCATTACATTTCAATTACATTACATTATATTTCATTATATTTCATTACATTACCTTACATTACATGACATTACATTTCATTACATTACATTAAATTACATTACATTATATTTCATTAGATTACATTACATTACATTACATTTAATTTCATTACATTACATTTCATTACAATTAAATTACGTTACATTTCATTACATTACATTACATCACATTTCATTACATTACATTACATTTCATTACATTGCATCACATTTCATTACATTACATCACATCACATTACATTTCATTACATTTCATTACATTACATTACATTTCATCACATTACATTACATTACATTACATCACATTACATTACATTTCATTACATTACATTTAATTACATTTCATCACGTTACATTTCATTACATTTCATCACATTACATTAGGTTACATTACATCACATTACATTACATCACATTACATTACATCACATCTCATTACATTACATTTCATTACATTTCATCACATTACATTAGATTACATTACATCACATTACATTACATCACATTACATTACATCACATCTCATTACATTACATTTCATTACATTTCATCACATTACATTAGATTACATTACATCACATTACATTACATCACATCTCATTACATTACATTTCATCACATTACATTTCATTTCATTACATTACATTACATTACATTACATCATTACATTACGTTACATTTCATTACATCACATCTCATTACATTACATTTCATTACATTTCATCACATTACATTTCATTTCATTACATTACATTACATCACATTACATCATTACATTACGTTACATTTCATTACATTACATCACATTACATTACATTTCATTGTATTTCATCACATTACATTTCATTACATTAAATTACATTACATTACATTACATCACATTACATTATATTTCATTACGTTACATTACATTACATGACATCACATTTCATTACATTACATCACATTACATTACATGACATTACATTACATCACATCTCGTTACATTACATTACATTTCATTGCATTACATTTCATTACATTTCATCACATTACATTTCATTACATTACATTACATCACATTACATCACAATACATTACATTACATTTCATTTCATTACATTACATTACATGACATTACATTTCATTATATTTCAGCACATTACATTTCATTACATTAAATTACATTACATTACATTACATTACATCACATTACATTACATTTCATTACGTTACATTTCATTACATTACATTACATTACATTACATCACATTACATCACATCACATTACATTACATTACATTACATCACATTACATTTCATTACATTACATTACATTTCATTATATTTCATCACATTACATTTCATTACATTACATCACATTACATCACATTACATTACATCACGTTACATTACATTACATCATATTACATTACATTACATCACATTACATTACATCACATTACATCACGTTACATTACATCACATTACATTACATTACATCATATTACATTACATTACATCACATTAAATAACATAACATTACATTTCATTACATCACATTTCATTACATTACATCACATTACATCACATTACATTTATCTGACTCTTTTATCCAAAGCGACTTACAATAAGTTCATTTCAACATGAGGGTTCAAACCAGAACAACAACAATCAAGAAAATATAATTTCTTCAAGAAAGTCAAACTACAAAGTTCTATCAGTAAGTTCCATGTTAAGATACTAAAGTTATACTATTCAAGGTAAACGAGGAGGAGGAGGAGGAGGAGGAGGAGAGGAGGAGGAGGAGGAGGAAGAGGAAGAGGAAGAGGAAGAGGAAGAGGAAGAGGAAGAGGAAGAGGAAGAGGAGGAGGAGGAGTGTGATTGAATCTAGGAGGTTAAAGTCGAGCTGCTGCATTCTGGATGAGCTGCAGAGGTCAGATGGTACTAACAGGTAGACCTGCCAGGAGGGAGTTACAGTAGTCTAGATGTGAGATGACCAGAACCTGGACCAGAACCTGGACCAGAACCTGGATCAGAACCTGGACCAGAACCTGGACCAGAACCTGGACCTCCTTCTGAGTGAGAAGAGGATGTATTCTCCTGATGTTGTGCAGCATGTATCTACAGGAACGTGATGTTGGCAGTAAGAGAGAGTTGACTGTGGAGTGTCTCCGAGGTTCTTATCAGTCAGGGTCGGGATAACAGAGTTGTTGAAGGTAGTAGTCAGGTCGAGGGTGGGACAGTCTTTCTCTGGAAGGAAGAGCAGGTCGGTCTTGTGGAGGTTGATTTCCAGGTGGTGTGAGGACATCCACTGAGAGATGTCAGTCAGACAGGCAGAGATTCATGCTGCTACCTGTGTTTCAGATCTGGAAAAGAGAGGATCAGTTGGGTGTCATCAGCATAGCTGTGGTAGGAAAAGACATGCGAGTGAAGGACAGAGCCGAGAGAGTCGGTGTAGAGAGAAGAGGAGGGGACCCGGGACGGAGCCTTGAGGGACACCAGTAGTGCGAGGACAAGGTTCAGACACAGATCCTCTCCAAGTTACCCGGTAGGTGAGGTCGTTGAGGTAGGATGAGAACAGGGAGAGAGCAGAGCCTGAGACACCGAGGTCCTGAAGGAGGAAAGAAGGATCTGGTGGTTCACCGTCAAATGCAGCAGAAGGTCTAGAAGGATCAGGACAGAGGACAGAGAGGCTGCTCTAGCAGTGTGAAGCTGCTCAGAGACAGAAGGAGGACCGTCTCTGTTGAGTGGTCTGTTGAAGCCAGACTGGTGGTCAAGAAGGTTATTATGGTGGAGATAGGAGGAGAGTTGGTTAAAGATAGCTCGCTCCAGAGTTTTGTAAAGAAAGGAAAGAAGAGAGACGGTCTGTAGTTGTTTACTTCAGATGGGTTGAGGGGGGGTTTCTTCAGGAGAGGGTTCACTCTCTCCTTCAGAGAGTTCAGGAAACAGACCGTTGACAGACTTCTCCGGTTGGACTCCGGGCCCACAGACCTTGAACTGGTTCCTGGACGTACAGCTGTAGTCTCAGGAACTCTTCCAGCCTTCAATGTGCTGATCATCTTCTCTCTGCTACATGTTCAGTGTGTTGACCACAACGATACCATACAAGAACCACTGGTCTCCAT
This sequence comes from Embiotoca jacksoni, assembly GCF_022577435.1. Taxonomy (NCBI): domain Eukaryota; kingdom Metazoa; phylum Chordata; class Actinopteri; family Embiotocidae; genus Embiotoca; species Embiotoca jacksoni. The sequence continues at coordinate 608,848 of NW_027185307.1, read as the reverse complement.
TATAACTTAACGACTGGTTACAACACTGAACACGTTTCAAACTAATTGGAGAAATCACTCGGTTTAAAATATCATTATAATCCAATTATTTATTCAATCTCAAGTTTTTCTTCCTGTTAAAGGGACCTGAGATCATTGAAGATGGACTGAGGTGAAGTGGACAACTGTCCTGAGGTCTGATGGATCACAATCTGAGATTCTGTTTGGAAATCATGGACGCTGCATCCTCCAGGTTAAAGAGGAGAGGGACCATCCAGCTTGTTATCAGCTCAGTTCTAAAGCCAGCATCTGTGATGGTACAGGATGCATTAGTGCACATGGCATGGGTAGCTTGAACATCTGGAAGGAAGCATTAATGCTGAATGATATATTCAGGTTTTGGAGCAACATATGCTGCCATCCAGACAACATCTCTTTCAGGGAAGGTCTTGTTTATTTCAGCGTGTAATGTGTTGTGTGTGTGTGAACTGTGTTGCTTGTGTTTTGTGTATTTGTGTTGCGTTCTCACTGTACTTTTTTCATCACTTAAGGAAAGAAGAGAACAACAAACAGACACTTAAAAACCGTAACAACCTCCATTTCAATCATTCTTCACATTGTTACACATTGTGTTACACATTGTGTTACGAATTGTTATAAAATTGTGTTACACATTGTTACACATTGTGTTACACATTGTTGCACATTGTTACACATTGTTTTACACACTGTTACACATTGTGTTAGACATTGGTAAACATTGTTACACAGTGTTGCACATTGTTACACATTGTGTTACACACTGTTACACATTGTGTTACACATTGTTACACATTGTTACACATTGTTACACATTGTGTTACACATTGTTACACATTGTTACACATTATGTTACAGTGTTACACAGTTACACATTGTGTTACACATTGTGTTACACATTGTGTTACACATTGTTACACACTGTTATACATTTTTACACATTATGTTACACATTGTTACACATTATGTTACACATTGTTACACATTGTGTTACACATTGTGTTACACATTGTGTTACACATTGTTACACATTGTGTTATGATGTCCCCTCCAGTGAAGACTTTCCATCCGTGTTGTGGAGGCTTGTTTCACTGCTGAATGGCACAATTAGCTGCAGAGCTGCTGTCCAGGATTCCTGGCGTTTGCAGTGAGAAATTAAACTAAACTACCAAATAAATGGACAGCCCCCCCACCCCCTTTCTCCTCTGCCCTCTCTTCCTCATTGCCTCCACTTTCCCTCCCTCACCTCTTCTTCTCCCCCCTTTTCCCTCAGCTCCCACTTGTCAACTTTTCCTACCCTCCACCCCCCTGCTGCCTCCCTATCATCTACCGTTTACCCCCCACCCCCTCCACCCGTCCTCCATCCCTCCCCCCACGGCCTAACCAACCAGTGTCTCCTCAGTTATTGGATCATTTGGCTCTCTCCTACGTGTCTCTGTGCTAATTAAATGTGCTGTACACTGTCGGGAGAATGTCACAATTGATTTTTCTTTCTACAAGGAAGTGGGGAGCCATTTAATTTTGAGAAACCTACCACCCCCTTCTTGCCCCTCCCAGTAAAGCACATTCACACACACACACACACACACACACACACACACACGCACACACACACACACACATGCACAAAAGACTCTTGATGTTCGGCGTGCTGCTCCACCAGCCCCGACCCTGCTGACATCATGGATGATCCTGGCTGACAGTTGTCACCTGAGCCCTAAAATCCACACAGCCTCAAAGTTGAGGCCCGACTGTCTACTGGGGCGAAGAATCAACCCTGGAGTCTGATAAAACCAGGTGGGACTGGACATCTCAGTCATGTGTCCAACACCTGACCATGTCCACCTCTGAGGAGAGAGTCAACAATATGCTGCTTCAGCCATATCATACCAACATTTTTCATCATTATGAACCTGCAGCGCCGGTGTTTGAAGAGCCAGATAGAAACATAGGTGGTGCCTTGATTTCATGTTACTAAAGAAACGTCCATCATCTCACTAAACCCAACTAAGACATGATGAACAGCTGTCAGCCTCACCATCCATTTCTTTTATTAGCTCAGTACTAAATTTCACCTCCTTCATACAACAGACTTAATCTTAATGTTATTCACCTTCAAAAAACAGCTTCTTTGTTATCGTAATTATTTATTTTAAGTGTTTAGTCATTGGAGGTTTCGTTCAAACAATACGAGACATCTTCCACGGACATCGTTTTACTCATCTCATTATCCTCCAGCTTCGCTATGAAAACTTAATATCTATTCAAAGCATGAACGACTTGAGACATATTTGCTAATACGTGTCATTGCTTGAAATCTTGTACAAAATACGACACTGACAACTGAGTAATCACTTCAACAGTCAGTAATTGTATATTTGAAAAACTGCAAGATATTGTCCTTTGAGAAATTTGCGAATGAACTTGTGCAACAAATGTCATTTAAGCATTCCTCCTTTAGAGTTTAGAAAGATACTGAGAATATACGATTTCTTTGAAACAGAATGCACAAAGTCGTGTCTGTCCTGGTGCAAACATTCATTATTATTTAAAGTCAGGTCGAGCTGCTGGTGCTCAACCTCTTCAATTCAATCTGTACGCTGCCAAAGAGCCTCGTTCCCGTTAACAGGTCCTGTCGCATCACATGCTCTGAACATTCAACATGCTGCGACACGCTTTCCTCCTCAGGAACTGCATCAGAGGAACCGTTCACTTCCTGTGCACAAACTGCTTTCCCTAAAAGCAACTTATTAGGACATGAACACATTTTGTAGATGCAGGGATCGCTGCTGAAGGGCTAAATAGTCCTTCAAAAATACAGTAATCTTCAGGTAAAAGTGCAGCAGAGATACAAGACGGCCACATGCAACACCATCAGAAACCAAAGACTGAAATAATCTGCACACACACAGATATTCCATTTTGTGTGGGATGCATTATTATTATTGCATTGTTTGGTTCTACATTTATAGTCTTTTGATTCTTATGCGTGATAAAAAAGTTATTTTACATTTGTAAAGCAGCAAACATTGAAGTTATATACTTCTACAGAGGAAAAGAGTGGAATTAATATGCGGGTCTATAAAATTTAATATAAAAAGACAAAAAACAAGTGGAGAAAAATACGTGAGGAAAAAAAGAGAGAATGTCAATATAGTGTGTGTGTGTGTGTGTGTGTGTGTGTGTGGGGGGGGGGGGGGCACTGTGACAAATGTGCTTTTGCTATCAAGCACCCGCTAACCGAGATGAGTCTTTTTACACCCTGACAGCAAATGGAGATATCAGTGATATTAAAACAGACAAGCCTCCCTTTAACCTACTTTGCACAATTTGCTTGGAGTTAATAGTCTGTTGTTGGAGATTTGATCAGCAGCGAGCCGAGTGGATCACAAGCGCTCCAAACAGTCCACAGTCGCTGTCACTTCTCATCACATCCACACAGCTGCTGCACCGGGCTAATTCAGAGAAGGAGAAAACTGCTGCTAACGGAGGCTGTGAGTGTGTGAGCCGCTGTCGGCAGGCTCGTCTGTGAATGTGTGTGAATGTTGTCCTGTTTTTTCTTGAGCCACAACAACAAACATTTTGTTGTCTTGCGGGTTTAGAGTGCGTATTTGTGAGAAGGTGTATGTGAGTGTGCTTCAAGCACAAAGACACTACAAGAATTTCCAATTCAATGTTTTCAACGAATTATAAATGATCTGCATCTTTATTTATGAAAGTGCAGTAAGTCTGTAAACAATTTCCAAAAACTGAAGTAGCGCCATGTGTGCTGCTGCTCTGTGTGAGGCTGTCCAGAAGAGAAAAGCAGGACTCTTCCTGAAGACCAGGAGTGTATTCCGAAGCTGGCGATGTCTACTTTATTAACCGTGTTTCTTTATTTATCTGCTATGAAGTTGTTTACTTGAGATTTATCAGATTGGCATCAACCATTTGTTATGTGTATTTGAAGGTGATGCACTGTGACAGATCCGTCACCCTTCCTGCAGGGCCTCAACACAACCTGACCTCATCTCCTGCTCAATACAGTGATGTGAAACTATTATAAATTAGCAAAAACATCTTTACCTGAAAACCAATCAGATATTCCTTCAGTGTCGATGTTGCAGCTAAAAAGCAGTTTATTCACTGTAAAGATCGACAGTATCTCTCTTTTCAGTCAATGCCTCAATCTTACTTCTTTTAACATTGTAGCCACATAAATTATGACCGGAGCAAAGAGAGGTCAAGCTACATGGTATAAAGCCAGAATGTCTGAGTAGGAAGGAGGACTTTACTAATTTCCTGTTGTCAATAATTATTAGGGATTCAAAAGATTTTTAAAACCTTCATGTTTTAAAACCTTTTGTTTTGGTATTATTAATATTTCAATAAAGAGCGATCATTGAAGGTAGAAGATGGGACAGGACCCTTTGGGTTCTACATGCTGCTGGCAGATGGCTGATGGAAACTTGGTTGTGTTGTGAGGTGGTGTTTACCAGGACCCAAATACAGGCTCACAGACTCGGGTATCAGTTCCAAAATACAGTCTTTATTTCCATAAATAAAAACAAACAAACAAACAAACAAACAAACAAACCAAAAGGTGGCACCTATAGTGTCCACTTGCTTCCAAGTCGGGAGGGCAACTCAACCGACTGATGCAGGGAGACACGGCCAGCAGGACAGCGGGCAGACCAGTGGACAGGACCGCTGGAAAAAACAGAGTCAATATCCTCCAAGTTGGGAGGGCAACTCCACCAACTGGTGACTCCGACAGGTAGCTCTGCAGGTGGAACAGGAGCCGGAGGAATGGGAACGGGAACAGGACGGACGGAGGACTAACTAATGCACCGACAACCAGAGGAGTGCAGGGGCAGGGTACATATAGTCCGGGGAGGTGATCAGGGAGATGCAGCACACCTGCAGGAGGTGATCAGGGGTGAGTGGCTGCAGCTGCTGGGACCGGTGAAGGGCGTGGCCACGGGAGGAGAGGAGGACACAGAACAAGCAGACAGGGGACTGAGGGGACACAGGAGGTGAGGAGAGGAGGACACAGAACAAGCAGACAGGGGACTGAGGGGACACAGGAGGTGAGGAGAGGAGGACACAGAACAAGCAGACAGGGGACTGAGGGGACACAGGAGGAGAGGTGAGGAGGACACAGGACAAGCAGACAGGGGACTGAGGGGACACAGGAGGAGAGGAGAGGAGGACACAGAACAAGCAGACAGGGGACTGAGGGGACACAGGAGGAGAGGTGAGGAGGACACAGGACAAGCAGACAGGGGACTGAGGGGACACAGGAGGAGAGGAGAGGAGGGGACAGGACAAGCAGACAGGGGACTGAGGGGACACAGGAGGTGAGGAGAGGAGGACACAGAACAAGCAGACAGGGGACTGAGGGGACACAGGAGGAGAGGTGAGGAGGACACAGGACAAGCAGACAGGGGACTGAGGGGACACAGGAGGAGAGGAGAGGAGGGGACAGGACAAGCAGACAGGGGACTGAGGGGACACAGGAGGAGAGGAGATCGGGGGCAAAACGGAGGAAAACAGGACTCCTGACAGGTTGAGACTCCCCGGAAGGATGAGGTGGTGACAATGAAAGCTACAGGAAGCCGGATCAGAAATGCCTAAAAGGGTGGAGGGTCGTCAAAGGCCAGAGATGAGATGCAGATAATCCTGGAGGTCTAGTGAAGGCTGGGAGAGAGATATGTAAACTCACAATGAGGGCCAGAGGGCCGTCCAGGCCAGGAGGGCTGTTTTAGCATACTGAGTCGAAGTAGACTCAGACAGACGTCCTGCCTGGTTCCTGTCCCCAAGAAGACGACTCCATCTGGCCTCAACGACTACCGACCGGTTGCCCTCACATCTCATGTGATGAAGGTGCTGGAGAGGCTGGTCTTGGCCCACCTCAGGCCGCTGGTGAAATCTTTTCTGGACCCTCTACAATTTGCGTACCAGCCTCATGTGGGAGTGGACGATGCCATCATCTACCTGCTGCAACGAGCTCAGTCTCACCTGGATGGAACCGGTGACTCTGTGAGAATCACTTTCTTTGATATCTCCAGTGCATTCAACACCATCCAACCACTGCTGCTGAGTGAGAAGCTGCAGGTGGTGGGGGGGTGGAGGGGGTGGATGCGTCCACCGTCTCCTGGATCACTGACTACCTGACAGGCAGACCACAGTTTGTCCGTCTGGGCAGTGTGCTGTCTGATACGGTGGTCAGTGGTACTGGAGCTCCTCAGGGAACTGTTCTGTCTCCTTCCTGTTCACCTTATACACAACTGACTTCCAGAACAACTCAGAGTCAAGACATCTGCAGAAGTTCTCTGATGACTCTGCAGTGGTCGGATGTATAAGGGATGGACGGGAGGAGGAGTACAGGGCAGTAGTGGAGGACTTTGTGGAGTGGGCTGGTAGAAATCACCTCCTCCTGAACGTGGCCAAGACCAGAGAGATGGTGGTCGACTTCAGGAGGAAGACGACGGCTCCACAACCGCTGAGAGTTCTGGGAGAGGAGGTGGACATGGTGGAGGAGTACAAGTACCTGGTGTCTCCATGACAACAGACTGAACTGGAAGACCAACATCAATGCTGTCTACAAGAAGGGGATGAGTCGACTCTTTTTCTTGAGGAAACTTCGATCCTTCAATGTGTGCAGCGAGATGTTGGAGATGTTCTACCATCTGTTGTGGCCAGTGAACTGTACTTCTAGTAGTCTGCTGGGGGGGAGAGGGGGGGGGGGCAGCATTGTAGCCGGGGACACCAACAGACTTGACAAACTGGTTAAGAAGGCCGGCTCCATCATTGGCTGCAAACTGGACAGCCTGGAAAAGGTGGTGGAGAGGAGGACGCTGAACAAACTATTGTCCATCTTGGATAATCGTGTCCACCCTCTCCACCTGCTGCAGGGACAGAGGAGCACTTTCTCTAAAAGACTCCTCCAGCTCCGCTGTCACAAGGACAGATACAGGAGATCATTCCAGATACAGGAGATCATTCCTGATACAGGAGATCATTCCAGATACAGGAGATCATTCCAGATACAGGAGATCATTCCTGATACAGGAGATCATTCCAGATACAGGAGATCATTCCTGATACAGGAGATCATTCCAGATATAGGAGATCATTCCAGATACAGGAGATCATTCCAGATACAGGAGATCATTCCTGATACAGGAGATCATTCCTTGTACAGGAGATCATTCCTGATACAGGAGATCATTCCAGATACAGGAGATCATTCCTGATACAGGAGATCATTCCTGATACAGGAGATCATTCCTGATACAGGAGATCATTCCTGCCGACTGCAATAAGACTGTACAATAACTCACCTCTGACAAAATCCATCACAGTACAATAACACTGTTGACTGTGTTTCTTGGTTGCTTGTATATTATATATATAGATATATACTGTACTGTATGTATATATATATACATATATATGTTGACTGTGTTTATTGGTTTGTTGTCTATAATATATATAGACATATAATGTACTGTATATATACTGTGCATTTTATATTTTATATTTATATTTTTTACTGCTATTTACTGCTATTTTATTTGATTGCTTTTCTATTATATTAGTCTATTCTATTATTTTATTCTATTGTTTCTATTATTGCTTCTGTATGTATGCTGCTGTGGCGAAAAAATTTCCCCTCGGGGATTAATAAAGTATATACCTACCTACCTACCTACCTACCTAGAGACATCTGAACTTGTCATGTGGAAGAGACCCAGGGGAACCAGCGAGGGAACCAGAAAGTAACTGAGGAGTAAATGTTTGCAAGGAAACTGGACTCCTTTGATGGAGAACTACAGAAATTTTCCGTCAGGGAATGATAGGAACGAACATGCATCCTTTAGATCAATGGATATTGCTGGAACAAATATATTCCAGTACATGCTTTATAGTGAGCATGTGGAAGGGTGTGTTCATGATGGATGTTGTGATAAAGGAACAGGTGGCGAAAGGGTCTCATTCAGCCAGTTTTCTTAGGGACCAGGAAGTGAAGGAAAGAAGGGTAAGGAGTAATGAGCATCGTTCTGTTGGCTGGGGCTTGGCCAACTGTCGAGGGTAGTTCTTTGTTTGAGTAATCTGTCCATCCAACATGTCATAGAAACCCGACTATGGTCTGAGAGCAGGAGAGGTCACATCTGAGACGTCTCTGTGGACATTACCAACAGCCAGTGAAGCCGAGTGTTACTTCAAAGCAGCCCATGGGAGAGCAGAGCCCGACGGATGGAAGCAGCAGGACATGTACTGTATGTCAAAAAAAAAATCAACTATGGACAGAAAGTAACTAAAAACATGCAGCGATGGGTGAGAAGAGGAGAGACCTGGGTGAAGGGCTGGGCGTGATAACAGACACAACGTAAAATGCTCAAAGAAGAGAAAAGAAAACTGGTTGGAAGGGAATAACTTTTAAAGGAAAGGTGGATGGATTATAGTAAAGCTCGTGTTTTTTAGCAGATGGAGACACAGAGGTAGCAGTGTCTTCAGGAGGTCTTGGACCAGCCTTGGATCGGTGGAACCGTGATGCAGCCCAGATGTAGAGCCAGATGAGGAGCCAGATGAGGAGCCAGATGAGGAGCCAGATGAGGAGCAAGATAAGGAGCCAGATGTGGAGCTAGATATAGAGCCAGATATGGAGCCAGATGTGGAACCAGATGAGGAGCCAGATTTAGAGCCAGATGTAGAGCCAGATGAGGAGCCAGATGAGGAACTAGATGAGGAACCAGATGTAGAGCCAGATGAGGAGCCAGATGTAGAGCCAGATGAGGAGCCAGATCGAGAGCCAGATGTGGACCCAGATGTGGATCCAGATGAGGAGCCAGATGAGGAGCCAGATGAGGAGCCAGATGAGGAGCCAGATGTAGAGCCAGATATGGAGTCAGATGTGGACCCAGATGTGGATCCAGATGAGGAGCCAGATGAGGAGCCAGATTTAGAGCCAGATGTAGAGCCAGATATGGAGTCAGATATGGAGTCAGATCTGGAGACAGATGAGGAGCCAGATGTAGAGCCAGATGTGGAGCCAGATGAGGAGCCAGATGAGGAGCCAGATGAGGAACCAGATGAGGAACCAGATGAGGAGCCAGATGAGGAGCCAGATGAGGAACCAGATGAGGAGCCAGATGAGGAGCCAGATGAGGAGCCAGATTTAGAGCCAGATGTAGAGCCAGATATGGAGTCAGATATGGAGTCAGATGTGGAGACAGATGAGGAGCCAGATGTAGAGCCAGATATGGAGTCAGATATGGAGTCAGATGTGGAGACAGATGAGGAGCCAGATGAGGAACTAGATGAGGAACCAGATGAGGAGCCAGATGAGGAGCCAGATGTAGAGCCAGATGAGGAGCCAGATCTAGAGCCAGATGTGGACCCAGATGTGGATCCAGATGAGGAGCCAGATGAGGAGCCAGATGAGGAGCCAGATGAGGAGCCAGATTTAGAGCCAGATGTAGAGCCAGATATGGAGTCAGATATGGAGTCAGATGTAGAGCAAGATATGGAGTCAGATATGGAGTCAAATGTGGAGACAGATGAGGAGCCAGATGTAGAGCCAGATGTGGAGCCAGATGAGGAGCCAGATGAGGAGCCAGATGAGGAACCAGATGAGGAACCAGATGAGGAGCCAGATGTGGAGACAGATGAGGAGCCAGATGTAGAGCAAGATATGGAGTCAGATATGGAGTCAAATGTGGAGACAGATGAGGAGCCAGATGTAGAGCCAGATGTGGAGCCAGATGAGGAGCCAGATGAGGAGCCAGATGAGGAACCAGATGAGGAACCAGATGAGGAGCCAGATGAGGAACCAGATGAGGAGCCAGATGAGGAGCCAGATGAGGAGCCAGATTTAGAGCCAGATGTAGAGCCAGATGTGGAGCCAGATGAGGAGCCAGATGAGGAGCCAGATGTGGAGACAGATGAGGAGCCAGATGTAGAGCCAGATGAGGAGCCAGATGAGGAGCCAGATGAGGAGACAGATTTAGAGCCAGATGTAGAGCCAGATGAGGAGCCAGATGAGGAGCCAGATGAGGAACCAGATGAGGAACCAGATGAGGAGCCTGATGTGGAGCCGTTTCAACAGTCTCATCCAACAACTCAGAAGTGAGATCACCAGGATCAACTGTGAAGGAGATGAAGAAGGAGGTGAGCTCTGTAATTCACATGTAGTCATGTAAGATGGCGCCGCGCTAGCGGCAGCCTGTTGCAGCAGCTCCCCTCCCCGAGTGTGTTGTTTATTAGTATTTTTTAAGCCTTTCTCCTCTTTGTAGTTGTTTTGTTTTTTCTTTCTCTCGTGTGTTAAGTTAACGGTCAGACAATGGACTGTAATTTTTCCACGTTTCTGGATGGGGGCTCTGTTATTATTTACTCGTGTGATCAGCTGATCGCGCTGAGTAGACCTCTACTGCTGCTGCCCGGAGCGAGGCCTGAGATCCCCGTTGAACTTCGGAGAAGATGGCGGGGTTGGCGCGCTGGTAAAGACCCAGAGAGAGTACCGGGAGTGCAGCATCATGTGTTTCACCGAGACATGGCTGCACTCACATCTCCCGGACCACAGCGCGGCTGTACCCGGCTTCAGGACCGTTCGGGGGGACGGAGACGTTGTTCGGAGCAGCAAGAAGAAAGGTGGAGGGATTGAAGTCTATGTGAACGAGAGGTGGTGTAATCCTGACCACATGTGTGTGTGAAGGAACGTTTCTGTAGCCCGGACATTGAACTTCTAGCCGTGGGGATGTGCCCTTATTATTTACCGAGGGAGTTCCCGTCCGCCATCGTTATCGCTGTGTACGTTCCTCCATCAGCTGACGTAGAGGCAGCAGTGGACACCATCCACTCTACTGTGTCCAAACTGCAGACTCAGCATCCCGGTGCATTTTTGTTAGTTACTGGAGACTTAAACCAGTCTGGATAAAGTACTGCCAACTTTGCACCAGTATGTGAACTGCCCCACCCGGAACAATAAAACTCTGGACCTCCTGTATGCTAATGCCATGGATGCATACAGTACTACTGCCCTCCCCCCCTTGGTAGATCAGACCACAACCTGGTCCTGCTGACTCCCAAGTATGTCCCCCTGGTGCAGAGGCAGCCTGTAACCACCAGGACTGTGAGGAGGTGGACACAGGAGGCTAAAGACGCCCTGCAGGACTACTTTGAGTCCACGGACTGGGATGTGCTGTTTGGACCACATGGGGAGGACATCAACATCAGGACGGACTGTATCACAGAATACATCAAATTCTGTGAACACACCACCGTACCATCACGGACTGTAAAATGCTTCCCCAACAACAAGCCCTGGATCACCAGTGACCTGAAAGTTCTTCTTAATCAGAAGAAAGCAGCCTTCAGGTCTGGGGACAGGGAGGAGCTCAGGAGAGTGCAGCGCCACCTGAAGGAGAAGATGAGGGAGTGCAAGGACTCCTACAGGAGGAAGCTGGAGGCCAAACTCCAGCAGAACAACGTGAGGGAGGTGTGGACCGGTATGAAGGAGATTACTGGGTTCAAGGGGAGAGAGAGACAACCAGGGGGAACCTGGAGAGGAACAACCAGGGGGAACCTGGAGAGGAACAATCAGGGGGAACCTGGAGAGGAATAACCAGGGGGAACCTGGAGAGGAACAACCAGGGGGAACCTGGAGAGGTCAAATGAACTAAACTGTTTCTTCAACAGGTTTAGTTCACCACCCTCATCTGTCTCCTCCACACCTCACACCTCCCAAACACCTCTGCTGCCTCTCCCCCTCCCTCCTCTGCGCCCCCTGGTGAGCTGCATAGAGCCCTCAATCTCAAAGGGCTCTTCCTCCATCGACACCTCGACCCCCCCCCCCCCCCACACCCCCCCCCCCCCCCCCCCCCTCTGTGACGACTGGCCAGGTTAGGAGACAGCTGGAGAGAATCCACCAGCGCAAGGCTGCAGGACCTGATGGCATCAGCCCCGTGGTCCTGAAGACCTGCGCCGTCCAGCTGGCTGAGGTCCTACAACACCTCTTCAACCTGAGCCTGAAGCAGGAGGAGGTCCCGGTGCTGTGGAAGACGTCCTGCCTGGTTCCTGTACCAAAGAAGACGACTCCATCCGGCCTCAACGACTACCGACCGGTTGCCCTCACATCTCATGTGATGAAGGTGCTGGAGAGGCTGGTCTTGGCCCACCTCAGGTCGCTGGTGAAATCTTCTCTGGACCCTCTGCAATTTGCGTACCAGCCTCGTGTGGGAGTGGACGATGCCATCATCTACCTGCTGCAACGAGCTCAGTCTCACCTGGATGGAACCGGTGACTCTGTGAGAATCACTTTCTTTGATTTCTCCAGTGCATTCAACACCATCCAACCACTGCTGCTGAGTGAGAAGCTGCAGGTGGTGGGGGGGTGGTTGGGGTGGATGCGTCCACCGTCTCCTGGATCACTGACTACCTGACAGGCAGACCACAGTTTGTCCGTCTGGGCAGTGTGCTGTCTGTGTGATGTCAGTGGTACTGGAGCTCCTCAGGGAACTGTTCTGTCTCCTTCCTGTTCACCTTCTACACAACTGACTTCCAGAACAACTCAGAGTCAAGACATCTGCAGAAGTTCTCTGATGACTCTGCAATGGTAGAATGTATAAGGGATGGACGGGAGGAGGAGTCAATGGACGTGTATAAGGGATGGACGGGAGGAGGAGTCAGTGGACGGTGTATAAGGGATGGACGGGAGGAGGAGTCAATGGACGTGTATAAGGGATGGACAGGAGGAGGAGTCAGTGGACGGTGTATAAGGGATGGACGGGAGGAGGAGTACAGGGCAGTAGTGGAGGACTTTGTGGAGTGGGCTGGTAGAAATCACCTCCTCCTGAACGTGGCCAAGACCAGAGAGATGGTGGTCGACTTCAGGAGGAAGACGACGGCTCCACAACCGCTGAGAGTTCTGGGAGAGGAGGTGGACATGGTGGAGGAGTACAAGTACCTGGTGTCTCCATGACAACAGACTGAACTGGAAGACCAACATCAACGTTGTCTACAAGAAGGGGACGAGTCGACTCTTTTTCTTGAGGAAACTTCGATCCTTCAATGTGTGCAGCGAGATGTTGGAGATGTTCTACCATCTGTTGTGGCCAGTGAACTGTACTTCTAGTAGTCTGCTGGGGGGGCAGCATTGGAGCCGGAGACACCAACAGACTTAACAAACTGGTTAAGAAGGCCGGCTCCATCATCGGCTGCAAACTGGACAGCCTGGAAAAGGTGGTGGAGAGGAGGACGCTGAGGAAACTATTATTTTTTTTTAATTTTTTTTTTTATTTCACTTTATTAATGCCTGAGGGGAAATTTCTTCGCTACAGCAGGGGGGCTCTCAGGGGGGAGCTGCTGCAACAGGCTGCCACTAGCGCGGCGCCAGGTAACCTGACGTGCATTTTTTTTTTTTTTTTGGATGATGGGAGGAAGCCGGAGAACCCAGAGAGAACCCACGCAAGCACAGGGAGAACATGAAAACTCCGCACAGAAAGGCCCAGGACCGGATTCGAACCCGGAACCTTTTTGCTGTGAGGCGACAATGCTAACCACTGCACCACCGTGCTGCCCAAATATTGTATTGTCCATATTGGATAATCCTGTCCACCCTCTCCACCACCTGCTGCAGGGACAGAGGAGCACTTTCTCTAAAAGATTCCTCCAGGTCCGCTGTCACAAGGACAGATACAGGAGATCATTCCTGATACAGGAGATCATTCCAGATACAGGAGATCATTCCAGATACAGGAGATCATTCCTGATACAGGAGATCATTCCTGATACAGGAGATCATTCCAGATACAGGAGATCATTCCAGATACAGGAGATCATTCCAGATACAGGAGATCATTCCAGATACAGGAGATCATTCCTGATACAGGAGATCATTCCTGATACAGGAGATCATTCCTGATACAGGAGATCATTCCAGATACAGGAGATCATTCCTGATACAGGAGATCATTCCTGATACAGGAGATCATTCCTGCCCACTGCAATAAGACTGTACAATAACTCACCTCTGGCAAAATCCATCACAGTACAATAACACTGTTGACTGTGTTTCTTGGTTTGTTTGTATATAATATATATAGATATATACTGTACTGTATATATATATATATATATATATATATGTTGACTGTGTTCTTGGTTTGTTTGTATATAATATATATAGATATATAGATATATAATGTACTGTATAAACTGTGCATTTTATATTGTATATTTTATATTTATATTTCTTACTGCTATTTACTGCTATTTTATTTATTTTATCTATTATTATATTCTATTCTAGTATTTTATTCTATTATTTCTATTATTATCTTATTGCTTCTGTATGCTGCTGTCGTGAAAAAAATTTCCCCTCGGGGATTAATAAAGTACATACCTCCCTACCTACCTACCTAATTCAAGGCGGAACACTTTTGTCAATTCAATTGACTTTTTTTTAATCTGTGCCAAATCACACCTTCAGTAATCTCTGTGCACTTGACATTGTAAGGTTGAGACTTCTCAACATTATAGAGAGAAACCTAACAATTCAACACACGAGTGAGCTGGAAGGAAAAAAAACTCCTTTTTAACAGAATTAAACCTTCAACAGAACCAGACCAGGTGACCATCTGCAACTCTGAGGGGCTGAGGGGAGAACATAAACTCTGGTTGGCTGAGGAGAGAACATAAACTCTGGTTGGCTGAGGAGAGAACATAAACTCTGGTTGGCTGAGGAGAGAACATAAACTCTGGTTAGCTGAGGGCCTCGTCTTTCATATATGATTGAAATTTGAAAAACTGATTTTTTAAATTTTTTTTATCTGGCTTCGTGGATAGACATAGCTGGATGTCATCTGCATAGCAATGGAGATTTCCTTATAATACTGAATGCATGTGTAACAAACAGTATTAAAACTGGGCAACAAGTCCTTTAAACAAAATGTAAAGTCATCAGTGTGAACCTGTAAACAACAGAACTCAACACTGATTACAGACAAACATTAATTCAAAGTTCGTCAATACAACTTGAATTAAGATGGGAAAGTTCTGATTTTAAAACCACCAGAACACTTCATAAGTATGTGGATCACAACTGACTGCAGCGAAGGAACAATGTTCCCATAACCTCAAACCGAGTCTCCATTTAGGTCGACTCCCAGCTGAGTAATGGTAGAATTATCAGCGGGCTCCACACTGGTTCCTCAATGGCTTCTTTTAAATACCTTACTGTCTTAAACGAATGGAGGCGGTCCAGATGGAGACAGAACACATAAAGCATCAGAATTAATATAATATTCTAGATAAAAGCTTCTCACTGAAAAGAATACATTCAGTGTCTCCTTTATAATCACCAACATTTTTAAATCGTAACTGTAATTTAATTACATATTTTTTTCTTAGCAACTGTAACTGATGATGTTAAATTCATAATTTAAATACGTATCTCACATGTAACTAGTTTTTCTCCAACATTGATCTGAGCTAACTCAAACTGAGGAGCTCCGCCTTGTTTCTTTCTCCTCAGTTACACACACCTTCCGTTAACAGTTCACACAGACGCAGGACTATTGTTAGCAGCACATCATTCATCACAGAAGAAAAATCACTATGTGGACCACCACCTGAAACCCTTAGACCAGATTTATGTGCATTTTAGAAGTGTGTCTCAGAGGATCAGGAAGGTGTAACTGTAAACAGCATTATCTCTGCCTTTACACCGACCTGCATGAGTCATTATCAACCATTAACTGCTGTGATCTGTGTCTTCTTCTGATAAAATGTTTTTTAGTGTTTTACATATTTTACATGCCTTTGCAGGGACCAGACATGACTCAAAGTTTGTGTGCCAGATGAACAGACCTGTGCCACCTTATAAACGTGAGGTCGTATAGAACAGTGAAGAGTCCTGCTTCCCTCCTGTAATCAGATCTCTGCCTTTTTTAGCTGGAAATCCGACATAACATCTGACCTACTTTGTGTTTCATCTAATCTGCTTGAGGTTTTGTTATTTAAAAAACACCTAACATTGAAGATGTCCCACTACTTTACAACCCTGTTCCCAAGAAAGTTGGCACGCTGTATAAAATATAAATAAATCAGAATGCCATAATTTGCAAATCATGTAAACTCATATTTTTTGAAAATAGATCAAAGACAACATATCAAATGTTGAAACAGACATTTTATTGTTTTATAAAAACATGTTGTCATTGTGAATCTGATGTCAGCAACACGTCTCTATAAAGTTGTTCCAGGATGATGTTCACCACTGAGCTGCATCAACTCTTCTTTTAACAACACTCTGGAAACCTTTGGGAACTGAGGAGACCAGTTTCTGGAGTTTTGAAAGTGAAATGTGGTCCCATTCTTGCCTGATAGAGGATTTCAGCTGCTCAACAGTTCAGGGTCTCCTTTGTTGTATTGTTCATGTCCTGATGCTCCAGATGTTTTCAATGATTGACAGGTCTGGACTGCAGGAGGCCAGTTTATCAGCGGACTCTTCTACTAGAGAACCATGCTGTTGGAATACGTGCAGAATGTGGTTGGACGTTGTTCTGCTGAAATAAACAAGACCTTCCCTGAAAGAGACGTTGTCTGGATGGCAGCATATGTTGCTCCAAAACCTGAATATATCATTCAGCATTAATGCTTCCTTCCAGATGTTCAAGCTACCCATGCCATGTGCACTAATGCATCCTGTACCATCACAGATGCTGGCTTTAGAACTGAGCTGATAACAAGCTGGATGGTCCCTCTCCTCTTTAACCTGGAGGATGCAGCGTCCATGATTTCCAAACAGAATCTCAGATTGTGATCCATCAGACCTCAGGACAGTTGTCCACTTCACCTCAGTCCATCTTCAATGATCTCGGTCCAGAGAAGGCGGCGGTGTTTCTGGATCATGTTTCTATCTGGTTTCTTCTTTGGAGAGTTTTAACATCATTTGTGGACGCAGCGATGAACTGTGTTCACAGACGATGGTTTTCACAAGTGTTCCTGAGCCCATGCAGTGATTTCCACTCCAGAATAGTGTGTTTTTAATGCAGTGCTGCCTGAGGGCCCGAAGATCACCACCATCCAATATTGGTTTCCAGCCTTGTCCCTTGTGTTCAGAGATTTCTCCAGATTCTCTGAATATTTTAATGATATTATGAACTGTAGATGATGAAAAAACACCTGGTATTATGGCTGTTAGACTACATGAGCCTAATAAATCTGATACATTTATTTGGATATGATGCACTTAATACTGATTCAAATTTGAATGGTTTTAAACTGGGTCATGAGCAGATGTTTCACTTTATTAAGGTTGTTACAGAAACACTCGTGGTTGTGTGGTGTTGGAGTGATGCTTCTTTTTCCACATAAACTATTTCTACTGGAGCCCAGACACCAACTTACAAAGAGACCCAGGATTTTAAAACGTACTGTCATTTTATATTTTAACAGGTGGAAGCAACAGTCAGGACTGTTTGTACTTTGATCTTTGATAATAAGAGAGATTTGATCAAGTTTGAGAAATCTGTGCATTTTCACTTGCTTAAAATGGGGTCGCCATTGTTAAAGCAAATTAAATGCTTTGGAAATGAGAGGAAACTTCTGCAGTAACAGCTGAAGATGACAGGGCATGACGTCAAAGGACACCAAACACACATTACTTCTGATTCAGGAGGAAGATCTTATGTTTCTTCACTCTGTGTCGACCTCCATGTTTCTATCTTTTCCAGACTCATCACATCAGCAGATGAAGGCGTTCCTACCTCAGTTCATCCAATAGGATTGTTCCCCTCCTCAGTCGGTGGGCCAATCATTTCACAGCAAATTTTAAAACTCTTCCTTTTTCTGCTGCTGTCAGCTGTCATTTCAGTTCAATGTATCGCCACCAGTTTTCATGAGAACCAGTTTCCAGGTCGCTCATCACTGGTTCTGCTCCAGCTCGCACTAATCCGGATGTTCAGCATCATTTCGACTCCATCACTGGAATATTCCTGTACAGTTCAGCGTGTGATGATGTTACCATTGGGTTTAATATGGGTTTTACAACTTTTTCTTCACAGTAAAAACCACGTCAAATAAATGATTTCAGTGTTCGTTTATGACTGTCTCCAAACTGAAATGATTTTGTTTCATCTCAATTCAAAGATTCACAGTCACTGAATACATTTTGTTCACTTTTTTGATTAGAAGAATCTGAATACATACAACAGGAAGTGAATGGATACCAGTGCTGATGGTGCTCTGATGAACCTGCATTGGAGACGGGATGGTGGAGGACCAGCAGGGAGCGGTGGCCAGAGAAGGAAAGGTAAAAGAGAAAAGGCAAGTTCACACCATAATTGGACTTTTCTCAGTGTTTTCTCCCTCTGTCTGGATTAGAGGTGGGAGTCAGGCAGGATTTGGAACACATGGTAATTATCCCATCTGCGACCCCCCTCCTGTCCCCGGCCTGTTTTCTAAACCCTCCCCAGGCCTCTCAGCTTAAGCAGGATTGTCTTTCTTTGCTCCAGAGTCTCTGAGGTCAATAAAAACAAGCTTGGCTTTTGTGTCACAACAACAAAGGATTTCAAATGAGGAAGCAGATACATTTTAACTCCCTCTGAGAGGAGTGCGCACTTCTTCCTGCAGCCTTCACATTTTTCAGGAATGCTTGACTTCGGGGTTTTGTGAGAGTTGTGCTGCTTCTGTGAAGAACGTAAAAAAAATAGAGCGTCAGAATTATTACGGTATTTCAACAAACTAAAATAATACAATTGGTCTGTTTTCTATTTTCTTGATGTTAAAACTTCACCATGCGTGAAGTTTCCTTACTACAAAATAAAATATCCTGTTTTTATACA
>NW_027185307.1:575000-585000 GCF_022577435.1 Embiotoca jacksoni | reverse complement strand
GTGTCTCAGGGTTGTGGTGCCTCAGGGTTGTGGTGTCTGTGGTGTCTCAGGGTTGTGATGTCTCAGAGTTGTGGTGTCTCAGGGTTGTGGTGTCTCAGGGTTGTGGTGTCTGTGGTGTCTGTGGTGTCTCAGGGTTGTGATGTCTCAGAGTTGTGGTGTCTCAGGGTTGTGGTGTCTCAGAGTTGTGGTGTCTCAGGGTTGTGGTGTCTCAGGGTTGTGGTGTCTCAGAGTTGTGGTGTCTCAGGGTTGTGGTGTCTCAGGGTTGTGGTGTCTCAGGGTTGTGGTGTCTCAGAGTTGTGGTGTCTCAGGGTTGTGGTGTCTGTGGTTTCTCAGGGTTGTGGTGTCTCAGGGTTGTGGTGTCTCAGAGCTGTGGTGTCTCAGAGCTGTGGTGTCTCAGAGTTGTGGTGTCTCAGGGTTGTGGTGTCTCAGAGTTGTGGTGTCTCAGGGTTGTGGTGTCTCAGAGTTGTGGTGTCTCAGAGTTGTGGTGTCTCAGGGTTGTGGTGTCTCAGGGTTGTGGTGTCTCAGAGTTGTGGTGTCTCAGGGTTGTGGTGTCTCAGGGTTGTGGTGTCTGTGGTGTCTCAGAGTTGTGGTGTCTCAGGGTTGTGGTGTCTGTGGTGTCTCAGGGTTGTGGTGTCTCAGGGTTGTGGTGTCTCAGAGTTGTGGTGTCTCAGGGTTGTGGTGTCTCAGAGTTGTGGTGTCTCAGGGTTGTGGTGTCTCAGGGTTGTGGTGTCTCAGAGTTGTGGTGTCTCAGGGTTGTGGTGTCTCAGGGTTGTGGTGTCTCAGAGTTGTGGTGTCTCAGGGTTGTGGTGTCTCAGAGTTGTGGTGTCTCAGGGTTGTGGTGTCTCAGGGTTGTGGTGTCTCAGGGTTGTGGTGTCTCAGAGTTGTGGTGTCTCAGGGTTGTGGTGTCTCAGGGTTGTGGTGTCTCAGGGTTGTGGTGTCTCAGAGTTGTGGTGTCTCAGGGTTGTGGTGTCTCAGGGTTGTGGTGTCTCAGAGTTGTGGTGTCTCAGAGTTGTGGTGTCTGTGGTATCTCAGGATTGTGATGTCTCAGAGTTGTGGTGTCTCAGGGTTGTGGTGTCTCAGAGTTGTGGTGTCTCAGGGTTGTGGTGTCTGTGGTGTCTGTGGTGTCTCAGGGTTGTGATGTCTCAGAGTTGTGGTGTCTCAGGGTTGTGGTGTCTCAGAGTTGTGGTGTCTCAGGGTTGTGGTGTCTCAGGGTTGTGGTGTCTCAGAGTTGTGGTGTCTCAGGGTTGTGGTGTCTCAGGGTTGTGGTGTCTCAGAGTTGTGGTGTCTCAGGGTTGTGGTGTCTCAGAGTTGTGGTGTCTCAGAGTTGTGGTGTCTCAGGGTTGTGGTGTCTCAGGGTTGTGGTGTCTCAGAGTTGTGGTGTCTCAGAGTTGTGGTGTCTCAGGGTTGTGGTGTCTGTGGTGTCTCAGGGTTGTGGTGTCTCAGCAGAATCCTTCATGTCCTTAGAGCATCTTTAGAGCAGGACGTCTGTGGGACGTTTGCGGGACGTTTGCGGGACGTTTGCGGGACGTCTGTGGGACGTCTGTGGGACCGGAGACTCCGTCTCTGATATCCTGAAGAGGAACCAGATTTAAATCATGAACACTTGATTCTCATTCAAACTGAATTTCCTGAAAAAACATCTGATCAGCTGTTTCAGAAGAATAACAGCTGATCATCATATTTACCTTGATGTCTTCTGATCACGTGTCTCTGTCTGTCTCCTCAGGATGGGCTCAGGTCAGAGCAGAGACAAGTTCCACTGTAACCGCTACCTGGAGGGACAGGGTCCTCCATCACTGTTACAACAAGGTTGTCCTCCGCCTCTCACGGTTCAGATTGACATGGTGAAGCTGTGCTGATAAACGTCCTGCTGTGTGCAGCTAACGGAGAGCTGAGCCCGAGTCACAGAGAAGTGGGCGGCGCCCAGCCGGAGGGCCAGATGACCTGGGTGGTCCTCCACAGAGACCTGCCGGGGTTCCCTGAGGACAACACCCTGCAGATCAGCTACATCTTCCCTGACGGAGTTCAGACGGTAAGATCGACTGAGCAGAACCACTCAGAACCATCGACTGTCTGTCTAATAACTGTTATTCAACCAGTAGCTCCGCCCCCAGATATCTGATTGGTCAAATGAACATTTGGAACAAATCACCATGACAACACACCCTGCTCATCACTACAAATATCCCTCCACCTCCTCAATGGGAATATACAATTAGACTAGAGTTTCATATAATATGTAATATAATGTAGTTTCTACTTGTTATATTTCTATTAAATGACCCATTTGGTGAAGTCGGGTCTCTTTTGGTCCTTTTTGGTCGCTCCGAGCACCCGTACCGTAACACCACGGATAGTCACGCACTTACAATCCTAGAGGAGGCTAGCTGGACCGGTTTGGTTTGAACACATGACACGGAGCTAAAATGTTAAAAACACATGACAACATGGATATCTTTGTTCATCACATATCTTTGTTCATCAGATATCTTTGTTCATCAGATATCCTTGTTCATCAGATATCTTTGTTCCTCATATATCTTTGTTCATTAGATATCTTTGTTCCTGAGATCTTAGTTCATCAGATATCTTTGTTCATCAGATATCTTTGCTCACCAGATATCTCTGTTCATCAGATATCTTTGTTCATCAGATATCTTTGTTCATCAGATATCTTTGTTCACCAGATATCTCTGTTCATCAGATATCTTTGTTCATCAGATATCTCTGTTCATCAGATATCTTTGTTCATCAGATATCTTTGTTCATCAGATATCTTTGTTCATCAGATATCTTGGTTCATCAGATATCTTTGTTCTTCATATATCTTTGTTCATCAGATATCTTGGTTCATCAGATATCTTGGTTCATCAGATATCTTGGTTCATCAGATATCTTTGTTCTTCAGATATCTTTGTTCCTCAGATATCTTTGTTCCTCAGATATCTGTGTTCATCAGATATCTTTGTTCACCAGATATCTCTGTTCATCAGATATCTTTGTTCATCAGATATCTTGGTTCATCAGATATCTTTGTTCTTCAGATATCTTTGTTCCTCAGATATCTTTGTTCCTCAGATATCTGTGTTCATCAGATATCTTTGTTCACCAGATATCTCTGTTCATCAGATATCTTTGTTCATCAGATATCTTTGTTCCTCAGATATCTTTGTTCCTCATATATCTTTGTTCATTAGATATCTTTGTTCCTGAGATCTTAGTTCATCAGATATCTTTGTTCATCAGATATCTTTGTTCACCAGATATCTCTGTTCATCAGATATCTTTGTTCATCAGATATCTTTGTTCATCAGATATCTTTGTTCACCAGATATCTCTGTTCCTCAGATATCTTTGTTCACCAGATATCTTTGTTCATCAGATATCTTTGTTCATCAGATATCTTTGTTCATCAGATATCTTTGTTCCAACCAGACTGAACTAGCTGATCAGTTTAGTGTTTCTATGTTCTGTATTTATTCAGTTGGAGACTAGAAATCCTCTCTGTTGCTAGGTGGTTGCTAGGTGGTTGCTAAGGGTCAGACTACTTCCTGGAGTAGTAAACTTTGCACATGTTGCATAAGAGTCTACTGACGTGACTGGTTGTTTTCCAGTTGTTAATCAGACCCCGTCTGTTGCCATAGAAACGGAGATCACACCAACAAAAAGTTTTATATTTTGAGAGTGAATTTCTCCACAATATGAACACATTACAAAATTACAAAATTACATGTTTTGTTTTGGTAACTTGTTGAATAATCACATTATTACACTGGAGGGTGTTTTAACGTCACATTGATGCTTACAGACTTCATTAATATCGTGCCAATAATGACGTTATCATGTAATATTGCTCAGTTTCACCTCCATAACTCTGCTGCAGTCACAACCCAGACAAGGGTAGCCTTATTCATGTTGTTGTTGTTTTTATTATTATTCATTCAAAACAAGCCAACTGGGCAAATCGAGCTAAAAGCTCTCACCCAGGGTGTGTTTGTGTGTGTGGTGTGTTTGTTTGTGTGGTGTGTGGTGGGTGTGGGAGGCTGTAGCTCAGACAGTAGAGTGTGTCGCATACTAATCAGAAGGTTGGTGGTTCAATCCCCAGCTCCTCCTGTCCACATGTCTAAGTGTCCTTGAGCAAGACACGAACCCTAAGTTGTTCCTGATGGTGAACCATCGGTGTGTGAACGTTCTCCTGATGGTGAACCATCGGTGTTGTAAATCACTTTGGATAAACGCGTCAGCTAAATGTGACGTGAAAGTGTTCAAATAACATCACATTAAGAAAATGGATGAATAATCAGAATGTTTTCTCGTAAACTATAAAAACTGAACTGCATCACATCATTTTGAATTCTTGCTACTTAAAGAAAACAAGAAAACAAACACAGAAACCTAAAATGCAGCTTTCAAAGAGGTGAAACCTCTGAAACAGGAAGAAGAACTGAAGGAAAAGAGCTGAGCGTGAACACATTCTTCCCCGGAGAGAAGCTGATGAACGGGTTGGTCGGGTCAGAGCGGCCGGAGGAGGACGTGGAAACAGCTGAGAGTTTCAGCGGGTGTGTTTCCTGCAGGAGGAGATGTGACGGAGATATTAGGGAGGAGGTGAAATTTAACATTTGTTTGAATGTGCGTTATTACTGCTGCTGCCAGCCGCTAACTCACACCACAACACTCCTCCCATCCCGCTGATAACAGCTAGTTTCCTCCTCTGGTGGATTTTTATTTCTTCTTACTAATTATAGATCACATTTATAATCTGATGTGAAAAGTTTTAACACCATAGCTTGGTGGAGAAGTTCTGTTTTACATATTTAATAACATCATAAATTGTTTATTTAAAAAGGAATAACAAGGCTTTTACTCATGACGACATTACAAAGTGACATTAACATAACTTTGTAATACTGTTTGCAACAAAATCATAAAATTTGGTTCATTTTCAAGGTTTTGCATTATTATAATTATTATTAATTATTAAAAGTGTTATTTATAACATTTATTCCTCTGTATGTCAGGACAACAACCAGAGCAGGAAGTTCAAGGAACCTCAGATCAATGCAGGAGTTCAAGATAACACATCATGACAGTCACAAGCTCCGCCCACTGACCAATCAATCCCTTGGAAGATGACATCACTAATGGTTGATAGTTTGGTAGGCAGACACTGAGACAGTCTCTTGGAAGAGAAACGTGTTCAGAGATTCATAAACACCTTGTTCTTTCTTGAACTATTTTTAACAAGAGAAATATAGATTGCGTGTCATTGTGCTTCTGTCCTGTTAATATCATCCTCCAGAGGCCGATTAAACCACTGAAGCCTTGTGCTAGTTGTACTTATAAGATATGAATGTAAGCCTTCCTTTGAATTGTGTTTTTATGTTTATTTCTTATTTCTCATTACATCGTTTTTAAGCTCCTTCAACAGAATATCATAGTATTACAGGGAGAAACCCAACAACATTATCAACAGTTACCTCGGCAACACAAACATATTACAGTCAGATCTACTTGTACCTCGATGATGAGGAAATGATATTATGATCCTTCCTGCATTCAGCAGCTGCAGCCTGGATTGTGTTTTAACTTCTTTGAATTTGTCTAATATTTGACTTTGCTTTTGGTATTTAAAACCACTTGTGTTACGATTTTGGAGAAGGTTGGAGCCAAACGTGAAGCTCGGATTTTTTATTTTTTTATTTCTGTAATAATTTTTGCCCTGTTACAGGGTTGTAACAAAAACAACAAAAACAAAAACAAAATAGTGATCTAAGAAGGCTAAAAAGTTCAACAAAAGAAAACCAAAGGAACAGATGTTGGTTGAATGAAAGTTACTGAGGAACCAACTGGAAATCTACTGAAGGAAACAGACAGAAATCTGGAGCAGGAACAGGACGGGGAGTGAGGGGCGGAGTCAGGGGTGGAGTCAGGCTGGCTGTCACGGCGTTGAGGTGGGACTGCGGGGCGTCGACCCAGCTGCAGACAGGAGGCAGGGCATCGACCTAGCTGGAGGGAGGAGGCAGGAGGCGGGGCATCGACCCAGCTGGAGGCAGGAGGCGGGGCATCGACCCAGCTGGAGGGAGGAGGCAGGAGGCGGGGCATCGACCCAGCTGGAGGCAGGAGGCAGGGCGTCTACCCAACTGGAGGCAGGAGGCAGGGCATCGACCCAGCTGGAGGGAGGAGGCAGGAGGCGGGGCATCGACCCAGCTGGAGGCAGGAGGCGGGGCATCGACCCAGCTGGAGGGAGGAGGCGGGGCGTCTACCCAACTGGAGGCAGGAGGCAGGGCATCGACCCAGCTGGAGGGAGGAGGCAGGAGGCGGGGCATCGACCCAGCTGGAGGCAGGAGGCGGGGCATCGACCCAGCTGGAGGGAGGAGGCAGGAGGCGGGGCATCGACCCAGCTGGAGGGAGGAGGCAGTGGAGGCAGGAGGTGGGGGCGAAGCTGGTGGGTGTGGCAGGCAGATAGCACAGCAGGGGGAGAGAGACAAAGACAGAGGGAGGACCACAGGTGAACCCAGGAAGCTGACACAAAAGGACAGACACTTTCAAAATAAAAGAGGAAACGTCAGACTGAACAAACAGATGACAGGTTTGCAGGAGATATTGTTCTATATTTTTCCACTAAACTTTAATTCTTCTTCCTGCAGGACAAACACCCTCATCCTGGCCAACCTTTTGCGGGGCTGCGGCTCTGTGCTTACCTGCCAGACAACCATGAGGGCAAGAAGGTCCTCAAACTGTTGGACAAAGCCTTCAACCAGCAGCTCCTGTTCACCATCACCACTGATACGAATGGAGAGGACGTGGTCACGACAGCCTCCATCCCTCTGAAAACACAAGCAGAAGGAAGGAGCACACTGTGAGTACTCTGGCAAATGTCCACTATCAAATAAATACAAATATATGTACATTTTACAGTTTGATATAAGAGTACGTTTGTTACTTAACTAGGACACAATAATGAAAACAATCAGAAACCCAAACGAACCCTGTGTGATGAAAACGAGTTCCTCTATCAACCAAACACCTTGAAATGTGGTTGCTGTTCCTTTCAAATGAGTCTCGTACAGAAAAACAGGACTCAGTCCTCCTGCCATGTTTGAAATATTTCCAGAAAGTCCAGTTCTGTAAGTGTGTCACAGTCTGCAACTCGCTCCAGATCTCCTCCCCCGTGTCAGCTGGTGACCTCTCAGCTTGAAATTCATTTCATGAATAGAAACTAGTCATAGGAGTGAAATCTGGTGAGTAGTTTCCAACTCTCTGTGAGCGTGCATGTTGTCATGTTGGAAAGCCCAACTGCCATCAGACCCGCTGGTCCACAGTGAATGTTCCCCTCAGAAGGTCCTGGTGGATCTCGGTGTTGACAGTCTGACTCTGGGGGACGAGTTCACGGTGACACAAAGAAAACCCAGCTGGTGTCTCCTGACCTGACGATCCTTCTTCGGTGTTGGACAGTGAAGCTCCGCCCCTCTTGAGACGTGATGTCATCAGATCACCTTGCCCCACCCATCGCTTCATCACCTTAGACTTTCTGAACATTTCAACGGTCTCTGTTGCTAAATTTCCAGAGTTTGTCCCAACATTTAATCTTCTGCTGTAGGTTCATATATGATCAATTTACAAATGTTCACATACCAGCAGTCACAAAAAGGCACGTAACACAGGATCTGTTGTCAAGAGTCATAACTACTCCTTAAACATCACTGCTGCAACAGGAACGGTGTCTGAACTGCTCCATCACACCGCGGAGGCCTGCTCCCAAAGAGGTTCACAGAACAGTGTGCAAACAGACTAATCTGTGCACTGATGCAACAACAGCAGTATTTTACAGGCTTGTTCCGTGTTCCACAATATTCCACAAGCAAGAAAGAAATGTCACTAACAACTACTACATATGCATGTTGGTCAAATGGAGAGATTTTTAAAAAGGAGCATTTCGAGCAAACACATCAAACCAAACTCAACAGAAGGTGCTCTTAGATTCACTTCACTGTACCTCTGGCTCGTTGGGAAGAGTTTAAAAGTTTATTAATGTTATTGTGATATAATTATTTATTTGTTTTTTGCTCCTAGTTTATTTAATTATATTTCTCACAACAATAGTAGTATAAGTATAAATATTCTTCCTGGTGGAATAAAATGTGATTGAGTGTACCGTGTCCTCAGTGATGGCTACCCGGACCACGACTACCTGAAGACTGTGAGGAAGCTGCTGAAGGATAAAGGTGTTGAATGACACGACACTGGTGGATGAAACTTCCCACTCCACTTAGTTTATCAAATGTCTTATGAAAACTTATCCAATTGTTGTTGTCAAAGTGCATTTTTAAGCATAATCTGTGTAGTATTTTATTTCTGCAGATCCTGCAAATATATTTATTACAAAATGTATTAACTCTGTCTTTTGTTGGTGTATTATTTCACATGAAATATCCTAATGAGAAGTGATTATAGATATTTTCTAAGCTTGAAATATGAGGGCACATTATTGTATTCTTAAACTAAAATGAATAATAGTAATAATAAACTTAATTTTTAACAGTTTTCAAAACACAACTACAAAGTGCTTTAAATGGTATAATACTATAGCATTCATTCAATTCAAATTCATAAATCACGAGTCATCATATAGGAGGAAAAATTAAGTGGAAAAAACATCTATGATAACTGCGAGCATATCCACAAGAAAAAAGTGTCAACATGTTGACCATAGAGCCATATGGTTTAACATGTCTGCCACGTGCAACTTGTAGGAATCAGAAGGCCCAAAGGGAGTTTGCTAGCTCAGCAGAAAATGACCAGATATGGGCGCACCACTTGTGCATGGTGAACAAAGGGGGCGCTGTTTTCATGCCAACAAAAACAAAGATCAAAGTAAAAGGAGGTGCCCAGAAAAGAATAAATCGGATGAATCAGAAAGTTTGGGAGTGTGAATGTTTGTTTGTCATTTTATTGGTGTTTTTGCACAATAAAATGTTTGGTATCAGATTTTGGAAGACGTCAACACCTTGTTTCTGAGTCATCTGAGTTTTTCGAGAACTGTTTTAACAAAGTGTTGGCAAGCAGTCCAGAACCTTCTTCTCGACCCAAAGCTGGACATTTTTTATCCAACAATCACAAGGCACTTTACATTGTGACTTCTATAGAACATCAGAGAGGAACCCATCATCTCAACAGTCTCACTGTGAGTGATGGCTGGAAGGAAAAACTCCTTTTGAACAGAATGAAAAGCTGCTGCAGAAAGAGACTCAGAGGTGGATGGATGGATGGATGGATGGATGGATGGATGGATGGATGGATGGATGGATGGATGGATGGATGGATGGATGGATGGATGGTGGATGATGGATGGATGGATGGATGGTGGATGGATGGATGGATGGATGGATGGATGGATGGATGGATGGATGGATGGATGGATGGATGGATGGATAGATGATGGATGGATGGATGGATGGATGGATGGATGGATGGATGGATGGATGGGTGGATGGTTGGATAGATGATGGATGGATGGATGGATGGATGATGGATGGATGGATGGATGATGGATGGATGATGGATGGATGGATGGATGGATGGATGGATGGATGGATGGATGGATGGATGGATGGATGATGGATGGATGGATGGATCGATGGATGGATGGATGGATGGATGGATGGATGGATGGATGGATGGATGATGGATGGATGGATGGATGGATGGATGGATGGATGGATGGATGGATGGATGGATGATGGATGGATGGATGGATGATGGATGGATGATGGATGATGGATGGATGGATGGATGGATGGATGGATGATGGATGGATGGTGGATGGATGATGGATGGATGGATGGATGGATGGATGGATGGATGGATGGATGGATGGATGGATGATGGATGGATGGATGGATGATGGATGGATGATGGATGATGGATGGATGGATGGATGGATGGATGGATGGATGGATGGATGGATGGATGGATGGATGGATGGATGGATGATGGATGG
>NW_027185307.1:492500-572500 GCF_022577435.1 Embiotoca jacksoni | reverse complement strand
CCTGTGTGAAAAAGTGTTTCCCCCTAAACCTAATAACTGGTTGGACCACCCTCAGCAGCAACAACTGCAATCAAGCGTTTGTGATAACTTGCAATGAGTCTTTTCCAGCTGTGGAGGAATGTTGGCCGACTCATCTTTACAGAGTTGTTGTAATCCAGACACATTGGAGGGTTTTCCAGCACCAACCTCCTTTTTTAGGTCATGCCACAGCATCTCAAGAGGATTCAGGTCAGGACTTTGACGAGGCCACTCCAAAGTCTTCATTTTGTTTTTCTTCATCCATTCAGAGGTGGACTTGCTGGTGTGTTTTGGATCATTGTCCTGCTGCAGAACCCAAGTTGGCTTCAGCTTGAGGTCACGAACAGACGGCCGGACGTTCTCCTTCAGGATGTTTTGGTAGACGGTAGAATTCATGGTTCCATTTATCACAGCAAGTCTTCCAGGTCCTGAAGCAGTAAAACAGCCCCAGACCATCACACTACCACCACCATATTTTACTGTTGGTATGAGGTTCTTCTTCTGAAATGCGGTGTTACTTTTACGCCAGATGTAACGGGACACACACCTTCCAAAAAGTTCAACTTTGGTCTCGTCAGTCCACAGAGTATTTTCCTAAAAGTCTCGGGGATCATCAAGATGTTTTCTGGTAAAAACAAGACGAGCCTTAATGTTGTTTTTGCTCAGCGGTGGTTTTGGTCTTGGAACTCTGCCATGCAGCCATTTCTGCCGAGTCTCTTTCTTCTGGTGGAGTCATGAACACTGACCTGAACTGAGGCAAGTGAGGCCTGCAGTTCTTTGGATGTTGTCGTGGGGTCTTTTGTGACCTCTCGGATGAGTCATCGCTGCTCTCTCGGGGTAATTTTGGTCGGCCGGCCGCTCCTGGGAAGGTTCACCACTGTTCCATGTTTTCTCCATTTGTGGATAATGGTTCTCACTGTGGTTCTCTGGAGTCCCAAAGCTTTAGAAATGGCTTTAGAACCTTTTCCAGACTGATAGATCTCAATTACTTTCTTTCTCATTTGTTCCTGAATTTCTTTGGATCTCGGCATGATGTCTATCTTCTGAGGATCTTCTGGTCTACTTCACTTTGTCAGGCAGGTCCTATTGAAGTGATTTCTTGATTGAGAACAGGTGTGTCAGTAATCAGGTCTGGGTGTGGCTCGAGAAATTGAACTCAGGTGTGATAAACCACAGTTAAGTTATGTTTTAACAGGAGGGGGTAAACACTTTTTCACACAGGGCCATGTGGGTTTGAATTGTTTTTCTCCCTTAATAATAAAAACCTTCATTTCAAAACTGCATTTTGTGTTTACTTGTGTAATCTTTGACTAATATTTAAATTTGTTTGATGATCTGAAACAATTAAGTGACAAACATGCAAAAAAATTGGAAATCAGGAAGGAGGCAAACACTTTTTCACACCACTGTACTTACGTCGAATCAGCTGAAAAAAAAATAACAAGTGCGATATAAGTTGTAACTGAATTTCAATAAATAACGCTTTTAGCAACTCAACGGACTAAATGTCCTCGTTGGTCTTCGTTGGTCGTCATTGGTCGTCGTTGGTCATCGTTGGTCGTCGTTGGTCCTCGTTGGTCCTCGTTGGTCCTCGTTGGTTTTTGTTGGTCGTCGTTGGTCGTTGTTGGTTGTCGTTGGTCCTCATTGGTCGTCGTTGGTTGTCGTTGGTCCTCGTTGGTCCACGTTGGTCCTCATTGGTCGTTGTTGGTCCTCGTTGGTCCTCGTTAGTTGTCGTTGGTCTTCGTTGGTCCTCGTTGGTCCTCGTTGGCCCACAGTGAATGTTCCCCTCAGAAGATCCGAGTGGAACTCGGTGTTGACAGTCTGACTCTGAGGGACGAATTCACGGAGACACAAAGAAAACACACCTGGTGACCTGACGATCCTTCTTCGGTCTTGGACAGTGAAGCTCCGCCCCTCTTGGAACGTGATGTCATCAGAACTCTTCGCTTCATCGCCGTAGACTTTCTGAAGCATTTCAAGAGTCTCTGTTGACCATTTACAGAGTTTGACACAAAATGTGATGAGCGCCCTCTGGTGTCCACTGAGAGTTCACAGTATGCACGGACCACTCACTTTGATCAAGCAACAAAATCTGAGTCACTTACTCATTAGGGTTATACCTTTGTGCTGCTCTGAGCATGTCACGGTGCTCCAGCACATCGTCCCAGCATCTCACGGAACTGTCAGGTTTGAGTTTGGGGTATTTGTCTTAAGTCCTCCTTCTTTGTTCTCCAGTTACTGTCAGTTTCTTCCCCACTGTCCTCTGACAATAATACAAAATGCCTCCGCATCTCTGATATCTGAAAATCTGTAGAATCCGATGGCTTCTGAAGGGATTTCAAAGGCTGCAGACCTTTAGAGGTGTTTGCATTCAACAGGTCAGTCTAAAGCTTTCTTTACATTCATACGTTCTCTTGTTATCCCTCAATAAGTAGCCCTTTCCTGCCCTCTCACTCATCACAATGCTATCCGAGCCCCGACCGGCCAGACTCCCAGGTTCCCCTGTGTCTTCACTTTATCCACTCACAAAGACTCAACAATGGCTATGTAGACATATTGTACAGTGAGCTGAGTCCCTGGCTAAGTTTAATTGTGTGTGTGTGTGCGGGGGGGGGGGGGGGGGGGGTTGCAGGGCAGACCTTCAGTACTTTGCATGATCTTCTGTTGCGTGAAAGGCCCTTCAGCCTCATTTCTGCTCCACCATTTCCACTGCTTCAGATGGAGAGGAGTGATAGCATACACATATGAGAGTGTTCGAGTTCATGCCCTCGCTGTCGTCTTCCTCACTATTCATAAAGCAGTGAAAGAGTTTTATAAAGCTCATTCCCTGCAGACACCTCCATTCATCCTGGGAGATGGACATGGATTCCATCTTTGTGGGTTTCAGAGAAGCAGATAGCAGCTTTGGACTAAAAACATTTCCTGCATCTGAATATGGTTAAGATGGAGTGAATACAAAATTTTGATGTTAAAGATGATAAACAAACATCTTTTTGAATATTGTGAAGTCTGCTTACTAAAATCTGCATTAAAATAAGAGACTACTTTGGCTTCAAACAATGTAATTGTTGCCATTTGCCAGTGATAAGTGTATTTCTGATGGTATTACTAGCTGGAATACACTTCATGACACCTGTGACAAAGGAACACAAAGAAAACTCTTGTTTTGTGAAGTAAATAAATGATCAGACAGCGATGTGGTGGTTTCACCAACAGACTCTGCGTGGAAACTAGTCTCCCATCATCTGTGGTTATAGACAGAAGTAGTTGGGATGATGATAAGGACTATGCAGATTAAAGAGAGCCACTACAACCACAAATATAATGATAATTATAACAGTTACTATAATAATAACTAAGACACAACATTTGGACAAAGTAACCCAGCAGATCCGATCCAAATATTCAATAAATCACGAGACTATAACTTGAATGACATCATCTCAGTAAACTGTCAGCTTTTTGTTCCGAGTACTCTGGATTTAAAGGGAAAAGCTCATGTGTGACTAAGAGTAAGAGTAAGTGATTTGGAACTTAAATATCATGCGTTGGATGAGCCTGAACCATTTTTACAATCCTTAAAATTGAATCACAGACTGTTGAGTACTTTTTAAGGATCTGTGGATACCCTTATTCTCATCACTTTTAGATTGAAGTGATCTGGTCTCTGTTCTGACAGGAGACCAACATATTAAACTGGCATCAGGTGAACGTAGAGGATGTTTT
Source organism: Embiotoca jacksoni (assembly GCF_022577435.1). Classification (NCBI taxonomy): domain Eukaryota; kingdom Metazoa; phylum Chordata; class Actinopteri; family Embiotocidae; genus Embiotoca; species Embiotoca jacksoni. The sequence continues at coordinate 568,756 of NW_027185307.1, read as the reverse complement.
TCACACCACCAGAAGAGAAGGTCTTCAGAAACGACGGACTGAGTCAGGTGGTAAAGGCCAAGATGCCTGTTTAATAAACCAAAGATTCTGGATGTGGATGGTCGTGCAGGTACTGGAACCCTCTTGTCTTCTCCACAACTCTTGTTTTGACTCTCCAGGCTGTGGAGGTTCTCCGAACCCCGCTGGAGGTGTCGCAGGAGGCTGAGTACCCCACATGTATGGAAATTAAGTTGACCTGGATTTAAATAAGATAGTTCAGCAGCTCAGCAGATTGACAGGTGTATGTAAGCATTTCATTAATTGTTCTGGAGGCCAAATCTAGTGTTTCAGATGTCTGACTGACACCTTTAAGCTCAGAGGTCACCGTTATGAGCTTTGCCACTGATTTAAAATCCACCTGAGAGTGGATTCCTCAGCGTGGCCTTGCACTTGAACCTCCGGGTCTGTGCTTAGTGTCTGGATCTTGGTATAGATGAATGGGTGGTCATGTTCTGCCTCTAAACAGCACTCCTCTGCCCTCCCTTCCAGTGATTAATGGTCTTTTAGTTGACAAATCACCCCTGAGGCTCAGCGAAGGAGAGCAGCTAGGCAGACAATAGCTGCTAGACAATCAATGCCACAAGGTTTCTATTTCACCTCTTTCAATCACATACATGCTACAATTTGAGATATAAAAATTCAAAGAATATAGCTTTACTTTCAGCGAGCGTAAAGTAGTTGCAAACGCATTTATTTCTGTAGTCTGGGTTTCACTTTTTACACCTTTCTAGGTATGATGAGATGAGAGAAGAAAAGGTGCAACTTACTCTGGCCACTACACCAAGAAAGGATTACTGTATTTTATAATAAATGTATACATGTTGGTAAATTAATTCCAATAAGTGGTGTCCAAGACTGTTACAAACTAGATGTAGCATAATATGTGCAATAATCTAAAGGCACAAAACAATACAATATAAATTCTTAAACGAGGCTTCTACTTAAATCTGTAATGTTATTTTTTTATTAAGAGTTGTCCGAAAAAACACACAGCATGCACAAAGGTCAAGGCTTCATATAGTTTTTAAAAGAAATAAAAATGGTTGCTTCAGGCCTGTTATTGGAGCTCTCATAAGAGTGCCCTTGTTTTGCCAACTGGAGTTTTTTTTTTACACATTTTCCTCAAACATTTCATATATATTATCAGACTATTTTCACTAAAACTCTTCCTCATGAGAGGAACACCACTTTCTTTCTATCTTTCACACCAACAGCTTTAAACAACGTATTTTTGAATTGTAACTCGGAGCTAGCCTCCTTTGTTTCATTATTTTCTTTTATAAAGGGGCAACAGATTCGACAATCCACTTCTGTGGGAGTAAAGTTGTGGTAGCTGCCCTCCATCAACGCAGTATGACGGTAAAATATATTAGAATAGACACGCTGGTCCACTACAGCAAAACGTGAAATAGCCACACTTTGGCCTCAATAGGCATGTAAGTTTCACGTCTTCCTGTTGTGGACGAAAATGAAACCTATTGCATGCATAGAGCCATGAGATTTACAGGAACATTAAACTTTTAGGAAAACATTTGGTCGGTGTTAGAAAACAAGAACAATTCAAGAACAAAGCTGTCACCTCCTGGATTCAAACCTCTGCCTGCTCATCATGCCAGTCTCTGGTCACATGATCCTTTGTTACTTTACTTTTACGTGCGTGTAAGTTTCAGGCTTATAAAACGAGGAACTGTCACGCCGAGACAGACCAAAGCGTGGCTATACCACATTTTACTGTAGTGGACCGGTGTGTCTATTTCACGCTTTGCTGTGATACTGTGTTGCCTTTTGTTAGCAGCATTATCAGATAAACATCTACTGTAATGCAATATCTTCCCCAAATGATGTGAAGTCCATTATTGTCAATGGTTTTAGAAAATGGACAAACACAAGGAGGTTTTGAATAAATTCTGATGGATGATGTCATGTCAGAACAAGATCAATGTGTGACTAAAACAGTGAGTTGGTTTTATTAACATTTAGAGGAAAAACAGTTGAGCCTAATGATGAATTAAATGCAGTGTGGAGACAAATGAATGTTAAATTCACCCACTGTAATTATTGTATCTGTACTGTACATTAAATCAGATAAAAAGTCAGAGAATTCATACACAAATTCTGAGAAGGGAAAGTGAGCAATACAAAACCACAAATATTACTGGAGGGAGGACAGACTGAAACTTACTCCCTCATGTTGAGCCACCAGAACCGTTGATGCAGGAGAAACAGAGTCCGGGCGGCCCACGGACGTCACGCCAAGAGGAGCAGGGACCAACAGCTGGTTCTCCGGACACTAGTCCACTAGATGGCCTGTTTTACCTTCTCCTGAACGTCCCGGGTGAACGCACCAACCAAACAGGAAGGGGGCCGGATCCTTTGTGCTGGTGGGAATGGGCCAATCGCTGACCACACTCACTTTGTCAGGGTCCATTCGTATGTTTTCTTGAGATGCTACGAACCCCAGAAAGGAAATGTGAAATGTGAAACTCCAATTTCTCGTTATGTAAAGCTGGTGTTGCAGAAGCCTCTGAAGAACTCTTCATACATGTTGAGGAGACAGGATCTGGGAGAAGAGAAGCTTCTCATCTGAATACACGAAAACAAACACGTTTGACGAGAACCTGAAAAACAGCTTCGGTAAGAACGAAAGGTATCACAAGATACTGGTAGTGGCCGCTAGGAGTGTTGAAGGTGGTCCTCCACTCGTCCCTCTTCCTTATCCTCACCAAATCATCGGCGTTCGGTAGGTTGAACTTGGTGACAGGAGAGTTCTGCATCCACTCGGTGGCGGGCGAGGTCTTAACTAGACACGCCAACAGGTGGGAGATGACGCAGGCAGTCTTTGATCCTTCAGTGGAACAAACTGCAGTCTGAAGCTGGAAATGGAGACTGCATGTGAGGAAATCTCTGGAGTTGGCAGAATCCCCAGAGAGGCGCTCTGGACGGGCGAGATGAGGAGGAGCAGGATCAGCTGCAGCAGGAGCTAGAGTGGAAACTGGACGGCTGATGAGGGCTGTCCAGCCTCCTTAAGAAGCTCACTTCTTATCTGGGCTTCATCTGGCTCCACTGCAGACCAGTGGGGAACATCAAACCTCGCTGCATCAATCCTAATACAGACACCAAAAACATGTCCGACCTTTTACTGTCTGTGTTTCTGACTGCTTTAGATAAAACACAACATACAAAACACGAGGACAAAATATATAAGTCCTCTTTACTGTATAGATATTAGATATTTAATTAATTAGAATAAATCCACATTTCTATGAACTTATCTGTACAAAGCAATTATCAAACAGAAAAACAAGTGTGACACTTTAAATAATGCCAGGTGAATTTTGAGTGGTTGGACAAAGGAGCAGAAAAAAGGCAAACAAAGGACATGACACACACACACACAAACACACACACAAACACACACACACACACAAACACACAAACACACACACACACACAAACACACACACAAACACACAAACACACACAAACACACAAACACACAAACACACACAAACACACACACAAACACACAAACACACACAAACACACAACACACACACACACACACACACACACACACACACACACACACACAAACACACAAACACACACACACACACACACACACACAAACACACAAACACACACACACACACACACACAAACACACACACACACACACACACACACACACAACCTCCAAAGTATAAAGGTCAAACCCTGTAAAAGATTGGTTCCTCCATGTTGAATGATAAATGTGATCATCCAGTGTGTGAGGGCGTTTTTCAGGTACACAAACAGGTTGAGCTGATTAGTTTGAGACAAACAACCAACGGGCAGAATTATAAGCAGAGTTTACGGTGTTTGTCAAAGCAACATCTCCGGTGGTTCTGGAGGCCGTGAATCACGAGGAACACGGCCATGTTTCACTCCACTGGGTCTCCGGTCTGACCTGAACAGTTCAGAGAACAAATCTTTTGAATGAATCTTTTTAATGCACAGATTTTAGGACAATTAAAACACTTCTTCAACGTCACTAAATTGAGTCTGTCGGCATCCTTTTCTTTTCTTGTGGTTATGAATGTCTGATATGATAGTTTGACCGATGGATGACCAGGTCGACGCTCCGACTGACTTCTCTTCATTTCTACTATTTTCTGCCGTTTATGACAGTACAGACATCAAAACTACAAAATAACACATTCAATATAAAACATTTCATTTGTATTAAATTAGTCACTGTTGGCCTTGTTACAGCTTTGCAAATATCCCTTTGCAGTTAAACATCCCCAGTTAGCAGCACCTCAGATTGAAGCCCACATCAGTGCTTCAAGCAGCCCGTCTCACCATGATGGGAGTCAGGCCTTCATCCTGTGTCTGCCCTAAATATTTATTTATTTTTAGTTTATATTATTTGTTTTTTGTGTATATAGTCTGTGTATTTATTCATTGCTCTTGCTTTTTTTCCTAAAATAATTATTTTTTATGTTATAGGTATTTGTAAAGTTTTTCACATGTGCACCTTTTGTTTTTTCTATGCTGCTGTGATGACCGTATTTCCCCAGTGGGATTAATAAAGTCTTAAATGTAAATCTAAAACAAGAAGTCTTACAAGTCAACAGAGAACCCAATAAACAGCTGTGAGGACCATGACTGAATATTACATTTCTGTGAGTGGCAGCATTAAGTGAAGCTGTGAACTCCTTGTGCAGCAAACTGTTGATCATCAGCTCGGAGGACTTTCAGCCCGTTCCTCCTACAGAGCAGCTTCATGTTTCCTCACATGAACTTCAGGTCCTTCACTACATCTCTGTTGAATTCGTCGTTCTGAAACATCAACTTTACTCTTCTTTAACTGTGTGGTAAATCATTTGTGTGCTTTGGGTTGCTGTCGGGCTGCATGGCCCATTGTTTCCTGAGATTTATTTCAATGACAGATGTCCTGACATTTTCCTTCAGAATTCACTGGAATAATTCAGAATTCGTTGTTCCATGAATGAAGGCGATGAATGAACGTCTCTCCGCTGGGCTTCCAGGAGCCAAAGTGAGGAACTTCAAGCAGAAAAAAGATGAAGTGGCACTCAAGCACCCTTAACTTCATAAAAGGAAGCGTTTTCTGTCTCACCCCTGATAACTCAGAGATGCACCTTGTGTCTGGAACATGAGAGGAGGACACTGTTGGAGGATATGTTGTGTAGGAGTTGGTTTGTCTTTGTAATGATCTCACATTAATGTCAGAAATACACCGTTCCTTGAGGCTCACTCACTCTCATCATCTTTCCTCTCTCTCTCTCTCTTGTGTCTTCTTTTCTCATCACTCTCACCCATTTGCTGCTGCTGTCATACTGCATCGTTCTCCCTGACCTCTGAAGCCAGACACGATTTAGAGATGGCTTAAAATATGCCATACCTGTGCCTTCACTGTTTTTACCATGGGCTCTCTGTCCACTGTATTTTCTGTCTTTTGTTCCACGTTAAATATTCATTTTTTTTCTTTCTTTCTTGGCTTTTATTGTTAGAATGTGTTCCTCTGCCTTAAACTTTTCTTTCAGTCTGGTAAATTGTCTGCAGTTAAAGAAGTGTTGCAAGTGAAGCAGCGTAATGGTTCTTACAAGGTCATCCAGATTGACGGTGCAGATTACTTTGAGGTGGTGCAGCCTCTGCATTACATTTCATTACATTACATTTCATTACATTACATTAAATTACATTACATTAAATTACATTTCATTACATTTCATTACATTTCATTACATTACATTTCATTACATTACATTTAGCTGACACTTTTATCCAAAGCGACTTACAATACGTGCATAAGCATGAGAAAACCCTGATTTCCCTGCATCTTAAACATGTACACGTCCTGATCTCTCAGTCGGAGATGTTGGAGCTAACAGGTGAGCGAGTAAGACATGGAGCTTTCTTCTTCAGACAAAACTTCAGGCACTATTTCTGGCCACATAGGTGCAGCGCAGGTAGATTCAATCTGTGGCGGTCAGCGAGAGAGACCAAGCTATGAAACAACACCTCAGGGAAGAAACTGCCGTGAATAAGTTCCCTGCTTCCACTCATACCAAGTGCTGTTGGTATCGACTATTCAGGCTCCAAGAACAGCTGAAACATCTACTTCCAAGTTAATGACAACTGAAAGGATTTGTAGTTTAAAACTAAAACATAAGAAGAACAAGCTGGTGTCCTGTACATTTCTTTACAGTGGAAGATCAGTTTAATCCAGAAGTCACGGCTTCTGATATTTGATAAATTTGGTTTATGTATTCCGTATAATTAGTTTCTCTAAATTTAGATGTGGTGCCCCCCAAAAGACCACAAATGAAGCTCCTTTGTGACACAAAAAATAAACATAAGTTCCTCATGTGTCGGGCTGCAGCTCCATCAGAAATCAAGTCCAGTCAGAGCAAAGAATGTGAAGGAAGACCTGAACACAGCAAACCTACCGAGCTGCTGCAGCCTCATGACAGACCGATAACCTCTGGCTTTATATTTCAAGCAAGCGAGACTGAAGATGATTTGCAGCTTGATTCTTTTCCTTTCATTAGAGCCCAAACAGATTAATGATTTTTTTGATTTTGATTTGATTTTATACACTTTATTAATCCCCGAGGGGAAATTTCTTCGTTTTTATCGTTTCCTGTCTCCAGCAGGGGGCGCTACGACTATGAGCGAATATTACCATACAGGTGTCTTCAGGGCAGGACTGCTATCAAAGATGTAATGTTTGAGGAAGATCAGAATATGGACATAAAAGTTACAGCAACTTGTAGTGTCATGGCGAGACGCTCAAAATGGCCGCCACGCCACGTGCACACCATTGGACGAAAACAAATTCATGATGCCGAGAGACTTTTTTGTATATCTCGGTGTGATACACGTGTCCAACAAATTTGGTGCATGTTGGTGAAACTGGTGGGCTGCAGTTTAGGGGGCGCTGGCGAGCCCTTTGGCCACGCCCACTTACGACTCCACTACAATACAACATATTTTGCTGGGAGATGTGTGTACCAACTTTCATGAGTTTCTGAATATGATAAAGCCTCCAAAAAGGAAGTTCTTTGCAGAAAAATAAGGAACGAAAAGAAAACTAATTCTTTGGGGAACAACAGAGCTTTCACACCTTCGGTGCTCGGGCCCTAAATATCCCTGACAAAGCGTATACAATGATGTAATAGTAGAGTAAACATGGCTATAATACATCAACATCGTAAATGATCACGTTCAGTAAACATGGGATGCGACCAGTATGAATAAATGTGGAGGTTGATCACGGCGCCTTTTGTTAAAGAACCATTTAGACCCGTTCAACCCACTTGGGTCCCCAGTCACCTTCCTGTCTCCCCTCTACCCCCTTTTTCCATTTGTCAAACACTTGACAGCGACTGGCGGTGTTAGATGAGTGCTGAATCCAGCTGTGACAACCATTTATGTGTGATTAATGGACACGCCATAACCCAATGTGGGTGACTAGAGGTCAAAGTGACATCAAAACCCATACAAATCACAGCAATTAGTCCAGGACTGATAGGATTTCCATTCACATGCAATCTATTTGCTGATGACAATTCTATTCAATTTAATTTAGATAGCACCAAATCATAACATAAAGTCACCATGCAGCACTTTACACAGTACGGTCAAGACCTCACAGTATTTTAGAAACCAGACATTCCCACCTGGGCGATCTACTGGGCGACAGCTGGGAGGAAAGCTCAGACAAACCTGACTCAGAGGAGGAAATCTGCCTCTACTAGTCGGGGTAAGAGGACAGCGGAGAGAAAAGATGATCTTCCAGAAACAAACAATAACCACTGGGCAGGTCGGGACACATGCAGGAACCAGACTTACCTGCCGACAGGTGCATGAAGACAGAGGACAGAGGGGGAATATCAAAAACTACAGGAGACAGAAAACACACCGTTAATGACATGCGATAGTGGCATATGAATTAAGCCTACTCTTAAAAGCAGAGAGGCCGCCTGCTCACCGAACGCAAACTAGGAGCTGGTTCCTCAGGAGAGGCTCTGAACGATGAAGGCTCGGCCTCCTCTTCTGCTGGAGCCACAGGAAGGCAGCACTCTGAGAGAGAAGCCATTCATGAGGTTTAAAGGTTATGAGGTCTTTAAGATACAATGGAGCTTGTTAATTAAGGGCTTTGTGTGTAAGAAGGAGTTTAAATTCTGTTATTAATCTTATTGGGAGCTAATGAAGAGACTGTCTCTTGCTGAACCTCATCAGTACTCTCACTGCAGCATTATTGATCAACTGGTAGCTTTTTAAACATTCATTGGAAAATCCAGATAACAAGGAATTATTAGTACAGCCAAGAAATAATAAATGCTTGGACAGATTTTTCAGCTTTGCTCGGACGCAGGAAGTCTTGGAAGATTCTCAGTCACCCAGGTCATATTCAATCTGAGTGATATCCAAAGACAAGACTGGACTTTGAAGATGTTTCACATTTCACGTGAAGAGCTTCTTCAGTTCTGACTGACTGGACAGGAGGTCCAAGCTACCGCCTCCTAGTGTCGGTGGGCTCGAAGCGTACAGGGATGCAGGGTTTGTTGAAAATCCTCATAAATGTTTCTGACACAACATCTGTCATAGGACTGAACTTTGTAGTCCGACCTGAAGAGATCACAGCGGTAGATCTCATCACAGCCACAGTCAGACGTTTGAAACAACTTCACATGTAAAAAAAAAAACACAAGTCAAGTTAAAAGTATTATCAAGCCTCGCCAGTACAAAACCACCATCTTCAAATCTCACCATCCAACAAAAGAAGCCATCAGCATCATTACAGAGACCGCAACAGGACCATCTTCTCGGCCAATAAAGAAGATGCACAGTGGTGCCAACACATCATGAAACCCCTGTAGTCTAAAGTAAAGGCCCAGACCACATCACTACCCACTAACACTCATTCCTCCAACCCAACGACAACACACCGCTCGGCGCCGTGAGGAACGCTCAGACCTGAACGATGGCAAAATGAAACGACCTCTTCAGAAGTGCTCGGCACAACGCAGGCGAGACAACTCATCCAGACACGACTCAGCAGTCCATCCTGTTCTGAAGGACACGGGACACTCAGTGGAAGACAGTTATGGAGCCACCATCATCGAACAGAGGAGGAGGTCCACGACACCAATTATGAGCCACCTGCCAAGCAGTCCTGAGATCCTTTAACACATTCACAGCACGAGACGTGTGATACTGATGACTCACATGATGATCAGGAGGGTCACCAATCCCAGCCGCGTTCTCACATGACCCACACATCTGTCAAGGTGACACCTGAGCAAGACCCCGTTGCTTTTGGATAGAACTTAGTCTGAGACAGGACGTTGCTAATTTTGACAATATTGCAGAGTTGGAAGAAGACAGTGACGGAAACCTGCTTTATGTGTCAGTCAAAGAACATCTGGTGAAAAATATCTCCAACGTTCCTCACACAAGGCAATGCTATCAGTAGTAACTACGTGGTTAGATAGTGAGCTTCCGATATGTCTAAGGCCAAATACAAGACCTGGAGTTGAGTAGAACAGAAAGAAGTCTGAAAGGACTTCAGAAAAAGTTCATGAACATCTCTCACAGGTGGATATAAAAAAAACCATATCTCCAAATTACAAAATATGTATAATTTCACTTGAAGAAAAATCATCAGTCAGATTTAAAACAACCGATAATTTATCCGGGATTTGGCACTACAGAACGATATCAGGTCAAAGTCCACACACACACACACACACACACACACACACACAAAAGAACACACACACACAGTTTGGCCAGTATGTGCAGACTTTCCACATCCTCTCAACGTTGTTGTTTAAATCTCCACCCAACATGCAGCCCTCTTTCATGTGAAGGGAAATTACAATAATCTGTCATTGTAATGTGCTCGGTGTTGGTGTGTGTGTGTGTGTGTGTGTGTGTGTGTGTGTGTGTGTGTGTGTGTGTGTGTGTGTGTGTGTGTGTGTGTGTGTGTGTGTGTGTGTGTGTGTGTGGTGGTGGTGGTGGTGGTGGTGGGGGGTGGGGGGGGGGGGTTAAACAGGAGGAGGGCCTTTGATAAGAGAACCAGTATAGGATTTTGATTCATTGCTTTGACCCAGGAACTGAGATTAATATTTGAATGTAATTATTACTTCCATAGCAATTACTGACCACGGTAAAATAAATCATCTGTGTAGAGAGTTAGACAAAGATATTTCATTAAGGCTTCACTAGAACTGGAAGAAGTGGTGTTTCTTCCTGGTTAAACTATACCACAACTGGATGCTTTGAGCTAGTGAAGATAAAAGAAATACTGGGCATCTTAATTAAGACAAATATCACTGTCTTGTGCAGCGATACATTTTGACAGACTTTATACAATCACTTCAAAAACCTTTCTTACAAAGAATTTTTTTTATCACTTTTAGAAATATTTTAAATTTACGAAGAAATTGACATTTTCAAAAACCTTATGCACAAAGCTCTTTAAAATGTTCACTGTGGCTCAGGTACATGATCGTATGCATCTTTTTCTCATTTGAAATCATCCACTGTGCAGACATTTCAGAGCACTGATGATCCTCCAGGGTCTCCATTAATATACCATATGTATGCTGAAAAACCATGCGCACGGCTTTTTCCACACATTAACTGTATTTATAAAAAGATAATGTGTGGTGAGAATATATGAACCTCACATCCTTCAGACGACCACAGAGTTTTCTATAGACGTGAAATAAGGAGAAAGACTTCTGTTAAAGCAGCTTATTATAACCCAAAGTTCCATTTTAAAGTTCAAGCAACTTCTTACAGCTCTATGAATAACTCTTAATCAACTGGTCCCTGACACAAACCTGAATCCCAGTCCTAATCCCAACCATAGCCAGATAACCTCCTGTTATCCAAACAAGCACCAGCCATCTGGTGTCTTGGATATTTTATCATCAAATGACCTTTGACCTTCTTTACCAATCAAAATTAGGAGAGGAAGGAGTGTCCAACACATTTCACTGAACGCAGTACCCAAGGTGAGTCCATCAGATTTGTGTAATTTACATTTGGTTGTGTTTTTTTAATTAACCAATTTGATAATTTCACTAACAAATTTTACTAAAGGAATTACCAATCAATATCAGTAACAGAATAAACAAAATGCCAGCACACATGCAACATTTCCAGCCAGATAGTTCATGCACTTTGTAATGCAACATTCCTGCATCTGAAATAACTGGATATCTGACAATTTAGAGAAACTTGCTCAATAAAACTAGATTCTGGCCTTACAAAGGACTACTGTCTTAAATATAAATTAAATTCAGCTAATGAGACTGAGACTATGACCTTGAAATCATATTCTGTGACCAAATCAATTATCTGACCTGAATAGTAATTTCTGTCATTGTTGTCTTTACATAGTTAACAGAGGAGGCCATAACTCCCTATGCTGACACAAGAAGTCCAAACCTTTCTTTAAGAACTGCAGACTAACGAGCAAACAAAACTCAAGGAGTAAGCAATAAAACGGACACAGGCAAAAGTCATCCACAAGGAAAACTAACAAACCAAAAACACTAGAAAGTTATGAACTTGCAGCAATAAACACAAGGGAAGGAAGTAAAACAAACAGAAACAAGAGGTGAGAGATTTTAAACTAAAAACAGAAACCACAACAAACTAAAAGGCAGAACCTTTTATATGTCACTCCATGAACATCAACAGAGTTCAAATCCAGAGGAGAGGTTCGGGGAAGGGACCAGAGACTAAAGACCGGAGAGTAGAGGAACCAGAGACCTTGGGAGGATGGACGCAGGCCAGCAGCACGTGGGACAGGCAGAGAGATGGACACCAGAGTGGACGTACATCTGGAAAACAAAGCAGACAGAGGTGGCGAAATTCAACTGTGGTTCTGACAGGAAGTAAGTCACTCTACTCTACTCTACTGTCGGCTGGATAGTGGGCCACCCAGGACAGTCTCAGGAAATGGGGAAGTGTTGGAAAACTTGGTGTCGGCTAACCTGGAACCAGACAGGGCACAGCCAATCATGGAGCAGGCTGAGGGCAGGCTGGCTGTCAGCCAACCATTGAGCAAGGCATAGAGCAGCTGGAGTGACCAACTGTAAAATAGAGCTTGGAGCAGTCGTAGTATTGTTGAATGGCCCAGGGACAAGGAAGGTGTGGTCAGGCGTGGTTGACCATCCCAGGGAGAGAAGAAAACTCAGAACCAGTTGAAGTATGAGAAAAGACAGTCCCGGGACATGGAGAGACATCAGCTGACCAAGGAGAAGACACTGGAACAGGCTTGGTGTTGGCCAACTCAGCTGAAAGCTTAAAAACTGCTTTGGCGTTGGCTGACTCAGGAACCAGGTTTGCATCGGCCAATCCAAGAAAAGACTCAGGGACGTGCTTACCATAGGCGGACCGAGAAGCTGGGGTGGAAGAGAGTCAGCTGGAGCTCCTCTATGGTGGGAAGCTGGGCGGCCCGGTGTCATTGACAGTTACATCTTCTGGGGAGCATTTAGAAAAGGAGTTCTGCGGTAGAGTGATTCTCTGGGACCTCGGGTGGCTGGATCTGAGCTCTATACCAAGACGGTGTGCTGCAGATTAAATCACTTTTAATGTCACTGCATCGTTTGAGAAAATAAACACAAATGGACAGACAGACGGCGTTTACCTGAACATATCCGGAAGTAGTTCCAGTTCAGAGCGGCCTGGACACTCGAGACCTGTAACCAGCACTGAGACTTTGGGACTGTTAGTATTTCCCTGGCAGAGGATCTCAAACAGACTCAGGAAAGCGCCGATCATGCAAGGCTTTAATAACATGCAGTAAAAATACAAAATTCCCAGCAAACCAGTGAAGGACAAAAAGGTCTGGTGTGATGTGCTCACCTTTAAATTTAAAGTTAAAAGTGTGCAGCAGTATGTGAATCTTTCACCATTTGCTGAGACTCCCTCGCTAACATTGCTGTTATGGTCCCTGAGGCACACAACTCTTCTGTAAAGTATATGAAGGATAAACATTCAAGGAGGGAGTTGGACTTCTGTGCTATTCATGAATTTGCCATAACAAACACAGAGTGGACATCGGAGTCACATTATTTTTGATCCCAGAAACTGATGATTTTTCATGGACCCTGATGGAAACCTGTAGAAGGAGCTTCAAAGATCTGAAGGTGGTCGGTGACAGTTTTCAGTGAGAATAGTAGATTACAACTCAAACGAAGAAGCATTAATAAGTGCTCTTTCACAAACTGCTACCACTTTTCACCATGCTGAAATACTTTTTTATACATTGAAGGTTGAGTTTGGAAAATGTTTACTTGAGATGGTAACTGAAAGCCTCTCCGACAGGGAAACGTCCCGGATGATCGTTCACATTCAGGTACATTTATTCTCTATTGGCTGTAAATAAACATAAATCTGATGCAGAATATTTGCACATGAAATTGATTCATGGGAAACAGACTTTCATTCATGTGACATTAAAGTGTGTATACATACACGGACAATCAGATATTTTCTTTCAGAAAAAACGGACTTCAGGGTGTTCAGTCATCTCCGTGTTCAGCGCAGCATCGCTGTCATTCAGGAACACAGTCCAACCCTGAGGCCAGCCACCAAGCCGCTGTGCACACAGAGGCATAGCTGGGTCATAGTCCGACTTCATGTTTCTGATCCGGGGGATTGGATCAGAAACATTCCTGCCGTCCTCTGCTGAGCTCATGTTCTGTCAGGATTAATGAGCTTGTTGAGGGTTGAGTGATGGACCGGAGCCGAGCAGCAGGGAGCTCGCTGGATCGGCCTCCACTGCTGAACAGACTCTAAAGGTCTCCTGAATAATGAATTCAAACTCAATTTTCTAACTGAGCATAAATGTTTTATTTATGCTTACAAACCCTGCGAGTCAACATTAACAGTTACAGTATGTGAAAAAACTCTGCACGCGTTACTCTTCAAATTTGCTAGCTTGCTACCTTTATGAATGCAGGTCTAGTTTGATAGCCAGCTGGTTCAAATGTTGCCGTACAGGGAGGCTCAGTGGCTAAGCTAACACCGTAAGAACAAAACAATCGGGCTTCACGATGAATGTATCAGGGTGTCGTCTGCATAGCAACGGATGTTTATGCCGTGTTACCTAAAAATGTTGCTTAGAGAAGCGTGTCTAGTGTGAAAAATATCCGTCCAAGCACAGAACCCTGGAGAACGTTGACTAACTTCTGAATGTGTAAGATTCACTGACATGAACAAGTTGGAATCTATCTGATGAATATCATTTAAACCAGCTGAATGTAGTTCCTTTTCATCTCAAAGACGTGTTCCAGTCTGATATAAACGTTGTGATCAGTGGTGTCAGATGCAGCAGAGACCAATCCATCCGTCTGAAGCAACCAGCAGCTGATCACTTTCATCTCTGCTGTTTCTGTGAACATCTTCAAACAAACCTTTCTTTTTCTTCATGTGCAGATGGTCACATATTTGATTTGCGACAGCATATGAAGATACATCGATAACAGCTGTAGAAAGGATGTGATTGATTTTTTTCCCTTAATAGTTACAATTTCACTTATAAATAAACCAATGAAGTCAATTGATAATAAAGTTCAGACCAAAGATTTACAACGTGACCAAAGTGTTTGAGAGCGTTGCAGGAAAGGTTGCAGCAGTGTTAACAAGCTCCACTAGAACCTGTTACTCAGCTCATCGAGTGACAAGAGGGCAGGTTAGGGAGTCACGCAGGATATGCTCTTAGAGGAAACATCAATTCATCTAAATGACCGTACCGCTCCGGAAAAAGACCGGTGGCACGTTCTGTCTCAAGTTGATGACATGAACTACGGCCTCTGGATATTCTGTTAAAGCTTTCATGGGCAGCTACAGATTTTCAACCTTCTCATTTGTTTTTTTGTTGATTTTTTTGTTTGTATTTAATTTTTTCATTCTTTCATCACTGTTGCAACTCTTGCAAGTCTCTTACCATCACTATCCTCACTCATGTTTTAAAGACGCGACAGATTATATACAGCTGTGACAAAGACTAAAATGTGGTCAGTTAAAGTAAAGCATGGTGTCTGTGGAGACGTTACACCATCTCGTGTAGTTGTTCTGGTAAATACTAGCAGGTTTTATATTGTTGCAGACTTGTAATTGGTGAGAAGTTGCAAGTTTAAAATCATATTGTTACAAATGTTTTGTCTGAACTGGACTAAAGAGCTAAACCAGCAGGATGCTCAACAGAGACATGACTGTCAGCCTGGCTGAGCAGTTCAAAATTGAAATGCGATTGTTCTTGTTTTCCTCTTTTAATGATATATAATATGTGGTTTGGGCATTTTGTAGGACTTTTTTTTATGATATTCAAATGTCGTTCCAGGCTTGGTGAAATTCTTTAATATTAGGGTATTTGTTTTTAAATCTCTTGTCAGACTTTTAGGCACCAACAACCTTTTATCTGAAGGCCCGAAGAGAGGTCTGTAGATCTTCTTATGATGACACCACCCACAGCAACGGCAAAGAGAAGCCCAGACCGTACATGTTGGAGGTTGAAATAAGACAGAATCCACCTACCTCATTCATTCATTCAAAGCTGTGAAACAAGCCTTTGGAATTGAAATATGAAAGCTGAATTTGAATTGTGAGAAGTGAATGTGCATAAATTGAAAATTCCATTGCAATTTCCTAATATTACATCGAGTCAGTTTTTCAATGCAAATATCTAAGTTGAGCTGTTTCACTTCAAATATATGCATACAGATGTGCTTATTATTTCTAAAACATGGCTACTTAAAGATAGGTCCTGGAAGAATGAGTCTTTGTGATAGATATCTACTCACACAGACTTTTGTGAGCATTCGTACTTGTGCACACTTGTTGGGGCCTCTTTTGTTTTTCAGATTTTCGATGTTTTTCCTGTTTCTTCAAGCAGACACTCCACTTGTCGGCCGTATCCAACCAGTCAGTGTCTATTCACTCTTCCAGGGCTGATTTATGGCCTGCTATTGTTGTTGCTCTGTGATATTGTTGAATACTGCAGACTGTGATTGTCTCTTCAAACCTCTTGCCACTCTGTACCCTGTAATGTCACCGCAGGGCCCCTGAGGACCTTACACACACTCTAATTGGTTTGGGAAGGATTTGGCAGCCTTTGAACTAAAGACAGACAGAGAGAAAGTGCCAAGGAGACAGAGAGATGGACTGAAAGAGAAAGAGCAAGAAGGGGAAGAGTCGGTCTGGTTATGTGGATGTGTGTGTATTTACTTATTGTCCTCATTCCTGGTGTAAAAAAACCCCTGCAGAAATAACACTGTCATATCAAAACAGTGTGCATTTTACTCTTGAATAAACAATATTGACATGCGCACTAATGCACGTTGCATGCAAAGTAGCCCTTAAATTGGACAGATCGGGGTGGAGTGAAATGCATTCACATCCGGACACAGAAGGGGCAGATAAAACGTAGCAGACAGACAGAAAACTGTCAATTAAAAATGATCTCTGAAAGCTCAGGCTATTTTGAAGTCAGACCTACTACTACCCTCCCAATATAACTCTGATGAGCAGAGTTAGTTATGAGACACAAATCTCAGTTTTATCACCGGAACCTTTGAAAGTAATACAGAAAAACAGAACGTTGTAGGAGCATTAGTCAAACTCATTTACAGGACGTGTTAAGCAGTGACCGGAGAACTGAATGGGATTTCATAGACAGCCACCAGCAGACATTTGAGGGACAAGGCTGGTGAGATGCCACAGTCATGCTCAGTGTTGGGTGTGTCTCAGACAGCTGCCTGCTTCAGCGAGCAGTGAACTGACCGCTTTCTGATTGATCCAATGTCAAAATTATACTGCTTCTTCAGATTCTGTTAAAATTTCCAAAATGCAGAGAAAAACAGTGGAAGAGAACCTTTTGGAAATCAGTAAGTAGAGTGAAGACTTCTGGTCCACTTCACTTGGAAAAGACCCTGTCAGCCTACGTATGAAGCACATACTAGAACCAGGCAAACACTGTACCGACGGCGACCTCACGTCCAAGAAAAAACACCTGATGGAACATCTCACAACTAATGAGGTTACCATGGCAACATATCAGTAACATGATTGGGTATAAAAATATGATTTCAGAGAGGCGGAGTCTCTCAGCAGTGAAGATGGGGAGAGGTTCACCACTCTGAAAGACTGTGTTGGAAAATAGTTCAACAATCTCAGAATAATGTTCCTCAACGTAAAACTACAAAGAATTAGTGGATTTTATCGTCTACGGTTCATAATATCATTAAAAGATTCAGAGAATCTGGAGAAATCTCTGAACACAAGGGACAAGGCTGGAAACCAATATTGGATGGTGGTGATCTTCGGGCCCTCAGGCAGCACTGCATTAAAAACACACTATTCTGGAGTGGAAATCACTGCATGGGCTCAGGAACACTTGTGAAAACCATCGTCTGTGAACACAGTTCATCGCTGCGTCCACAAATGATGTTAAAACTCTCCAAAGAAGAAACCAGATAGAAACATGATCCAGAAACACCGCCGCCTTCTCTGGACCGAGATCATTGAAGATGGACTGAGGTGAAGTGGACAACTGTCCTGAGGTCTGATGGATCACAATCTGAGATTCTGTTTGGAAATCATGGACGCTGCATCCTCCAGGTTAAAGAGGAGAGGGACCATCCAGCTTGTTATCAGCTCAGTTCTAAAGCCAGCATCTGTGATGGTACAGGGATGCATTAGTGCACATGGCATGGGTAGCTTGAACATCTGGAAGGAAGCATTAATGCTGAATGATATATTCAGGTTTTGGAGCAACATATGCTGCCATCCAGACAACGTCTCTTTCAGGGAAGGTCTTGTTTATTTCAGC
Source organism: Embiotoca jacksoni (assembly GCF_022577435.1). Classification (NCBI taxonomy): domain Eukaryota; kingdom Metazoa; phylum Chordata; class Actinopteri; family Embiotocidae; genus Embiotoca; species Embiotoca jacksoni. Next base: position 550,851 of record NW_027185307.1, on the reverse strand, counting down.
AGAACAACATCCAACCACATTCTGCACGTATTCCAACAGCATGGTTCTCTAGTAGAAGAGTCCGCTGATAAACTGGCCTCCTGCAGTCCAGACCTGTCAATCATTGAAAACATCTGGAGCATCAGGACATGAACAATACAACAAAGGAGACCCTGAACTGTTGAGAAGCTGGAATCCTCTATCAGGCAAGAATGGGACCACATTTCACTTTCTAAACTCCAGAAACTGGTCTCCTCAGTTCCCCAACATTTACAGAGTGTTGTTAAAAGAAGAGTTGATGCAGCTCAGTGGTGAACATGATCCTGGAACAACTTTATAGAGACGTGTTGCTGAATGAGAAGATATCTTTATAAAACAATAAAATGTCTGTTTCAACATTTGATTTGTTGTCTTTGATCTATTTTCAGTTAAATGAGTTTACATGATTTCCAAATCATTACGTTCTCTTAACGAGATTTAGAGAACAGGAACTGACTGGCTAACAACGCAGGCAGAGATCTTTGAAGATGTAAAGTGACCACGAAATCTTGAACGAAGTGATTTAAGCAGCGTGGAAACGCAGAGGAGAGCAAAACAAACAGAACAGCAGGAGACAGAACTTCCTCATCCAACACACATGAAGTTATTATATCAGTATTACAGACGTTATCATGTTCTCTTTGTTTCTAGATTACTTTTAATGCACATAAATAAATACATATTTCACTTTGCAACATGTATGGTTCTGTTGTATTAACACCATGCAGGTTGATACAGGTTTCTGGAGGGGGTGGGGGGAGGGGGGTGATGGATGGTTAAACCCAGCTGAGCATATTGCTCCCTTAATAAAAGCTGCCCTGCAATCCACACGCAGCTCCTCCCTCCTCCCTCCACCCTTCTCCCTCTTCCCTCCTACTCCTCCCTCTTCCCTCCTCCTCCTCCCTCCTCCTCCTCCCTCCACTCTCCTCCCTCCTCCTTCCCCCTCTTCCCTCCTCCTCCTCCCTCCTCCTCCTCCCTCCTCCCTCCTCCTTCCCCCTCTTCCCTCCTCCTCCTCCCTCCTCCTTCCTCCCTCTTCCCTCCTCCTCCTCCCTCCCTCCACTCTCCTCCCTCCTCCTCCCCACCTCTTCCCTCCTCCCTCCACGCTCCCCTCTTCTCCCTCCACCCTCCTCCCTCTTCTCTCTTCCTCCTTCCTCGCTCCACGCTCCCCTCTCCTCCCTCTTCCCTCCTCCCTCCACGCTCCCCTCTTCTCCCTCCACCCTCCTCCCGCCTCCTTCCTCGCTCCACCCTCCGCCCTCCACCCTCCACACTCCTCCCTCCAACCTCCCTCTCTTCCCTCCTCCCTCTTCCCTCCTCCTCCCTCTTCCCTCCTCCTTCCATCCTCCACCATCCTCCCTCCACCCTCCTCCCTCCACACTCCACCCTCATCCATCCACCCTCCTCCCTAAACCCTCCTCCCACCTCCTTCCTCGCTCCACCCTCTGCCCTCCACCCTTCTCCCTCTTCCCTTCCTCCTTCTTCCCTCCTCCTCCCTCCCTCCCTCCTCCCTCCTCCCTCTTCCCTCCTCCTTCCATCCTCCACCATCCTCCCTCCACCCTCCACCTTCCTCCCTCCACACTCCACCCTCATCCATCCACCCTCCTCCCTAAACCCTCCTCCCACCTCCTTCCTCGCTCCACCCTCCTCCCTCCACCCTTCTCCCTCTTCCTTTCCTCCTTCTTCCCTCCTCCTTCCACCCTCCCCCCTCCTCCCGCCTCCTTCCTCACTCCACCCTCCACCCTCCACACTCCTCCCTCTCCCCTTCTCCCTCCTCCCTCCCCCCTCTTCCCTCCACCCTCCTCCCTCCACCCTTCTCCCTCTTCCCTTCCTCCTTCTTCCCTCCTCCTCCCTCCCTCCTCCCTCCACCCTCTTCCCTCCTCCTTCCACCCTCCCCCCTCCTCCCGCCTCCTTCCTCACTCCACCCTCCACACTCCTCCCTCTCCCCTTCTCCCTCCTCCCTCCCCCCTCCCCCCTGCCCCATAATTTTTAAGGTGAAACTGGTTTAGGTGTCAGAAAGAGTGATGCCCCTCGTCAGACGGCGACTCTCCTCCGAGCGCTCTCCACATCTTTAGTCACTCCGAGTGTTTTTCTATTGCTGAGTGCTGTTCTGTGTTCTCCTGTTTTTACTGAGGACCCAGAGCAAACAAAGAGATGGAGGATATCATCAAACCTTCATGTGGTGACCTCAGAACAAACATTGTGTTCCTCTTTATTTGGCCGTTTGTTGACACAGTGGTGGAAGAAGTATTTACTTACAGAAAAGTACCAATTTTGCACTGTAAAAATACTCAATTCTAAATATCATCAGCAAAATGTGGTAAGTATGAAAGTAAAGGTCCTGGTTTGGTCCCTCTGACTGACATCTGATTACCTCTGACATCATCAGATCATTGCAGCATCAGTGTGTCAGCAGCATGTTACTGTTGGAGATAATTATCAAATGATTCATGGGAAAGAAGAGAAGAACAATCAAGGTTCTGATCCACAAACCTCTTCTCAGTTGTTTGACTTTTTCCTTTGTACTTTTGAGATTCTTCAGATGTTTAGAGGGAAAAATGACACGCACCTTTTTGTACAACATCAGAAGACAAACCGGTTGGAGACCAGCGGCTTCATCTCAAACAATGCGTTGTCTTTTAAAAGCTTGTTTTACCTATTGTGTCAAATCTTCAAATTAAAGTTCACTAAAGATGTCTAACCAATGTAGTGAAGTAGAAAGTAGCCTAAAATTGAAATACTCAAGGGAAGTACAAGTATCCTGAAACTGTACTCAGGTTTAGTACTTAAGTAAATATACTAACTGGAGTTCTACTGCAGTACTTAGACAACATGCAGTGGACAGGAAACGAGGACACGCAGACTCATGGTCCATCATGGTCCTCAGAGCAGCTGTCTGTCTGTCTGCCTGCCTGTCTGTCTGTTTACTGCCTGCCTGCCTGTCTGCCTGTCTGTCTGTCTATCTGTCTGTCTGTCTGTTTACTGCCTGTCTGTCTGTCTGTCTGTCTGCCTGTCTGTCTGTCTCTGTCTGTCTGCCTGTCTGTCTACCTGTCTGCCTACCTGTCTGTCTGTCTGTCTGTCTGTCTGCCTGTCTGTCTACCTGTCTGTCTGTCTGTCTGTCTGCCTGCCTGTCTGCCTGCCTGTCTGTCTGTCTGTCTGCCTGTCTGTCTACCTGTCTGTCTGTCTGTCTGTCTGTCTGTCTACTGTCTGTCTGTCTGCCTGTCTGTCTACCTGTCTGTCTACCTGTCTGTCTGTCTGTCTGTCTGTCTGTCTGTCTGTCTGTCTGTCTGTCTGTCTGCCTGCCTGCCTGTCTGCCTGCCTGTCTGCCTGCCTGTCTGTCTGCCTGTCTGTCTGCCTGTTTGTCTGTCTACCTGTCAGCAGCCAGAATAAAGAATAAGCAGCTCCACAAACTGTGTTCAGGAAAGTGCTCAATCAAGTCGTTGATGTGACTCATCAGGAGACGATCAGGAGACGGTCAGGAGACGGTCCGGAGACGATCAGGAGACGGTCAGGAGACGGTCAGGAGATGGTCAGGAGACGATCAGGAGATGGTCAGGAGACGGTCAGGAGACGATCAGGAGACGGTCCGGAGACAATCAGGAGACGGTCCGGAGACGGTCAGGAGACAATCAGGAGACGGTCCGGAGACGGTCACAGAGTCCATTAAAGACTTTCTATGTTCTGAAGAGTTTGTCTGATTGAAGCTGCAGCTGGTGGAGACCGATGCAGAAGGAAAGATGGTTCATGTATCAGGACTCGTGGGTAATGTTCAATGTTCTCCTGCATTGTCTGATCTACAAATATGTAACAAGTTTAGAAATAAACAACAATAATAATAATAATAACTTTATTCATATAGCACCTTTAAAAACAGAGTTTACAAAGTGCTCTACAGAGAAGCAAAGCATGGTCATATGTAACTTCAATACCGGAAAACATTTAAGAAAACAGGAGGCAAAAAAGACCAAACCATAAAGGTAATGAATACAAGAAAACCAAACAAATAACCAAACGAGCAAATGGAATAGAAAACAAACAAATAAATAAACGAATAAAATAAACAAACAAAAACAGGAACAAAAGAACTGCATAAAAGGACATGAAAGGATGATATCACTTAAAAGCAATTCTATAAAAACGTGTTTTAAGAAGTGATTTAAAAGAAGTTAATGATTCTGCGAGCCTTATCACCTCAGAGGTCGTTCCAAAGTCGAGGGGCTCTGATGGTAAAAGCACGGTGACCCTTTGATTTAAGTCTGGACTTGGGAACGGCCAGAAGGGCCCACCGGAGGATCTAAGGCTGCGAGTTGGCTCATACGGGGCTAACATTTAGTAATGTAGCTCAGGGCCAGACCCAGGCGGGCCTTAAAAGTGATCAACAAAATCTTAAAATCAATTCTAAAACCAACCGGGAGCCAGAGAGAGGCCAGAACTGGACTAGTGTGATGTCGTCTGTTAAGACCAGTAAGAAGCCGAGCTGCTGCATTCTGGACCAGTTGGAGGCGGGAGAGAGATTTTTGGTTTATGCCAGAAAGGAGTTGCAGTAGTCGAGTCGAGAGAAAATGAGTGCATGAATGACTTTTTCCAGGTCAGAGTGTGACGGTATGGGTTTGATTCTGGAGATGGTTCTTAATTGAAGGAAGCAGGACTGGACCATTTTTTTTTTATCTGTGTTTCAAAGCTTAACTGAGAGTCAAACATTACTCCCAAGTTTCTGGCAACAGGTTGTACATAAGCAGACAGAGGACCAATGAGACTGGTGTTATTGTTTGGGGAATTGAACAATATGACTTCTGATTTTGAGTCATTGAGCTGAAGAAAGTTTTGAGCCATCCAACAGTTAATGTCAGAGAGACAATCTAAGACAGCATCCAGGCTGTTTGGGTCACCAGGTCTCAGTGGAAGGTATATCTGTGTGTCGTCTGCATAGCAATGAAAAGATACACTGTGTCGTTGGAGGATTTAGCCGAGTGGAAGCATGTAGATAGAAAATCAAATTGCACCTAAAATTGAACCTTGTGGTACACCACAGGTAATGTGTGTCGTGGAAGATGAGTAATTACCTATGGTGACCGAGTAGGTTCTTTCTAAAAGGTAAGAATAAAACCAGCTAAGTGCAGCGTCCTTGATGCCAACCCAGGTTTTGAGGCAATCGATTAAGATGGTGTGATCTACGGTGTCAAAAGCTGCACTTAGGTCTAAAAGAATTAAAACTGCACTCTCCCCCCTGTCTGCTGCTAAAAGGAGGTCATTAGTTACCTTGAGGAGGGCAGTTTCTGTGCTATGTAATGCTCTAAAACCAGACTGAAATTTCTCAAAGATGTTGTTATGATTCATAAAAGCTAAGAGTTGTGTTGAAACCACTTTTTCTAAAACTTTTGATAATAATGGGAGATTAGAAATTGGCCTATAACTGGAAAAAACAGAAGGATCAAGCTTGGGTTTCATTAAAAGAGGTTGGACCAAAGCATGTTTAAAAATCGATGGGTAGCTGCCATTTGCTAAGGAGCTATTTATAATCAATAAAACCTCTGAGAAATTTAGTGGGAATAAAATCAAGGCTGCATGTGGTTGATTTCATGTGAGATATGATTTGGGATAAGAAGGACATAAAACTCTGGGGTTTGAGTGATTATCTAAGATTAAAAAGGGAGACCAGCTCCTCTGTATCAGAATGTGGATTAAAAGCAGTTAAAGAAGCAGCAGTAAAACGCTCTGAAAATTTGCGAGCAGACATAGAGTTAAAAACCCGTCAACGGGCAGGTGAACTGAGATTTGTAGGCGGTTGAGATAAAACCATGTTGAATAAAACTGCTCTGTGATCAGACACACAGATATCCTTAATTTTAAAGTTTTCAGGGCTGAGACCATTATACAGGACGAGGTCAAGGATGTGACCCTTTGAATGTGTGGGTTGTTGTATTGCCTGAGTGAGGTTAAAAGATTCTAAAGTAGCCATAAAATCTTTGACAAGTGTCTGAAACGGGCAGCAGACATGTCTGTTAAAATCACCTAAGATTGGTACATTTGGAGCACAAAAAACCAATAGTAGTAAAATCTTCTTCAGGAACGATGACAAACATGTTGCACAGATCACGTTTCATAACCTTCAGGTTAACACTCTCCGGACCAGCCGGAGAGCTGTGCGGGATCACGGTTAGAAAAGTGGTTAAACCTTCTAAAAAAGGTTAAAAAGGCCGGATAAAGATAAAAGGCTGGATAAAGATAAAAGGTTGGATAAAGATAGAAGGTTGGATAAAGATAAAAGGTTGGATAAAGATAAAAGGTTGGATAAAGATAAAAGGTTGGATAAAAGGTTGGATAAAGATAAAAGGTTGGATAAAGATAAAAGGTTGGATAAAGATAAAAGGTTGGATAAAGATAAAAGGCTGGATAAAGATAAAAGGTTGGATAAAGATAAAAGGTCGGATAAAGATAAAAGGTTGGATAAAGATAAAAGGCAGGATAAAGATAAAAGGCTGGATAAAGATAAAAGGACGGATAAAGATAAAAGGCAGGATAAAGATAAAAGGTTGGATAAAGATAAAAGGTTGGATAAAGATAAAAGGTTGGATAAAGATAAAAGGTTGGATAAAGATAAAAGGCTGGATAAAGATAAAAGGTTGGATAAAGATAAAAGGTTGGATAAAGATAAAAGGTTGGATAAAGATAAAAGGCAGGATAAAGATAAAAGGTTGGATAAAGATAAAAGGTTGGATAAAGATAAAAGGTTGGATAAAGATAAAAGGTTGGATAAAGATAAAAGGCTGGATAAAGATAAAAGGTTGGATAAAGATAAAAGGTTGGATAAAGATAAAAGGACGGATAAAGATAAAAGGCAGGATAAAGATAAAAGGCTGGATAAAGATAAAAGGTTGGATAAAGATAAAAGGCTGGATAAAGATAAAAGGTTGGATAAAGATAAAAGGTTGGATAAAGATAAAAGGTTGGATAAAGATAAAAGGTCGGATAAAGATAAAAGGTTGGATAAAAGGCTGGATAAAGATAAAAGGTTGGATAAAGATAAAAGGTTGGATAAAGATAAAAGGTTGGATAAAGATAAAAGGCTGGATAAAGATAAAAGGTTGGATAAAGATAAAAGGTTGGATAAAGATAAAAGGTTGGATAAAGATAAAAGGTTGGATAAAGATAAAAGGCTGGATAAAGATAAAAGGTTGGATAAAGATAAAAGGTTGGATAAAGATAAAAGGTTGGATAAAGATAAAAGGCAGGATAAAGATAAAAGGCAGGATAAAGATAAAAGGTTGGATAAAGATAAAAGGCAGGATAAAGATAAAAGGCTGGATAAAGATAAAAGGTTGGATAAAGATAAAAGGCTGGATAAAGATAAAAGGTTGGATAAAGATAAAAGGTTGGATAAAGATAAAAGGCAGGATAAAGATAAAAGGTTGGATAAAGATAAAAGGTCGGATAAAGATAAAAGGTTGGATAAAAGGTTGGATAAAGATAAAAGGTTGGATAAAGATAAAAGGCAGGATAAAGATAAAAGGCAGGATAAAGATAAAAGGTTGGATAAAGATAAAAGGCAGGATAAAGATAAAAGGCTGGATAAAGATAAAAGGTTGGATAAAGATAAAAGGTTGGATAAAGATAAAAGGTTGGATAAAGATAAAAGGCAGGATAAAGATAAAAGGTTGGATAAAGATAAAAGGTCGGATAAAGATAAAAGGTTGGATAAAAGGCTGGATAAAGATAAAAGGTTGGTTAAAGATAAAAGGCTGGATAAAGATAAAAGGTTGGATAAAAGGCTGGATAAAGATAAAAGGACGGATAAAGATAAAAGGCAGGATAAAGATAAAAGGCAGGATAAAGATAAAAGGCTGGATAAAGATAAAAGGTTGGATAAAGATAAAAGGTTGGATAAAGATAAAAGGCAGGATAAAGATAAAAGGTTGGATAAACATAAAAGGTTGGATAAAGATAAAAGGTTGGATAAAGAAAAAAGGTTGGATAAAGATAAAAGGTTGGATAAACATAAAAGGTTGGATAAAGATAAAAGGTTGGATAAAGAAAAAAGGTTGGATAAAGGTAAAAGGTTGGATAAAGATAAAAGGTTGGATAAAGATAAAAGGCTGGATAAAGATAAAAGGTTGGATAAAGATAAAAGGTCGGATAAAGATAAAAGGCAGGATAAAGATAAAAGGTTGGATAAAGATAAAAGGCTGGATAAAGATAAAAGGTTGGATAAAGATAAAAGGTTGGATAAAGATAAAAGGCAGCATAAAGATAAAAGGTTGGATAAAGATAAAAGGTCGGATAAAGATAAAAGGTTGGATAAAAGGCTGGATAAAGATAAAAGGACGGATAAAGATAAAAGGCAGGATAAAGATAAAAGGCAGGATAAAGATAAAAGGCTGGATAAAGATAAAAGGTTGGATAAAGATAAAAGGCTGGATAAAGATAAAAGGTTGGATAAAGATAAAAGGTCGGATAAAGATAAAAGGTTGGATAAAAGGCTGGATAAAAATAAAAGGACGGATAAAGATAAAAGGTTGGATAAAAGGTTGGATAAAGATAAAAGGTTGGATAAAAGGTTGGATAAAGATAAAAGGCAGGATAAAGATAAAAGGTTGGATAAAAGGTTGGATAAAGATAAAAGGTTGGATAAAGATAAAAGGTTGGATAAAAGGTCGGATAAAGATAAAAGGTCAGATAAAGATAAAAGGTTGGATAAAAGGTTGGATAAAGATAAAAGGTTGGATAAAGATAAAAGGTTGGATAAAAGGTTGGATAAAGATAAAAGGCTGGATAAAGATAAAAGGTTTGATAAAAGTTTGGATAAAGATAAAAGGTTGGATAAAGATAAAAGGTTGGATAAAGATAAAAGGCAGGATAAAGATAAAAGGTTGGATAAAGATAAAAGGTTGGATAAAGATAAAAGGCAGGATAAAGATAAAAGGTTGGATAAAGATAAAAGGCAGGATAAAGATAAAAGGTTGGATAAAGATAAAAGGCTGGATAAAGATAAAAGGTTGGATAAAGATAAAAGGTTGGATAAAGATAAAAGGCAGGATAAAGATAAAAGGCTGGATAAAGATAAAAGGTTGGATAAAGATAAAAGGTTGGATAAAGATAAAAGGTTGGATAAAGATAAAAGGCTGGATAAAGATAAAAGGTTGGATAAAGATAAAAGGCTGGATAAAGATAAAAGGTTGGATAAAGATAAAAGGCTGGATAAAGATAAAAGGTTGGATAAAGATAAAAGGCTGGATAAAGATAAAAGGTTGGATAAAGATAAAAGGCTGGATAAAGATAAAAGGTTGGATAAAGATAAAAGGCTGGATAAAGATAAAAGGTTGGATAAAGATAAAAGGTTGGATAAAGATAAAAGGTTGGATAAAGATAAAAGGCTGGATAAAGATAAAAGGTTGGATAAAGATAAAAGGCAGGATAAAGATAAAAGGTTGGATAAAGATAAAAGGCAGGATAAAGATAAAAGGTTGGATAAAGATAAAAGGCCATAGAAAGGGATAAGAACAACAGGTAAAAACACAGCTGAAACAGGTGCGATGCGGCCGGCAGGACACACTTACCCCCCCACCTCCCACCACTCCCCCACTTACCCGGCTAGAGCGGTTAGCGGAAAGCCCCCCCGTAGCTACACAGCCTGTTGGGGCGAGACGACGGTTAAATCACCTCCCCGCTGTCGGCACCCAGACTTTAATTTAGCCCAACTGCAACTGGGCAAAGGGAGGCAGCCAGAAGGGGCAACCGATTCACCGGGCAGTGGAGAAGAGGAGAGCAGGCCTCCGACCACGGTGGCCTGTTAGCAGCTAGCAGCAGTTACTTCCTCTCAGGCTGATTTCAAACATTCAAGCTTCCTGCAGGTGTGTTTCCTGGGAATGTACGTGTACTTGTGTTTAGTGAGCACTTCTTCTCAGCAGCCGTGAAGGATCAAGTTCTCCACGATACTCTAACACTCTGAATTCCATCCACATTTTCAGAGATTCAAAGCTTTATTGAGACTAATGTCTGAGTGCAGGTCAGGTGTCCTATGTCCTCGGGTCTCTGTGGTGCAGTGAGACAGGAAGTAGGAAGCTTCTAAACTGTCTGTGGATCAGTTCTTCCTTCTGTTGATGTTGATGATGTTCCTTTAACATGTTTGAGTTTTTCTGAAACAGCCTGCAGCCTTTTCTCTCCTCCATGATACAATCACACTAAGCTGGATTTTGTTTTTAATAAACCCAATGCATGATATCTACATCAGACACCTTAACTACATTTCCTAATGCTGACACACTTATACATTTTATTGAAAAAGTTGAAAAATTCAGATTTTATGGTTGAATTAAGCAATATTACACAGGAGGTGGTGTTTTGGCTTCTTTATTGGTACTCGGTCATGAAGGCATCAGTCGCACCAACAACAACGTTAAAACACCCTCCAGCGTAACAACGTGATTATACAAGTTACCATCTAAATAAAACATGTGTTCATATTGTGGAGCAATTCACTCTCAAAATCTAAAACTTTTTGTTAGTGTGATCTCCGTTTCCATGGCAACACATGGGGTATGACTATGGCATGAGGTATTACGGTACGGGTGCTCGGAGCGACCAAAAGGACCAAAAGAGACCCGACTTCACCAAATGGGTCATTTAATAGAACTATAACAAGTAGAAACTACATCATATTACATATTAGATGGAATACTATTCTAATTCTATATTCCCATTAAGGAGGTGTGATGAGCAGGATCATGGTGATAATGTTCAGTTGACCAATCAGATCTCTGGGTCAGAACTACTGGTTGGATCATTCTCAATACTAATCCTACAGAGAGTTAAATACAGAACTAATACAATGCAGTATAATAGGGTACACAGTGAAATAGAAAACAGTATCAATCCAACTAATAACACATTACACAAAGTTAATTTCCTTTGACATTCGGTGTAAAATTTCATTAAGTGTACGTTCTTTATAGGTGAAGTCATTAAGCAGTTAGTTAAATCTAGTCCACTTCGTTACTCATATTATTTTATGATACATATGAGATTCAATTCAATTTTATTTATATAGCGCCAAATCACAACACAGGTTGTTTCATGGCACTTTAACACATTAAAGTCTTTACAGCAAGACTTTACAATATTATACAGAGAAACCAACAATTCAACAATTCAACAATTCAACAATTCAATAATTCAACAATTCAACAATTCCACATAAGATAGGGTGGAAAACCTCCTCTTTAAGGGAGAAAAACCTCCAACAGAGGGAAGAAAAACTCACTTTAACAGGAAGAAACCTCCGACAGAACCAGGATCAGAGGTGGGCGGAGCATTTGTTAACAGAACCAGACTCAGAGGTGGGCGGCCATCTGCCTCGACCGGTTGGGGTGAGAGGAGAGCAGAGAGAGAAAAGGACAGCATAGAGATAGAAGAGAAGAACTGTTGGTGGAGACGACAATCACAGAGCAGAGACATGCAGCTCCATGACGGGACATCTGGAAAAGAAAGAACAGAAACTACACGAGCGAAGGAACTGAATGGAGACAACAGATAATAAGAAGAAACTATGGGAGAGAAGAAGATGGTGAGGTATGAGTCAGTTAAAGAGTAGGAGGAAAGAAAAGAAGATCAGCATGTAACGAGGTCCTCCAGCAGCCTCGGCCTATAACAGCATAACTAAGGGTTGGTTCAGGTCTACCTGAGCCAGCCCTAACTATAGGCTTTATCAAGAAGGAACGTTTTGAGTCTAATCTTAAAGCTAGAGAGGGTTTCTGCCCCTCCAACACAAACTGGGAGCTGGTTCCACAGGGGAGGAGCCTGAAAACTGAAGCTCCGCCTCCCATTCTACTTCTGGAAACTCTAGGAACCACAAGTAGACCAGCGTACTGAGAGAGAAGTGCTCTGCTGGGATTATATGGTTCTATAAGATCTCTAAGATATGATGGAGCCTGGTCATGTAGAGCTTTGTAAGTCATCAAGATAATTTTAAATTCTATTCTTGATTTCACAGGAAGCCAGTGAAGAGAAGATAAAACTGTAGAAATATGATCTCTCTTGTTAAATCCTGTCAGTACTCTTGCTGCAGCATTTTGGATCAGCTGCAGGTTTTTAATGAGTAATTTGGACATCCTAACAACAAGGAATTACAATAATCCAGTCTAGAAGTAACAAACGCATGAATGAGTTTTTCTGCGTCACGCTGAGGAAGGATTTTCCTGATTTTATTAATATTACGTAGATGAAAGAAGGCAGTTCTGGAGATTTGCTTTATATGGTGTCTAAAGGACAAGTCCTCATCAAAGATGACTCCAAGGTTCCTCACAGTTTTGCTGGAGGCCAAGACAACATCATCTAGAGTAACTAAGTGATTACAGAAAGAGTTTCTGAGGTGTTTAGGACCAAGTACAAGAACTTCTGTTCTGTCTGAATTTAGAAGCAGGAAGTTTTTGGTCATCCAGGCCTTTATGTCTTTTAGACAGGCTTCAAGTTTTACTAACTGATTAGTTTCATCTGGTTTTATAGAAAGATATAGCTGAGTGTCATCTGCATAACAATGGAAGTTGATGCAGTGCTTCCTGATGACATCTGCTAATGGAAGCATGTACAAAGTAAAAAGTATTGGGCCTAACACTGAGCCTTGTGGAACTCCATAACTAACTCTTGTTTGTCTGGAAGACTCATTGTTGACATGGACAAACTGGAATCTATCTGATAAGTAGGATTTGAACCAGTCTAATGCAGTTCCTTTAATCCTCGTAACGGTCACTAATCTCTGTAATAAGATCGTATGATCAATCGTATCAAAAGCAGCACTGAGGTCCAGAAGAACAAGTACAGAGACGAGTCCATTATCTGAGGCTAATAAAAGGTCGTTAGTAACTTTCACCAGAGCTGTTTCTGTGCTATAATGAACTCTAAAGACTGAACATCTTCAAACAGATCATTCCTTTGGAAATGATCACAAAGTTGATTTTCAACAACTTTTTCAAGGATTTTAGAAATAAACGTCAGGTTGTAAATTGGTCTGTAGTTTCCTAAAACAGCTGATCAAGAGTCGGCTTTTTAAGTAAAGGTTTAATTACAGCCACTTTAAAAGCCTGCGGTACATAGCCGGCTACAATAGATAGGTTGATCTGATCTAATATGGAAGTATTAATTAAAGGGAAGACTTCCTTAAAAAGTTTAGTTGGGATGAGATCTAACAGACAGCTAGAGGATCCAGATGAAGAAATAATTCTAGTTAACTCAGAGAGCTCAACAGGAGAGAAATGTTCCAAGTTTACATCTGGTCCTACAGTTGCTTTCAGGGCTGCTGTGTTTAACAACACATCAGTGATGGTGTCAGGAAGGGTCGGCCCGATTCTCTCCCTGATAGTAAGAATTTTATTAGTAAAGAAGTTAATGAAGTCATTACTGCTGAGAGCTGAAGGAATAGAGGACTCAACAGAACTGGGACTCTTTGTCAGCCTGCTACAGTGATGAAAAGAAACCTGGGGTTGTTCTTGTTGTCCTCTATTAATGATGAATAATATAAAGTTCTGGCCTTACGAAGAGCTTTCTTATATAATATTAGACTCTCCTTCCAGGCAGGTGAAATTCTTCTAAATTAGTGGAACTCCATTTCCTTTCCATCTTTCTAGTCGCTGCCTAGCAGAGCGTAGTTCTGAGTTGTACCATGGAGACAACTTCCTCTGGTTCATGACTCTCTTCTTCAGAGGGGCGACATCATCTAGAGTTGTAGCAGAGATACTGCAGTGTTTTCTACCAGATGATCCACTTGTGTGGGACTAAGATCAACGTAGATGTCTTCCACTGCTTTAACACACGGCATCGAAGAGGATAAACATGTAACTGCTTCCTTAAACTTGGCCACGACATCATCTGACAGACATCTACTGTAGTGGGATTTATTCCCACATGCTGTGTAGTCCATTATTGGAACTTCAAATGTTAATAAGAAGTGGTCCGACAAAACAGGGTTTGGAGGAAATACTATTACATTTTCAGTTTCCATCCCATACGACAGAACCAGATGGAGGGTGTGGTTACCACGGTGACGGGGTTTATTTACATCCTGATAAAAGCCTATAGAATCTAATAATGATCTGAAAGTAGAACTGAGGCTGTCGTTGTCCACGTCAACATGAATGTTAAAGTCTCCCACTATCATCACTTTATCTGAACTCAGCACTAAATCTGATCAAAAGTCAGAGTTCAGTTAGAAACTCTGAATAAGGACCAGGTGGGAGATAAACAACAACAATACAATCCGTTTCTCTGCTTTCCAGTTTGGGTGAGAGACTAAGAGTCAGACTCTCAAATGATTTATAACTCAGTTTAGGCTTTGGGTTAATTGATAAACTTGAGTGGAAGATTGCTGCCACTCCTCCTCCTCCTCCTCCTCCTCTTCCTCCTCCTCCTCCTCCTGAATCTCTAGGAATATGATAATGAATATGACTGGGAGGAGTTGCTTCATTAATCCTAACATATTCTTCCTGTTGCAGCCAGGTCTCTGTGAGACAGAGTAAATCAATCTGATGATCAGTTATCAAGTCATTTACTAACAGAGATTTAGACCAGAGAGATCTCATATTTAATAATCCGCTTTTAATTGTCAGATTTTTTTGATCCATTAATTTGGTAGGATCCATTTTTATTACATTTGTATTGATAGATCTTTTCTTGAGTTGTTTAAATGTAGGTGGTCTGGGTACAGACACAACCTCTACAGGATGTTGAAGGTTTTGGGTGAGTGACAGCTCTGAAGAAGCTGCAGAGGAGCTGTAAGACTGCAGCTCTGCGTCCTGACCTCAACCCTGGATGTCAGGTTTTAGGGCTGTTAAGAGACACGGTCATGTTTCTAGAAAGAAGAGCTGCACCATCCAAAGTAGGATGGATGCCGTCTCTCCGGATCAGACCAGGTTTCCCCCAGAAAGTATTCCAGTTGTTAATGAAGCCCACATTGTTAGCGGGACATCACCTCGACAACCAGCGGTGAAGTGAAGACGTACGGCTAAACATATCATCACTGGTCCGGTTAGGAAGGAGTCCAGAGAAAACTACGGAGTCCCACGTTGTTTTTCAAAAGTTGGACACCGATTCAAGATGAACTTTAGTGACCTCTGATTGGTGTAACCGGGTGTCGTTACTGCCGACGTTAATAACAATCTGACTGGATTTATGATGAGCCTTAGTCAGCAGTTTCAGGTTTGATTCAATGTCGCCCGCTCTGTCCCCGGGAAGACATCTGTCTCTGGCCCCGGGAAGACATCTGACTCTGTCCCTTGGAAGACATCTGACTCTGTCCCCGGGAAGACATCTGACTCTGTCCCCGGGAAGACATCTGACTCTGGCCCTGGGAAGACATCTGACTCTGTCCCTTGGAAGACATCTGACTCTGTCCCCGGGAAGACATCTGACTCTGTCCCCGGGAAGACATCTGACTCTGTCCCCGGGAAGACATCTGACTCTGACCCTGGCCCCTGGAAGACATCTGACTCTGGCCCCTGGAAGACATCTGACTCTGACCCTGGAAGACATCTGACTCTGGCCCCTGGAAGACATCTGACTCTGGCCCCTGGAAGACATCTGACTCTGTCCCCTGGAAGACATCTGTCTCTGTCCCCTGGTTTCACTAACTTCATGTTAAATAGAGTCTCCAATAACCAGAGTTGGTTTCTTAGCGGGTGTTTCACCGAGTGGGGAAAATCGATTGGAGATCAAATTAAATACATTATTTTCAGACAAAAGTGAATCTTTCAGTATTTTCATGCATTCATTTAAGAGAAAACAGATAATGAACTTCAAAATAAAGTAAAGAGCAGAAAAAGTGAAGCTTTTCGGATTTGTCAGTGCTCATGAAGGAAGTTAAACCAAACTTGTGAACCGTCCAGTGGAACCTGCTCTGATTGGTCAGTAGACAGTACAGTTGGCAGAGGAGCGCTCGGTACACAGGAAGTCACTGGTGACCTCTTTATAACCTCTGGATTCAGTCAGACCACTTCCTGTTCGACACATGACAGAAGAAACAGATTCGATGAGCGTCTGTCCACAGATAGCAAAATCTGACACCACTAAACAGCTGATCATACAGGATGTTTCCATGGTGACAGAATACGTGAAAGACATGGAGACATGGCCAGACATTCCCAAAACGAGCTGCAGGCCTGCATGATGGATCCGTGTGCTGATTTCATCCTGTCACACGAAGAGAGCTTCTTGTTCTTTGCTTGTTCAGGTCTGAACAGCTGCTGTCTGCAGGCCGGCCCGCTGCACCACCTCGTCCCACCTCACCTCCAATGTTAGTACAAGCCTTTTATCGCCATGTTGTTCCCTAAACTTACCTTCTACGAGGTTGTACAGGTTGCAGTAGTTGGTGCCATGGTCTTCAATAGCATACCAGCTCTCAGAGATGGACATCGCCTAGAAACACAGTTAAAACCACAAATAAAACACAAAGTTGGAAACCCCAGACAGAGGTTCTGTTCAGGTAAACGGATCTGTCTCAGATCAGATCTTTAGGAGAGACTGTCCTCACTTGATATAAAACTACAGACTGGATATAAAACTACAGACTGGATATAAACTACAGACTGGATATAAAACTACAGACTGGATATAAAACTACAATCTGGATATAAACTACAGACTGGATATAAATCACAGACTGGATATAAAACACAGACTGGATATAAAACTACAGACTGGATATAAACTACAGACTGGATATAAAACTACAGACTGGATATAAAACACAGACAGGATATAAAACTACAGACTGGATATAAAACCACAGACTGGATATAAAACTACAGACTGGATATAAAACCACAGACTGGATATAAAACTACAGACTGGATATAAAACTACAGACTGGATATAAACTACAGACTGGATATAAAATACAGACTGGATATAAAACTACAGACTGGATATAAATCACAGACTGGATATAAAACATAGACTGGATATAAAACACAGACTGGATATAAAACTACAGACTTGATATAAAACTACAGACAGGATATAAAACTACAGTCTGGATATAAAACTACAGACAGGATATAAAACTACAGACTGGATATAAAACTACAGACTGGATATAAAACAGACTGGATATAAAACACAGACTGGATATAAAACTACAGACTTCATATAAAACTACAGACAGGATATAAAACGACAGTCTGGATATAAAACTACAGACAGGATATAAAACTACAGACTGGATATAAAACTACAGACTGGATATAAAACACAGACTGGATATAAAACTACAGACTGGATATAAAACACAGACTGGATATAAAACTACAGACTGAATATAAAACACAGACTGGATATAAAACACAGACTGGATATAAAACACAGACTGGATATAAAACTACAGACAGGATATAAAACGACAGTCTGGATATAAAACTACAGACAGGATATAAAACTACAGACTGGATATAAAACTACAGACTGGATATAAAACACAGACTGGATATAAAACACAGACTGGATATAAAACTACAGACTTCATATAAAACTACAGACAGGATATAAAACGACAGTCTGGATATAAAACTACAGACAGGATATAAAACTACAGACTGGATATAAAACTACAGACTGGATATAAAACTACAGACTGGATATAAAACCACAGACTGGATATAAAACACAGACTGGATATAAAACACAGACTGGATATAAAACTACAGACTGAATATAAAACACAGACTGGATATAAAACACAGACTGGATATAAAACACAGACTGGATATAAAACTACAGACAGGAAATAAAACTACAGACTGGATATAAAATACAGACTGGATATAAAACACAGACTGGATATAAAACTACAGACTGAATATAAAACACAGACTGGATATAAAACACAGACTGGATATAAAACACAGACTGGATATAAAACTACAGACAGGAAATAAAACTACAGACTTGATATAAAACACAGACTGGATATAAAACACAGACTGGATATAAAACACAGACTGGATATAAAACTACAGACTGGATATAAAACTACAGACAGGATATAAAACGACAGTCTGGATATAAAACTACAGACAGGATATAAAACTACAGACTGGATATAAAACTACAGACTGGATATAAAACACAGACTGGATATAAAACACAGACTGGATATAAAACTACAGACTTCATATAAAACTACAGACAGGATATAAAACGACAGTCTGGATATAAAACTACAGACAGGATATAAAACTACAGACTGGATATAAAACTACAGACTGGATATAAAACTACAGACTGGATATAAAACCACAGACTGGATATAAAACACAGACTGGATATAAAACACAGACTGGATATAAAACTACAGACTGAATATAAAACACAGACTGGATATAAAACACAGACTGGATATAAAACACAGACTGGATATAAAACTACAGACTGAATATAAAACACAGACTGGATATAAAACACAGACTGGATATAAAACACAGACTGGATATAAAACTACAGACAGGAAATAAAACTACAGACTTGATATAAAATACAGACTGGATATAAAACACAGACTGGATATAAAACTACAGACTGGATATAAAACATAGACTGAATATAAAACACAGACAGGATATAAAACTACAGACTGGATATAAAACTACAGACAGGATATAAAACGACAGTCTGGATATAAAACTACAGACAGGATATAAAACTACAGACTGGATATAAAACTACAGACTGGATATAAAACCACAGACTGGATATAAAACACAGACTGGATATAAAACACAGACTGGATATAAAACTACAGACTGAATATAAAACACAGACTGGATATAAAACACAGACTGGA
Source organism: Embiotoca jacksoni (assembly GCF_022577435.1). Classification (NCBI taxonomy): domain Eukaryota; kingdom Metazoa; phylum Chordata; class Actinopteri; family Embiotocidae; genus Embiotoca; species Embiotoca jacksoni. The sequence goes on along the minus strand of NW_027185307.1, from coordinate 532,019 downwards.
TATAAAACACAGACTGGATATAAAACTACAGACAGGAAATAAAACTACAGACTGGATATAAAATACAGACTGGATATAAAACTACAGACTGGATATAAAACATAGACTGAATATAAAACACAGACTGGATATAAAACTACAGACTGAATATAAAACACAGACTGGATATAAAACTACAGACTGGATATAAAACACAGACTGGATATAAAACTACAGACTGGATATAAAACATAGACTGAATATAAAACACAGACTGGATATAAAACTACAGACTGAATATAAAACACAGACTGGATATAAAACACAGACTGGATATAAAACTACAGACAGGATATAAAACTACAGACTGGATATAAAACTACAGACAGGATATAATACACAGACTGGATATGAAACTCCAGACTTAATATAAAACACAGACTGGATATAAAACTACAGACTGGATATAAAACTACAGACTGGATATAAAACACAGACTGGATATAAAACTACAGACTGAATATAAAACACAGACTGGATATAAAACACAGACTGGATATAAAACTACAGACAGGATATAAAACTACAGACTGGATATAAAACTACAGACAGGATATAATACACAGACTGGATATGAAACTCCAGACTGGATATAAAACACAGACATGATATAAAACTACAGACTGGATATAAAACTACAGACTGGATATAAAACACAGACTGGATATAAAACTACAGACTGGATATAAAACACAGACTGGATATAAAACACAGACTGGATATAAAACTACAGACTTGATATAAAACTACAGACAGGATATAAAACTACAGTCTGGATATAAAACTACAGACAGGATATAAAACTACAGACTGGATATAAAACTACAGACTGGATATAAAACACAGACTGGATATAAAACACAGACTGGATATAAAACTACAGACTGAATATAAAACACAGACTGGATATAAAACACAGACTGGATATAAAACTACAGACAGGAAATAAAACTACAGACTGGATATAAAATACAGACTGGATATAAAACACAGACTGGATATAAAACTACAGACTGGATATAAAACATAGACTGAATATAAAACACAGACTGGATATAAAACTACAGACTGAATATAAAACACAGACTGGATATAAAACTACAGACTGGATATAAAACACAGACTGGATATAAAACTACAGACTGGATATAAAACATAGACTGAATATAAAACACAGACTGGATATAAAACTACAGACTGAATATAAAACACAGACTGGATATAAAACACAGACTGGATATAAAACTACAGACAGGATATAAAACTACAGACTGGATATAAAACTACAGACAGGATATAATACACAGACTGGATATGAAACTCCAGACTGAATATAAAACACAGACTGGATATAAAACTACAGACTGGATATAAAACTACAGACTGGATATAAAATACAGACTGGATATAAAACTACAGACTGAATATAAAACACAGACTGGATATAAAACACAGACTGGATATAAAACTACAGACAGGATATAAAACTACAGACTGGATATAAAACTACAGACAGGATATAATACACAGACTGGATATGAAACTCCAGACTGGATATAAAACACAGACATGATATAAAACTACAGACTGGATATAAAACTACAGACTGGATATAAAACACAGACTGGATATAAAACTACAGACTGAATATAAAACTACAGACTGAATATAAAACACAGACTGGATATAAAACACAGACTGGATATAAAACTACAGACAGGATATAAAACTACAGACTGGATATAAAACTACAGACAGGATATAATACACAGACTGGATATGAAACTCCAGACTGGATATAAAACACAGACATGATATAAAACTACAGACTGGATATAAAACTACAGACTGGATATAAAACACAGACTGGATATAAAACTACAGACTGGATATAAAACACAGACTGGATATAAAACTACAGATTGGATATAAAACACAGACTGGATATAAAACTACAGACTGGATATAAAACACAGACTGGATATAAAACTACAGACTGGATATAAACTACAGACTGGATATAAACCACAGACTGGATATAAAGCTACAGACTGGATATAAAACACAGACTGGATATAAAACACAGACTGGATATAAAACTACAGACTGAATATAAAACACAGACTGGATATAAAACTACAGACTGGATATAAAACACAGACTGGATATAAAACACAGACTGGATATAAAACTACAGACTGGATATAAAACACAGACTGGATATAAAACTACAGACTGGATATAAAATACAGACTGGATATAAAACTACAGACTGGATATAAAACACAGACTGGATATAAAACTTCAGACTGGATATAAAACTACAGACTGGATATAAAACACAGACTGGATATAAACTACAGACTGGATATAAAACCATAGACTGAATATAAAACTACAGACTGGATATAAACCACAGACTGGATATAAAACCACAAACTGGATATAAAACTACAGACTGGATATAAAACAGTTTGTAGCTTCAGGTCTGTAAAATGGTTCTGATCCAGAAGTGTCTTCAGCTGCAATACCAGCGAGTGCCACTAGAGGTCGGCTCCAAAAAGCCTCCGGCTCCATAGACTCCCATTCAACTTCTCTCATCAAATCCAAAGTGAATAAAATGTGTCCATCAGTTATCTCGGTGTTGTTAGCTAAAGTCACTCCTTCTTATTAGTTTTCTGGAGGTCCATCTGAAAATAATCCCTCATTCATTAGAAAAGAAGATTCAAGAAGACCTGTTTTTGGGGGCGTGTCTGTTTGATTGACAGGCCTGTGGACCAGTCAGGTTACAGCTATCGGTGGGCGGGACGTAGTATCGTCAGGTTTCCGATCGGTCAGATCCACTGCAGAGGCAGTAACAGGAATAAGAACAAATACTGAGACAGAGAACTGAACCGGAGGTCGGACAGAGCAGGATGAGGACAGAGAGTCCAACACAGTCAAACCACGGACAGACATTTTGCCACATTTATCAGATAGGGAATTAGAGGTGAACTCAAACCAACCGAAAGGTGGCAACAGGTGAAGAAGTGGTAGGAGACCAGTCTGAAGTTGATGTCCTCCACCTGCCTGTTAAAGGGAGTGGTGTGCTTGGCAGCGATGAAGTGGACGGAGGCAGACTGCAGCTGGAGACACACAAAACAGTGTACTTTGTCAGTTTTTTCTTAAAAGTTAAAGTTACGTGTAATATAGAGGTTATTTAACTTTGGTTAATCAACCATGTCTCTATCCCATCACCAATAGTCCTTCTCTTCAACCTCTGGTGACACTTCATCAGCTGTCAGTGAGTGACAATATAAAAATGAAAATACCTATAACTATGCTCTGTTGGCGAGTAACATGTCATCAATGTACAAAAAAACTGTTACTGAGAAGAAAATATGTAATTCAATTACAGTTAATGTTTGAAATGTTCCACATCAATATCTTCAGTAAAGCATATAATTTAATATTCATTCTAACGTGGAGCTTGTTTTTGATTGGTTCTCTTGTTTGAATTTGCCCCGCCTCTCATCTGCCAATCAAATCAGTGCACATCGTTTTTAAGCAATCACACCGGGTCGTTAAAAAAACAAGAGCTATTTTTTAAAAGCAATGAGTCCACCTGAACGTTCACCTGGTTTCAGGTTCTGGGAACATTTTACCTTCACTACAGTCACTTAAAAACGTTTTCATGTTTTATGTTTAATTCAGGTTCTACTGAAGAACTTTGAATCAGTGTTGACTTCTGTTGGCAGTTTTACAATGATTCGTTGTAAACATTATGTTCCACTTTTATTACATTTAAACAGGAACCTCATAACTACCAGCTGTAAGAACAGAGGTGGAAAGAAATGATGAAGAAATAAAAACAAATCTCAAATTAAAACAAAAACTGAAATTTAATGGAAAATAATACAAGAATTTTCAGATATCAGATTAATGGCCTCGGTGGACCAGAACGATGTGGTCTCTGCTTTACGGCCAAAGCTGAGGCAAATACACACACACACACACACACACACACACACACACACACACACACACACACACACCTTATACAGGCACCTCTGTCCTCCCATGCTGCAGCCGGCCATCGTTCTCCACTTCTTAATCTGTGAGACCAGAGACTCATAAACCACCTGACACTGAACCCCAAAGAACCTGCATGGAAGAAAGCGAGCAGCCGGTCAATGTGTTCCTGTCCGTCTCGTTCTAAATGAAGTGTTGCCATCTCGTGGACAGAGACTGTGAGTGCAGGTCTATGAACGTTTTCTGAAGCCTTCGAAAGTGGACTCACTTTTATTTCATCTCAAAGATGAAATCAGGAGAGAATACATATTGAGGTCTCACAGAGGACTGTTTTCTATTTTTCTCTTCAGGCCTGTAATGTAAAGTGTTTGTGCCAGGACGTTCTGAGCCGGTTCAATCCTGTAAGAGTGAGACCTTCGTTCATCATTAGGAGAAACACCATCTCCATCCAGCCTCCATTCACGGCTCCATGTAACTCAGCAGCTCCTCTGAAATTTAACTTGATGAAAGGTTCTGTTACTTTTCCCAAAACACAGTTGGTTTGATTAGAAACATCAGACATGCCTAAATATTTTCCGATGTGTAATTGGAACAACGTGGTAACGTCGATGCTCAATATCCTGTTCATCAGATTCAATTAAACACTGTTTGACAGAGTTGAGAATTCTCTCAACATCCAGAAAAACTGAAAGTAAAAAGAGCCAAAACAGTTTTAATGCATCAACCAACACATTATGAAATGATGCAATATGTTAAATCCAGGAAACGACTTTAGTAATAATCACATGCAGAGCCTCAGCAACACCAAGGAAACGGATTCAACACATTTATGAGACTAAACATTAGTAGGTTTACAGAGCAGGAAGAAGACGGTGGAGCCCAAAAAAAAACAAAGGTAACATAACAGGATCAGAACATGAACAAAGAAAATGAACTGTACCATTGTACTTTGCATTGAGCATGAAGCGGTCCGGCACGGCACAGCTCAGATGAGCCGAGCGCCAGGAGAACAGCGAGGGCCCAACGGACTGGATGCATTCTGCTCCCAACTGCATCAGCAAGTTCAGTCTGGATTCACAGCGACTTGGACATCACAGGACGATCATGTGCTTCTCTGAGACGGATAAATTGAATTAACTTCTGACGAAGAGACAATAAAGAGACGCTGCAGAGACACTTGGTTTAGAGCCAGAGGTGAACAGAGCAGCGGTGTGTTCAACCTCCCTCTGCTGCTGCTGCAATGTCCACCTCTTCAATACAATACAGGTTTTATGATTGTTTGTATTTTTACACTGAACGTGATGCTAAAGCCTTTGAAACACCAACATCCTGCACGATGACAGAAGTTATTCCATACAAAGATGTGTTTTAATAGTCGTCCCATCTGCTCCACCCACATACTGCTTCAGTTCTGCTCGGCTGCACAAGACAGTCACGTCTCGACAAAACTTGACATGTCACACCTCGTCTCATTTATACCCGACGACTGGAAGAAATAACAGAAATAATGAAGCAGTGTGATCACACAGCCAACCTCCTCCAGCTCTGGACACACTGATGGCAGGCCCCTTTAACACATACAGGGTTCACATTACACATAAAGGAAGTCAAAACTCCAAATAACAATATATGTAATTACATTTGAATTAGTAAGAATTATCTGTGGTGTTATATGTGTCAACTAATAAAGATTTAAAATATCTATTGTTACAAGGCGGGAAGTATCGGACTGTGTCAGTGCTGTTGGACGGTGTCCAGGGAAACAAGTGAACATACTCAGGAGGACGGAGAGCCAATAGGACGCAGCTGGAAACAATCGGGCGGGCACACAATCACAGAAGGCGGGAAATCACCGGGGACAGGAAGTGAGACCCAAGACCTCTCCTCGGGACGTGACCTTCCCAGTCAACGAGGTACTGTCGACCCCGACGACGAACAGCCCAAAGCCTCTTCACCGTGTCTCCATGGAGGATCCGGGCAGGAGGAACCAGAGGACTTTCCAGGGCTTAAACCTTGCTCACGCGGAAGGTGCGATGAACTTTCATGGAGGCAGGGAGCTTGAGACGGACGGCGATGGGGCTAGTGATCCTGGAGATGGGGAAAGGTCCAATGAAGAAGGGGGGCAAGTTTCCAGCACTCAACTCGAATGGGGAGGTCCCGAGTAGAAAGCCACACCTTCTGGCCAACCGGGTAAGTCGGAGCTGGAGAACGCCGGGCTTACTGCGACCGGCACTCTTTAGGAGGTTCTGCCAAGCCTTCGACTGGATCCTTCGACACCGATGAATGAGGGCGTGGCCAGAGGGGACGTTTGATTCCTTCTCCAGCGCCGGGAACAGAGGAGGTCGATAGTTGTGGACACACTGGAACGGGGAGAAGCCTGAGGAGGAGCTGGTGTTGTGGGTGTATTCAACCCAAATTAGGTGTTGGCTCCAGGATGTAGAGTTCTGGGAGTTCCAGTAGTACCACTACTGCAGGCAGGAAGTCCGGTAACATAGTCCATAGAGATGTGAGATCACGGATGAGCTGGAACAGGAAGGAGCTGCAGAAGACCAGGAGGCAACACGAGGAGCAGAGACAGTAGGACAGGCCGTCACAAACTCCTGAACATCCTTATCTATGGAAGGCTGTTTGGTCACCAAGAGGCTGCAAATGATTCCAGGAAGGAGGAGAGTTGACTGGAGTGACCTGAAATGACACAAGAGGTAAGTAACAAAATAAAACAGGAAATAGAACCTGAAAATTGCAAAATAAGAGAGGCAAAACTTAATGGACAAGAAGAGATGTGATATCTATTCATTAAAATTCTGACTGGTCAAAACTCCAAATATATTCCAATTAAAGATATCTTTAATTCAAGAGATTTAAAAAGTGTCTTTTATCTTGTTAATGGCAAACTAAGATATTACTTGTTAAATTTCAATTGTATCCAGAAATTGGCAATATGACCAGTCAATTAAGATATAATGAATGTACATTATTGCCAGTTTAAACTCCTTTAAATATATCTAGAAAGAAGTAATGTACATTTTGGATGCCTTTTTAACAGAAGTCTATCAGAGAGCTATTCATAATTAAATGTTGTACATCTGAAAGTCAATTTTAACTCTACAGAATTAAAAAGAAATTTAATACAAACATACATCTGTAATTAGACTTCAGGAAGTTTAAATTGAACCTTTTCTCTCTCTGCTCTCCTCTCACCCCAACCGGTCGAGGCAGATGTTCCGCCCACCTCTGATCCTGGTTCTGTTAGCAGATGCTCCGCCCACCTCTGATCCTGGTTCTGTTAGCAGATGCTCCGCCCACCTCTGATCCTGGTTCTGTTGGAGGTTTTTCTCCCTTAAAGAGGAGTTTTTTTTCTCTCCTAGCTTATGTGGAATTATTGAATTGTTGAATTGTTGAATTGTTGGGTTTCTCTGTATAATATTGTAAAGTCTTGCTGTAAGAACTTTAGTGTGTTAAGTGCCATGAAATAACCTGTGTTGTGATTTGGCGCTATATAAATAAAGATGAATTGAATTGAATTGAATTGAATTGAATTGAATTGAATTGAATTGAATTGAATTGAATTGAATTGAATTGAATTGAATTGAATTGAATTGAACGTGAAACTACAAAGAATTAGTGGATTTCATCGTCTACGGTTCATAATATCATTAAAAGATTCAGAGAATCTGGAGAAATCTCTGAACACAAGGGACAAGGCTGGAAACCAATATTGGATGGTGGTGATCTTCGGGCCCTCAGGCAGCACTGCATTAAAAACACACTATTCTGGAGTGGAAATCACTGCATGGGCTCAGGAACACTTGTGAAAACCACCGTCTGTGAACACAGTTCATCGCTGCGTCCACAAATGATGTTAAAACTCTCCAAAGAAGAAACCAGATAGAAACATGATCCAGAAACACCGCCGCCTTCTCTGGACCGAGATCATTGAAGATGGACTGAGGTGAAGTGGACAACTGTCCTGAGGTCTGATGGATCACAATCTGAGATTCTGTTTGGAAATCATGGACGCTGCATCCTCCAGGTTAAAGAGGAGAGGGACCATCCAGCTTGTTATCAGCTCAGTTCTACAGCCAGCATCTGTGATGGTACAGGGATGCATTAGTGCACATGGCATGGGTAGCTTGAACATCTGGAAGGAAGCATTAATGCTGAATGATATATTCAGGTTTTGGAGCAACATATGCTGCCATCCAGACAACGTCTCTTTCAGGGAAGGTCTTGTTTATTTCAGCAGAACAACGTCCAACCACATTCTGCACGTATTCCAACAGCATGGTTCTCTAGTAGAAGAGTCCGCTGATAAACTGGCCTCCTGCAGTCCAGACCTGTCAATCATTGAAAACATCTGGAGCATCAGGACATGAACAATACAACAAAGGAGACCCTGAACTGTTGAGCAGCTGAAATCCTCTATCAGGTAACAATGGGACCACATTTCACTTTCAAAACTCCAGAAACTGGTCTCCTCAGATCCCCAACGTTTCCAGAGTGTTGTTAAAAGTTAAATTTAATGTAAAGTATTTTACACCTCACAGTGTTTATCTTTCATGACGCAGCATCTTTATCTGCTGTTCGACAGAAACAGTGAGTTCTTTCCTGTACTATCCCGCACACACACACACACACACACACACACACACACACACACACACACACACACACTCACACTCACACACACACACACACACACTCACACTCACACACACACACACACTCACACACACTCACACACACACACACACACACACACACACTCTCACACACACACACACACACACACACACACACACACACTCACACACACACACACACACACACTCACACACACACTCACACACACACACACACACACTCACACACACACACACACACACACACACACACACTCACACACACACACACACACACACACACACACTCTCACACACACACACACACACACACACACACACACACACTCACACACACACTCACACACACACACACACACACTCACACACACACACACACACACACACACACACACTCTCACACACACACACACACACACACACACACACACACACTCACACACACACACACACACACACACACTCTCACACACACACACACACACACAACACACACACACACACACACTCACACACACACACACACACACACACACACACACACACTCTCACACACACACACACACACACACACACACACACACACACACACACACACACACAGACACACACACACACACTCACACACACACACACACACACACACACACACACACACACACACACCCTGTTAAACACTTACAACGCAGGATGCCATCGTAGCCGTGCACCACACACATGACTACACCCTCCATTTGGGATGTACACATGTACTTCACCGTATCCTTCTTTTGTTTTCACTTCGCCTAAATCTGTGGCACTAAATCACAAAAAATGTTTAAGTGCAGGTTTCACAAACTGAATCGTCGGAGTATTGGTCCAGGAGGACGAGTAGATTTAGCGTCTGACTTTAGTTGGTATGCTCAGGACAACAACTGCTTCCACTACATGTTCCACCAGCTGGAGTTCCTCCTTTACCTACAGATGTAAAGCAACACACGGACTCCAGCCGACCTCAGAGGGAACATATCTGCTGAGTCAGCTGGTAGTGACGGGGACAACACAGGCACAAGAGACTCAGAGCTGCTGAGCTGGATCACAGTGGCCTTGAGGGATGAAGAGCAGGGAGGAGGGGGATGAGGAGGAGGGGTGAAGACGAGGAGGAGGAAAAGGAGGAGGTGAGGAGGAGGAGGGATGAGGAGGGGGAGGGGTAAGAAGGAGAAGGGATGAGGAGGAAGTGAGGAGGCCGGCATTCCTCCTGCTGAAAGCTCGGCACCACCTCCAGCCTCCTGCAGGACTAAGAGCAGCGCCAGGGTTACAGCCTCTCCTGGGAAACACAGCTCTTCTCTCGCACTCATCCAGCGACAGGCGAGGCAGCAGAGGAGAACCGAGAGAACCGAGAGAACCGAGAGAACTGAGAGCCATCATGACACAACCCACGTCAAAGAAACTAGGATTTAAAAAGTGCCGGAGTGCCACTTTCAGTATTGATGGCTTCAGCTTCACCATCGGTAAGAAACCCTTACTGATGTGTGTGTGTGTGTGTGTGTGTGTGTGTGTGAGAGTGTGTGTGTGTGTGTGTGTGTGTGTGTGTGTGTGTGTGTGTGTGTGTGTGTGTGTGTGTGTGTGTGTGTGTGTGTGTGTGTGTGTCTCTGATTGTGTGTGTCAGTGTGTCACTGTCCCGGGGTGGGTGGAGGACATGCAGCTCAGGAAGTCATGAATGTTCCAGATACATTTACTGCTTCATCCATTACGTACGAACAGTCATGTCTGCATGTTTTTACTGACTAAACCTACAGTTCATTTTTCTGGATGTCTCTGCTGTTCTTTTCTCTCTCTGCTCTCCTCTCACCCCAACTGGTCGAGGCAGATGTTCTCCACTTCTGGTTCTGGTTCTCTTAATAGATGTTCTCCCCCTCGGAGTCTGGTTCTGTTAACAGAGGTTCTCCACCTCTGGTTCTGGTTCTGTTAATAGACGTTCTCCCCCTCTGGTTCTGGTTCTGTTAACGGACGTTCTCCCCTTCGGAGTCTGGTTCTGTTAACAGACGTTCTCCCCCTCTGAGTCTGGTTCTGTTAATGGACGTTCTCCCCTTCGGAGTCTGGTTCTGTTCACAGACGTTCTCCACCTCTGAGTCTGGTTCTGTTAATGGACGTTCTCCCCTCCGGAGTCTGGTTCTGTTAACAGACGTTCTCCCCCTCTGAGTCTGGTTCTGTTAATGGACGTTCTCCCCCTCTGAGTCTGGTTCTGTTAACGGACGTTCTCCCCCTCTGAGTCTGGTTCTGTTAACGGACGTTCTCCCCTTCGGAGTCTGGTTCTGTTAACAGATGTTCTCCCCCTCTGAGTCTGGTTCTGGATCAGCTCTCTTCCTGTTAAAAGGTTTTTTTTGGGTTCCTCTCTAATGTAGTAAAGTTCTGGTTTAAGGACTAAAGTAATTTGACTTGTGTTGTGATTGGGCGTTATATCAATATAATTGAATTGAATAGAATTGATGTTATATTGTTTAATTGTTTGTGTAGCTGTTTTGTAATTTGTTTTTATCCACTCAGTCATTATATCCACATTACTGATGATTATTTGTCAAATCACTTTATGGAAATATTTTGTGAAAGCATCAATACTCATCCCAACAATATAGATGTATTTATATTTGATTTTGTTGAACCCTAATATACGACGCATACAAGACTTTTCAGTGCTGGCTAGATAAAAAAAAAAAAAAAGACATTGCTTTTCCACATATTCATCAATGGTCCAAAACTAATGTTCACTCTCAGTGACCATGAACAGAATGAAACACGATATGCTGCAGGACCTCCTCGTTACTAACAAAGCAGCATCAACTTATGATGCGTTCACAGTCCTGGAAAAATCTTGATAATTGCAACACGTTTTCAACCTATGCTAATTATTTCCACCTTTATTAACAGCATGCTTGTTAGCAGGTGTGAAGGCAACGTCTGTGCTCAGATGTCATTATCCAGAAAAGATAGAAAAATACAGTTTGCATGTGATAAACTGATGTAAATCCAGTTCTTTCAGACTCTGTATGCGCTACAGAACAAACTGCTGGTTTAGAACGGACCTGTAAACCAGAGTAAATATGTAGTCATGAAAAAAGATAAGTAGGTGGAGATTTTTCACTTTTTTGACTCATTGTAATAAAGCTACTTTTTGATTCTTTTTGAAACATTGCCATCAGATAATGAAGATATACACCACGAGAAAAAGAAGCTTTTTCAATAATTTATTCAACAAAAATGTAATTTGATATGTGAATGTAGTATTCTTCTGTGGATAAATTAATCACGGTCTCTGACCCACAAGCTCAAACTGCCCTTTTAGCAGAAAAAAAATTGTGCTTTGCGTGATTGTCCACCATCTCTGACATCAGCTGGGTGAGATTTATGACAAACTCTGATGCAGAATTCATTCATTTCAAAGACATTTGAGGGTTTCACATTTACTGCTTGTTTCAATTCCCCTCTCACATTATCTAAAAGTTCTCTTGGATATGATGCAGAATTCATAACTGAGTCAGTGACTGCAAGCTGTCCAGTCCCAGCAGTAACAGACCATAATACTACCACCACCGTGCTTCACAGCTGCTGAGCTTCCTTTCCTGAAAACAACATATCTCCTTGTTCTTTGCTTCGTGTGTCCATAGTACGTAAAACATGCTCAATGTTCACTGTCAGACTAATTTTACTCTGATGTTCGGGCCTGACACACCTCTCTCCCTCCCTCCCTCCCTCCCTCCTTCCCTCTCCTCCCCCATTTCCCATTTAGTCACCCCCCCCCCCCTCCTAGACAGTGACTTCTAATGATCGAATGCTTCTAAAAACGGTTCCTGTGTTCAGTCGATGACGTCATCCTGGTTTCCCTTCATGCAGGAGTCATTAAACCGGAGTGGTTCTATTGTTCATTGAGACATTTCAAAAACATGAAATGAATGAATGAAAACATTTCAACAAAATATTAGCAGAACAGAAGCCATGGAATTTCACTGTGTGTGTGTGTGTGTGTGTGTGTGTGTGTGTGTGTGTGTACGTGTGTGTGTGTGTGTGTGTGTGTGTGTGTGTGTGTGTGTGTCTGTGTGTGTGTGTGTGTGTGTGTGTGTGTGTGTGTGTGTGTGTGTCTGTATGTCTGTGTGTGTGTGTGTGTGTGTGTGTGTGTGTGTGTGTGTGTGTGTGTGTGTCTGTGTGTGTGTGTGTGTGTGTGTGTGTGTGTGTGTGTGTGTGTGTGTGTGTGTGTGTGTGTGTGTGTGTGTGTGTGTGTGTGTGTGTGTGTGTGTGTGTGTGTGTGTGTGTGTGTGTGTGTGTGTGTTTGCTTACTGCTGTTTCTATGGACACCAGAAGAGATGTGAAATGACTGTGACATCACTTTGACTGGTGCGAATAAACGTGTGTTGTCGGTTGTTAGGCTGCTGAGCTCAGGGAGTCATTATCACTAATGAAGTGGCCTCGGTCTGATTTCTGCTCCACTCGCCGTCCTCCAATCAGTCTCACACACCAGTGACCCGGTCCATCGAGTGTTCAACCCTTCATCACAACACTCAACATGTCCACTGTCCCTCTCGCTCTTCTCCCTCCTTTCATACATCAGCCATTAGAAAGCTCTTTCAGCTGACTGTCCCTCTTGCTCCAGTTCTGGTTCTAGTTCTGGTTGACTCCCCACAGACTGATCAGGAAATCCATGACGGAGGAACCACTGAAGTATTTTCAAACTTTGTGTAATTACACTGATACAAGTCGGAGGCTCCATTTCCACAGGTAGACATGCAGAGAATGATTCTGTGGAGCTGGGTCAGAACCTGGAGTGCTGATGAAACCCTCGTTATCTGGGCTGCTGGTGAGCTGTTGGGATCCTCAGCTGGTTTTTGCTCTTCACTGTCTTGTTCTATAATTAAACCTCATTTTAAAAACCCGAAACTCGCTGTTGCAGATTTTGTGATGGACTGCACGGGGATGATCTGGATTTAGAGCATCATAGCACAGAAGCAGCACTGGTGGAAGTTAGCAATGCTTCGACCGGATGAAACGTGACAGGACGTCTGCTTAATGTTTGAAAGGACCCAAAGTAAAGTTAGAGAGTGTGAAGTTTTGAAGTTAGTCAAACACAATCATGCAGAGCCGTACAGAGCAGCAGGATAAATAAAGTGAGAAGCCCAGAGGGTCTGAAGCGTTATAGAGTTATATCACTAATCAGCATGTAAAATAAAGATTCTCCAATTCTTTTCTGCAGTTGCCAATGAGGCGGGAGAAAACCACCGGCCTGCCTCCACTGGCCCGCTTTACACGTGAGTTCAATGCAGCAAATGTATTTATTGAGTTTCAACATACATCTAAAATCAACAGAAAAACAAGTGAGTGTGAACGTTCACATGAAAGCATCTTCTCACGCTGGGCTTTGATGCGGCCAAAGATGTTTTCAATCCACTGACATCTTTTCTATAGAGTTGAAGGTCAGAATAAGCAGTGTTGTGTCAAAGTTATGTAGCATTTCATCTACAAAAACTTTAAAATATTAGTTAAATGAATAGTGTTTTTGTCACAGGAGTCATTGATTAGACAGAAAGATGTCATAATGAGACAGATATTAAATTGTTTCTACACTTTGACCCCAGATGTCTTGTAGCAGGAATGAAACTGGAGTTAGACTGATGATTATGATCATTACATAGCAGCCAAAATTCATCACTTTTCTACTATTACTTTCATCTCTGGATATTCAGGCGTTAACATGGTGAGGTGTGAAGTGGAGTTAAAGGATGTCTGCCTGTATTAAACTGTTCAGGATCGCGGTCCCAGAATGCACTGGGCTCTGCCGTCACAGCCGGCATCGCCATCACAGAGAACAAAGGGATTCGGATCGACCCGCGCAGCACTGAGGAGATCCTGGCTGATGAGCTGCCTGTCCCTGAAGCACCGGACGCCATGGAGAAGACCGCCATCAGGTCAAACACGCAGAAACAAGATGGCAGCTCACAGAAATCCCCAAAGAAACACTAAAGTGTGATCTGGCTTGTGTTTCTCTGGTTTGGTGGATCTGCTGTTCAGTATTTTGAAAAAAATGCTATTGTCATCTTTCTAAAGTACTCATAGTGACAATGCTAACATTCTCGGATGTTAGCATCTTAACATTTACTAATTAGTAAAAAATACAAAGAATGAAAAACAGATAAGACGTAGAAATGCCATTCATTTTGCAAATATTCAATCATTAACCAAACTATCAAACAAATTGAAATTTTGATTTAAAGGTTACTTGTGTAAGATTAAAGGTGGGATATAATATAATCATAATTATATTCTCGTTAGGTTATAATCAGCTGAAACCAAGAATCATTGTGTTGTCATTAAATGAGCCTTCATATCTACACAGGGAGCATGTCCTTATCTTCGCAATGTTGCACCGCCATGTTTTTACAGATGGGATAAACCAAACGCTGGTTCTAGACAGGCTCGGAGGGGGAGCCTCCCAGTAGGGCGTAGAAGTAGATAGTACAAGGTGTGTCACCGCCGGCTTCAATCACAGCCAATCAGATCATCTCTCCTCCTTTAAAGCCTCTGTGCTTCAGCGTGTTGTCAGTTTGTAATGAGTGAAGAAGCAGCAGACCGACACCATGCAGACTTTAACCAGGAGGAACCTGACAGACTGGTCGGGAGGTTCAGACTCTGATCTCTGA
Source organism: Embiotoca jacksoni (assembly GCF_022577435.1). Lineage (NCBI taxonomy): Eukaryota > Metazoa > Chordata > Actinopteri > Embiotocidae > Embiotoca > Embiotoca jacksoni. The sequence goes on along the minus strand of NW_027185307.1, from coordinate 516,661 downwards.
AGTTATGGTGATGCAGTCAACCTCCACTATGATGATGTTTAATCAGCTGTGAAGAAGGAACTAAAATGATAAATAAATATTCACTGGTATCATGAGAACCGCTGTCCAGTGAAGGAAGAGGTTCAATGATAGAAGACAAAAACCTGCATCTTATAAACACCAAACACTGACATTAACTTAATGTCAAAGTGAACAAAGAACATTCATCAATACAGTGAAATCAGGAGCTGGAACCATGTTGAGGAGTGAACAGAAGTCAATTATTCACAGGAGCTCCCGATGCAACTCATTTATTAACAACACTGATGAAGAGCAATGTGCTCCAAACATGATGTTGCAGTGTTAATAAATAAAGTGATGTTGTGGTGTTAATAAATAAACTGATGTTGTGTGTTAATAAATAAACTGATGTGTGTTAATAAATAAACTGCATCGGGAGCTTTGAGTGTGAATAATTTACTTTCCAATCATGAATTAAATGAACTAAGCTGCTGTGTGTGAACTACTTTAACCTTTAGTGTGTAGATGACACAGTTTCACTCTGTGGTCTCACAGCTGCTAGATTACTAAACCTGATGAGATGAAAACACTTTTGAAACGTTTCCTCGTTATGTGTCATTTAATTACAATTCATTTGTAGTTAACTTGAGTGTCTTTTATATTTCATGGCTGAGATCGGCTGCTGCAACTGACTGATTCACATCCAAACCGACAGGCGACAGTCAGCTCCATTTTATTTTATGTAAGTTGGATTAAATATGTAGAACATCCATCAAACCTGTTTGTTGGGTTCTGAATCTGTTCATGTATCTCTGCACACTGAAGGCATGATAATAACCTCCATCAGCTGACCTTTGACCTGGTCTGAGCTGGTGGAGGCACAGACACAAATTCACCTCAACGTTGACAACAAAATAACACTGAACCGGCGCATCTTAATGACACGACCGCTGTTGCACCATCCCGCCCATCTTGGGGCAGCCGGGTTCACCTTGTTCTAAAGAAATTGAAAAATATCACCCCAATATCTCACTGCACCTGGATTTGGTATGGAAATAGAGCATGTTTACCTCCAGACTAAAACTGTTGTGCACAGTTGTAGTATCCCACAAGCAAGCTGGATTTATACTTGACACAAGAGGTTGAGGGAAGTCCAGTCATTGACAGGATATGTTTTGATGAATAGTTCAGCTACAGCTCACTGTAGCACGACATATCACACATGATCATGCTGTGTCCAGTCTTTTACTCACTATGACAGAGAGCTGTGGTCTCAGCTAGCAGAAGAGCTGAAGATGTTGTGTTGAGGTGTGAAAGGCAGCAGACCTGTCAGCAGTTTTTAGCTTGTTTGATGTCTTTATTCTTTATTATTGCTTCTTGCACCAGAAACACCAGGAAAAAAAAAAGCAGCCCGATGTGACCAATCACAGTGCTTGTTGTCTCCATGGAGACTTACTGTTCCTGCTTTAGCTCCAATAAATAGCCATAGTTTTGTGTATAAAAGTCCTTCACACAAAACTATGAATTAACCTTTAGCCACATTTTTGCAGTGTGAAATAACATTATATGCAAATATAAAATACAGTTTGTGCTGAGCGGTATAAAGGCTGCGGCCTTCACTGTAGGAGCATGAAAGTACCCACATGATGCAAGATATGCACCGGCTACTTTTTCAGCATCACTAATTTTGACAATATTGCTCAGATGAAAGAAGGCAGTCCAATAAACTTTGCTTTTTGTGTGAGTTAAATGACAATAATAAGTCCAAGGCTCCTCGCAGTACAAGTGGAGGCCAGCCAGAGTAACTGTAAAGTTAGCTGGACGGTTTCTGTGGTGTTTAGATCAACACCATCACTTTAGTTTTGCAACATGGTGGCTTCATGGAAGATGACCTGTGACCTATGTAGACATGAAGGGCTCATTCTGAGGTAAAAGAAAAACAACCGTTCTTTGGTTGCAGATTGCGATGCCTGGTGAAGCTGCTTGAGAGGGGGGAAGCGTCTGTGGGGGACCTGAAGAAGAACCTGGAGTTTGCTGCCTCAGTTCTCGAGTCTCTTTGTGTTGAGGAAATCAGGCAAGAAGCTTTCAGCTTTTATCAAACCATACTTAACCACATGCAGTCATCTACCAAAGGTTTTAAACATACTGGGGGATTAAAACATTTTTAAAATGTAATTACATAGAATGTTGTTCACTGGTGGAAAACTTTCCAGTTCCAGTCTGTGTGTTTGTGTGCATAGCAGCCTGCAGAAATGTACACTGTGTGAGTTATGGGATGTTGGGAATCTTCCTGCAGGCGGCTGGTGGATCCAGAAGATGAGCTGAGTGACATCCAGTCGGACTCTGTACCATTGGAGGTTCGTGATTGGCTGGCCTCCACTTTTACCCGGCAACGGGGCCTGATGCTGCGCCGCAATGAAGACAAGCCACGCTTCCGCAGCATCGTCCATGCAGTGCAAGCTGGCATCTTCGTGGAGAGGTTTGTTCTGTTTGCAGCCAACAGATCACCAGGCCAGTTATATAGACCGCTAACTCAAACAGCTGTATACACTCAAGTTACACATGTTCGTACAAAACATTTCAGAAAGTCAGATACAGGATATAACTAAATTGCTTTTGCCTTGTGAGTCAGTATTATTTCTCCTTAGATTTGGTTCATAGTTTTCAAAAACAGCATATTTCACATTTGCAAAAATACATGCAATTGTGGCAGCGCCCCAAGTTAACAGTTACACTAACCCTTTTAATTCTCTTTAAATAACATTTGATAAGCACCAACTGTTAAAAATCCCATAAATGAAAGGGATTGTAGAGACTTACAACCAACAGTTGCATCCTTCATTTAAAAACAGGAGAGGAGATGGTGGCTTGAATTTGCTTCTAAGAACTTTTTTGAGATAAATTTCCCACCAAAAGCTCAGGTCTATTGTGTTCCATACAGTAATACATAATAAGAATGACAGCAGCACATTATGATCTCAGATTGAATTCGACTTCATTTCATTTTTGGTGCCAAGTGTCTTTTGAGATGTGATTTTGTTCCGGTGTTTTGACATTTTTATTGTTTTATTTGATTATTATTTTCATTTTTATTATATAAGAATTAGTAATAGAAAAGACAGAAGATACTTAATATTTAGTGGTGCATTCAGTGTGTTGGAACGTTCTTTTTTTTTTACATTTGGCAGTGGTATTTCTCCATGTGTGTTATTTCTCTGGGACAGGATGTACAGACGAACCTCCAACATGGCTGGTCTCAGTTATCCTCCAAATGTCATCGCTGTGCTCAAGGTATGGATGTGAGGGTCTGTTTGGTTCTGTGGTGGAAAGAAGACTGGAATGGATTCATATATAGTTATATGAGAAAACATCTTTCATCCTTTCACAGTCTGCAAATTCCCTAACCAGCATTTTACAGTTATTCAGTACATGTGCCTGCTTTTAAAGTCTTCATTTATTTACTTCAATTTTACATATAGGCTTCAAAATCATGGGCGGCCCAGTGGTGCAGTGGTTAGCATTGTTGCCTCACAGTGAAAAGGTTCTGGGTTTGAATCCCGGCCTTCCTGTGTGAGTCTGCAGGTTCTCCATGTGCCTGCGTGGGTTCTCTCGGTTCTCCAGCTTCCTCCCACCATCCAGAAACATGAACCTCAGGTTAACTGCTGGTTCTACAAATGTCCCTGAGGTGTGAATGAGAGCGTAAACGGTCTTTGTTTCCGTCTGTCTCTATGTGTCCCTGTGATGGACTGGAGACCTGTCCAGGTGAACCCTGCCTTCACTCAATGTGAGCTGGGATAGGCTCCCCCCCCCCCCCCCCCCCCCCCGTGACCCTGCTCAGGATAAAGTGGATATAGATGATGGATGGCTTCAAATCGTAACATACATGCTGCAATCCAAAAGTTTATAGATGGTTCCTGTTGTGCACAAACAGAGCTCAGAACAGTGAGAGTTCAAAGACCAGGTGGCTGCAACTTTTTCAAAGTTATGTTGCTTGATCAACATCAGCACCAGTTCCATGCGTTTTTGTGACCACTGGTACTCTTGCATGATTTCACCATGGACCTGAAACTTCAGCGATGTTGTGCTCCTGACTGAACACAAAACTGGTCTCAGTTGCCGATTTCCTGTGTTTGACACATAATTTGATGTGTGGTCTCTCTGGAGTCTTTGGTGACAAAAGTTCACGTATCAGTAGTCATAAAAACGCATGTAAGAGGTGCTGATGTTGATGAAGCGATGTAACTTGAAGTTATGAAAGTTAATGTTTTCCCCTGCTCCATGATCATGGGCATTAGAAACAGTCTCAAAATCTCTTGATTACAACTCATAAATCATCTCATAGCACTTGACATCGTATAATCCAGACCTTACTAAGAGGAGAAAGGCACTCGTGGAGTGCAGACCTCCGCAAAGGCCAATTGTCAACTCATCTATAACATGCAAATCTGAAACGACAACCTCTATGACCTTTATGAAACCACTTCTCCACAGCAGTGTACTGGCCATTGGGACTGCTGATGCTGTTTGTCTGTCCTATCTGTGTGCCTGTCATTCAGGGGGTGCATGAAAACATGCTGCATCCCAGTGAATAAATGCAGGACTGTATTTTCATATCACAATCTGCAACTGCAGATAACAGGTGTCAGGGTACCATTGTGATGTGGAGTCCTTGTATTTCTTAGAATGGCCTATGTTTTGTAACTGTTCAACTTTACCAGCATCTACTGGATTTTAAGATGCATGACATGTAGTAGACAATGTCCTCTGTCACAATGTTCATGAAAGTGAAAACTGATTTGTGGATCCACCAAGTTTTATGAAAATCAGTGCTATTAGTTTTTTTTGTATTTCTGCCAATAAACAGACAAATAAACGACCTTCACCACAGAGGTAAGGACAGGTCAGAGGCGGAAATAAGATCTACAGTGGAGGGATGGAAATAGTTGAGGTTTTTGAACAATAGGTTATGATGAAGTTAAGGGTTGAATGGAGACTGTAGATGGGGAATGACTTGTAGATGTAGTGACACCGAAGAAGAAGAGAAAGGAAAGGGTTGGTTAAAGAAATGCAGTACCTTGGCTGGAGGAACAAAGATGGGGCTGTCTGAATTTCCATAACTTTTAAAGATAAATGGACGAGCTCTTCAGGAAATAATACAATGATCAGTAAAGCACAACAAATAATACCCTCACACTGCTATCTTTAACTGGGCTTGGACATGATAATCAAACCGAAATGCCGCTGGTATCTTTCTTGTCTTCTTTTCTTTGTTTACTTTAAAAAATAAAAATAAAAAAAAAGGTACACTAGGACTGCACAGATGCCCTGAACTGCATGCAATATTAAAACTAGTTTGTATGTATCTGTTCTAGCATGCGGACATGTGGTCTTTTGATGTGTTTGCACTGAATGAGGCCAGTGGAGACCACGCTCTGAAATTTGTCTTCTATGAGCTGTTCACCAGATATGACCTAATCAATCGTTTCAAGGTAAGATGAAACAAAACTTCACCTGTCACTGTTATCTGACTTTAAAAGAGATGTTCTAACACCACAATGAATGGTCTGTTCATTTTAATCCAGCAGTGTCATAGGAATGCAGTTTCCTTTTGCAACAATATGCAGAGAGGAAAATCAAGTTTGCAAATGACTTAATTTTCATGGCCTACAAAAGCATTGTTTCGGACTACACAATAGAATAATGCACTTATGTAATTATACATAAGGTGACAAATCCTGGCTAACTTAAATTAATGCAGCAGTATCTGTCATCCATCATGCTTCTCTGTTGTGTTGTTTGGATGTCAGGTCCCCATCGCTGCACTCTTATCATTTGTGGATTCGTTGGAAGTGGGCTACAGCAAACATAAGAACCCCTACCACAACCTGATGCATGCTGCTGATGTCACACAGACCATCCATTACCTGCTGCTCAAGACCGGCATGGTGGTAAGGCTTGTGTTGTGTTCATGCTAATTTGAAATGCAGTCACTCATTGCATTCTGTCATCCAGTTTAGTCACCTGACCTGCTCTGCAGTCCATCTCATCCCAAACCATCTCAACAGCGTTAGGGAGGTGATTGTTGAGGCCAGGTCATCTGAGGCAACACTCCGTCACTCTGCGTCTTTGTCAGACAGGTCTTACATATCCTGCATGTGTGTTTTGGATCATTGGGCCTCATATTTTGTGTCTTTTGTGGTTGTTTTTTTTCTCTCTCTCAGCATTGGCTAACTGAATTGGAGATCTTTGCCATAATTTTTGCAGCTGCCATTCACGACTATGAACATACAGGGACCACCAACAACTTCCATATTCAGACCAGGTAATTTCCACCCAGCAACATTGAAATAATTGTAAATTCTGAGCACAGGTTAAAATAAGGTTTCAAGTTGAAAATACTTCTGCACATTAATGAATAAAATGAAGTACACAAAACACATTTGACCCGTTAATCCCTTTTTTAGAAATTTCCACCTGCAAAAAACAAAGTTAGTCAGTGTTAACTGTAAAACCAAAATGAACAAGTTTGGGCCCTAATGATCACGCAATCAAAACATTTTAAGAGTATTCCTGTTGTGCATATAGCACAGTAATGTGCATGAAGCAGGATCAAACAATAATATTCATGAGGAAATATTCCAAGTTACATCGCTTGATCAGCATCAGCTGCTGAGTCCCACACGTTTTTGTGACTTCTGGTCTGATTTCTCCACACGTCAAAGTTTGGTAGAACTCTGTAAACGGTCAACAGGGACTCTTGAAAGTCTTCAGAAAGTCTACGGTGATGAAGCAATGTGCTGAGCGAAGTGCTCTGATGACATCACGTTTCAAAAGGGGCGGAGCTTCACCGTCCTAGACCGAAGAAGGATCTTCAGGTCAGGAGACACCAGGTGGGTTTTCTTTGTGTCACCGTGAACTCGTCCCCCAGAGTTAGACTGTCAACACCGAGTTCCACCGGGACCTTCTGAGACATCTGAGAAAAAAACATTTGCTACAAACCACCACAAGTGTGGCGCCATGGCAACATACCAGCTAACAGCGGGTTGGAAACAGCTGAGTTTCTCACTCCTACTCAACGCTTCAGGTCCATAATGAAATCATAAATGTTCACGTACCAGCGGTTACAAAAACTTGTGGATCTCAGACGTAACTCAGGATACTTTCTCACCAGAGTTATTGCTTCCCCTGCTTCAAACGCATTACTGTGCTGTGCACCGTTCGTGCGCTACAGGAACAGTCTCGGAGGTTTTTGATTGCACCTTATAGAAAGTTTAATAAGTGTAGATTAAGACTCAAGAAATCATGCACAACAAATACTACATCCTCTTTAGTCATAGTGCTTCTAGCCTCCTCAGTAAACATGCAATCCTTGGTAACCTTTGAAAAAAATGATGGCAGTGGCATTTTCTTAACATTAACCGTGTCCTGTTACAGGGACCTCACGGTGGAAGGGCTTTTACATGAATTGTATTTTCAGCCATTTTAATGATGAATGAGGCTCTATGTGATTTGCAGGTCCGACACAGCTTTGCTGTACAATGACCGGGCCGTTCTGGAGAACCACCATGTCAGCGCTGCCTATCGCCTTCTGCAAGATGGCGAGGAAATGAACATCCTCTCTAATCTTTCCAAAGACGATTGGAGGTGAGAGGTGACCGTGATCATATTTTAGGTTTGTGGGGCTAAAGGACTCTACCAGCTGTTCAGTGGGGATTTGAGCTACTGCAATGCTAGCATTACAATACTAACACGCTCACAGTGTTAAGATGTTGTTATTTCGTAAAAAATCGAATCAGTGAACATTTGTTCTCATGCTTAATAGCACTAAATTACATCTGAAGTGTACAAGTCCTGTTTTATTTGGTTTCTGCAGTAATACTTTGCTGTCGTTCACTCTATCAGGGAACTGAGGACTCTGGTGGTGGAGATGGTGCTGGCCACCGACATGTCCTGCCACTTCCAGCAGATCAAAGCCATGAAAAGCCTCCTGCAGCAGCCGGAGTCGTGAGTCGTGGATTTGAACAGCTAATTGTACTCAGCTGCCATGTTTGACAGGCGGTGGAGAAAATGGGTGGCTGCATTTTTTTTGTTTTGTTTGGGTTAGGGTTCATATTTTGAATGAAGGTTTGAGTGTGTTTGAACCTTCGTTCCAACACAGGGAAGTCTTCATGTTTCCAGCACGCAGCGATCTGTTTGTATATTTAATCAATTACATAAGACTTGATGTGTGACAGGTCAAAGAAGCAAATGTTCGGCAGTTGTAAAAGAAGCATCAGTTTTTACTTGGAGTAGAGTTTCTGGCCTCTGCATCTCCTGCAGCTTTTTCATTGAGATCAGTTGCCTGCAGTGAGCATCAACCAAATTACTAAATGTATGTGCTGGTGCCAAAATAATTGAGTGCTATGAACAACACAAACAACATGAACAACACAAACATGAACAATACAAACAACATGAACAACACAAACAACATGAACAACACAAACATGAACAATACAAACAACATGAACAACACAAACAACATGAACAACACAAACATGAACAATACAAACAACATGAACAACACAAACAACATGAACAACACAAACATGAACAATACAAACAACATGAACAACACAAACAACATGAACAACACAAACAACATGAACAACACAAACAACATGAACAACACAAACATGAACAACACAAACAACATGAACAACACAAACAACATGAACAACACAAACATGAACAATACAAACAACATGAACAACACAAACAACATGAACAACACAAACAACATGAACAACACAAACAACATGAACAACACAAACATGAACAACACAAACAACATGAACAACACAAACAACATGAACAACACAAACATGAACAACACAAACAACATGAACAACACAAACAACATGAACAGCACAAACAACATGAACAACACAAACAACATGAACAACACAAACAACATGAACAACACAAACAACATGAACAACACAAACATGAACAACACAAACAACATGAACAACACAAACAACATGAACAACACAAACAACATGAACAACACAAACAACACGAACAGCACAAACAACATGAACAACACAAACAACATGAACAACACAAACAACATGAACAGCACAAACATGAACAACACAAACAACATGAACAGCACAAACATGAACAACACAAACAACATGAACAACACAAACAACATGAACAGCACAAACATGAACAACACAAACAACATGAACAACACAAACATGAACAACACAAACAACATGAACAGCACAAACAACATGAACAACAAACATGAACAACACAAACAACATGAAGAACACAAACAACATGAACAACACAAACAACATGAACAACACAAACATGAACAACACAAACAACATGAACAACACAAACAACGTGAACAACACAAACAACATGAACAACACAAACATGAACAACACAAACATGAACAACACAAACAACATGAACAACAAACATGAACAACACAAACAACATGAAGAACACAAACAACATGAACAACACAAACAACATGAACAACACAAACATGAACAACACAAACAACATGAACAACACAAACAACGTGAACAACACAAACAACATGAACAACACAAACATGAACAACACAAACATGAACAACACAAACAACATGAACAACAAACATGAACAACACAAACAACATGAACAACATAAACATGAACAACACAAACAACATGAACAACACAAACAACATGAACAACATGAACAACACAAACAACATGAACAACACAAACAACATGAACAACAAACATGAACAACACAAACAACATGAACAACACCAACATGAACAACACAAACAACATGAACAACAAACATGAACAACACAAACAACATGAACAACAAACATGAACAACACAAACAACATGAACAACACAAACAACATGAACAACACAAACAACATGAACAACACAAACAACATGAACAACACAAACAACATGAACAACACAAACATGAACGACACAAACAACATGAACAACACAAACAACATGAACAACACAAACAACATGAACAACACAAACATGAACAATACAAACAACATGAACAACACAAACAACATGAACAACACAAACAACATGAACAACACAAACAACATGAACAACACAAACATGAACAACACAAACAACATGAACAGCACAAACAACATGAACAACACAAACATGAACAACACAAACAACATGAACAACAAACATGAACAACACAAACAACATGAACAACACAAACATGAACAACACAAACAACATGAACAACACAAACAACATGAACAACACAAACAACGTGAACAACACAAACAACATGAACAACACAAACATGAACAACACAAACATGAACAACACAAACAACATGAACAACAAACATGAACAACACAAACAACATGAACAACATAAACATGAACAACACAAACAACATGAACAACACAAACAACATGAACAACATGAACAACACAAACAACATGAACAACACAAACAACATGAACAACAAACATGAACAACACAAACAACATGAACAACACCAACATGAACAACACAAACAACATGAACAACAAACATGAACAACACAAACAACATGAACAACAAACATGAACAACACAAACATGAACAACACAAACAACATGAACAACACAAACAACATGAACAACACAAACAACATGAACAACACAAACAACATGAACAACACAAACAACATGAACAACACAAACATGAACGACACAAACAACATGAACAACACAAACAACATGAACAACACAAACAACATGAACAACACAAACATGAACAATACAAACAACATGAACAACACAAACAACATGAACAACACAAACAACATGAACAACACAAACATGAACAACACAAACAACATGAACAGCACAAACAACATGAACAACACAAACATGAACAACACAAACAACATGAACAACAAACATGAACAACACAAACAACATGAAGAACACAAACAACATGAAGAACACAAACAACATGAACAACACAAACATGAACAACACAAACAACATGAACAACACAAACAACGTGAACAACACAAACAACATGAACAACACAAACATGAACAACACAAACATGAACAACACAAACAACATGAACAACAAACATGAACAACACAAACAACATGAACAACATAAACATGAACAACACAAACAACATGAACAACACAAACAACATGAACAACAAACATGAACAACACAAACAACATGAACAACAAACATGAACAACACAAACAACATGAACAACACAAACAACATGAACAACACAAACAACATGAACAACACAAACAACATGAACAACACAAACATGAACAACACAAACAACATGAACAACACAAACATGAACAACACAAACAACATGAACAGCACAAACAACATGAACAGCACAAACATGAACAACACAAACATGAACAACACAAACAACATGAACAGCACAAACAACATGAACAACACAAACAACATGAACAACACAAACATGAACAACACAAACAACATGAACAGCACAAACAACATGAACAACACAAACATGAACAACACAAACAACATGAACAACAAACATGAACAACACAAACAACATGAAGAACACAAACAACATGAAGAACACAAACAACATGAACAACACAAACATGAACAACACAAACAACATGAACAACACAAACAACGTGAACAACACAAACAACATGAACAACACAAACATGAACAACACAAACATGAACAACACAAACAACATGAACAACAAACATGAACAACACAAACAACATGAACAACATAAACATGAACAACACAAACAACATGAACAACACAAACAACATGAACAACACAAACAACATGAACAACACAAACAACATGAACAACATGAACAACACAAACAACATGAACAACACAAACAACATGAACAACAAACATGAACAACACAAACAACATGAACAACACCAACATGAACAACACAAACAACATGAACAACAAACATGAACAACACAAACAACATGAACAACAAACATGAACAACACAAACAACATGAACAACACAAACAACATGAACAACACAAACAACATGAACAACACAAACATGAACAACACAAACAACATGAACAGCACAAACAACATGAACAACACAAACATGAACAACACAAACAACATGAACAACAAACATGAACAACACAAACAACATGAAGAACACAAAAAACATGAACAACACAAACAACATGAACAACACAAACAACATGAACAACACAAACAACGTGAACAACACAAACAACGTGAACAACACAAACAACATGAACAACACAAACATGAACAACACAAACATGAACAACACAAACAACATGAACAACAAACATGAACAACACAAACAACATGAACAACACAAACAACATGAACAACATGAACAACACAAACAACATGAACAACACAAACATGAACAACACAAACATGAACAACACAAACAACATGAACAACACAAACATGAACAACACAAACAACATGAACAACACAAACAACATGAACATCACAAACAACATGAACAACACAAACATGAACAACACAAACAACATGAACAACACAAACAACATGAACAACACAAACAACACGAACATGAACAACAACATGAACTGACATGCACAACATGAACAACAACAACAACATGAACAACAACAACAACAACAACAACAACAACATGAACAGCGTGAAGAACACAGACAACATGAACAACACAAACAACGTGAACAACACAAACAACATGAACAACACAAACATGAACAACACAAACAACATGAACAACACAAACAACATGAACAACACAAACAACGTGAACAACACAAACAACATGAACAACACAAACATGAACAACACAAACATGAACAACACAAACAACATGAACAACAAACATGAACAACACAAACAACATGAACAACATAAACATGAACAACACAAACAACATGAACAACACAAACAACATGAACAACATGAACAACACAAACAACATGAACAACACAAACAACATGAACAACAAACATGAACAACACAAACAACATGAACAACACCAACATGAACAACACAAACAACATGAACAACAAACATGAACAACACAAACAACATGAACAACAAACATGAACAACACAAACATGAACAACACAAACAACATGAACAACACAAACAACATGAACAACACAAACAACATGAACAACACAAACAACATGAACAACACAAACAACATGAACAACACAAACATGAACGACACAAACAACATGAACAACACAAACAACATGAACAACACAAACAACATGAACAACACAAACAACATGAACAACACAAACATGAACAACACAAACAACATGAACAGCACAAACAACATGAACAACACAAACATGAACAACACAAACAACATGAACAACAAACATGAACAACACAAACAACATGAAGAACACAAACAACATGAAGAACACAAACAACATGAACAACACAAACATGAACAACACAAACAACATGAACAACACAAACAACGTGAACAACACAAACAACATGAACAACACAAACATGAACAACACAAACATGAACAACACAAACAACATGAACAACAAACATGAACAACACAAACAACATGAACAACATAAACATGAACAACACAAACAACATGAACAACACAAACAACATGAACAACAAACATGAACAACACAAACAACATGAACAACAAACATGAACAACACAAACAACATGAACAACACAAACAACATGAACAACACAAACAACATGAACAACACAAACAACATGAACAACACAAACATGAACAACACAAACAACATGAACAACACAAACATGAACAACACAAACAACATGAACAGCACAAACAACATGAACAGCACAAACATGAACAACACAAACATGAACAACACAAACAACATGAACAGCACAAACAACATGAACAACACAAACAACATGAACAACACAAACATGAACAACACAAACAACATGAACAGCACAAACAACATGAACAACACAAACATGAACAACACAAACAACATGAACAACAAACATGAACAACACAAACAACATGAAGAACACAAACAACATGAAGAACACAAACAACATGAACAACACAAACATGAACAACACAAACAACATGAACAACACAAACAACGTGAACAACACAAACAACATGAACAACACAAACATGAACAACACAAACATGAACAACACAAACAACATGAACAACAAACATGAACAACACAAACAACATGAACAACATAAACATGAACAACACAAACAACATGAACAACACAAACAACATGAACAACACAAACAACATGAACAACACAAACAACATGAACAACATGAACAACACAAACAACATGAACAACACAAACAACATGAACAACAAACATGAACAACACAAACAACATGAACAACACCAACATGAACAACACAAACAACATGAACAACAAACATGAACAACACAAACAACATGAACAACAAACATGAACAACACAAACAACATGAACAACACAAACAACATGAACAACACAAACAACATGAACAACACAAACATGAACAACACAAACAACATGAACAGCACAAACAACATGAACAACACAAACATGAACAACACAAACAACATGAACAACAAACATGAACAACACAAACAACATGAAGAACACAAAAAACATGAACAACACAAACAACATGAACAACACAAACAACATGAACAACACAAACAACGTGAACAACACAAACAACGTGAACAACACAAACAACATGAACAACACAAACATGAACAACACAAACATGAACAACACAAACAACATGAACAACAAACATGAACAACACAAACAACATGAACAACACAAACAACATGAACAACATGAACAACACAAACAACATGAACAACACAAACATGAACAACACAAACATGAACAACACAAACAACATGAACAACACAAACATGAACAACACAAACAACATGAACAACACAAACAACATGAACATCACAAACAACATGAACAACACAAACATGAACAACACAAACAACATGAACAACACAAACAACATGAACAACACAAACAACACGAACATGAACAACAACATGAACTGACATGCACAACATGAACAACAACAACAACATGAACAACAACAACAACAACAACAACAACATGAACAGCGTGAAGAACACAGACAACATGAACAACACAAACAACGTGAACAACACAAACAACATGAACAACACAAACATGAACAACACAAACAACATGAACAACACAAACAACATGAACAACACAAACAACGTGAACAACACAAACAACATGAACAACACAAACATGAACAACACAAACATGAACAACACAAACAACATGAACAACAAACATGAACAACACAAACAACATGAACAACATAAACATGAACAACACAAACAACATGAACAACACAAACAACATGAACAACATGAACAACACAAACAACATGAACAACACAAACAACATGAACAACAAACATGAACAACACAAACAACATGAACAACACCAACATGAACAACACAAACAACATGAACAACAAACATGAACAACACAAACAACATGAACAACAAACATGAACAACACAAACATGAACAACACAAACAACATGAACAACACAAACAACATGAACAACACAAACAACATGAACAACACAAACAACATGAACAACACAAACAACATGAACAACACAAACATGAACGACACAAACAACATGAACAACACAAACAACATGAACAACACAAACAACATGAACAACACAAACATGAACAATACAAACAACATGAACAACACAAACAACATGAACAACACAAACAACATGAACAACACAAACATGAACAACACAAACAACATGAACAGCACAAACAACATGAACAACACAAACATGAACAACACAAACAACATGAACAACAAACATGAACAACACAAACAACATGAAGAACACAAACAACATGAAGAACACAAACAACATGAACAACACAAACATGAACAACACAAACAACATGAACAACACAAACAACGTGAACAACACAAACAACATGAACAACACAAACATGAACAACACAAACATGAACAACACAAACAACATGAACAACAAACATGAACAACACAAACAACATGAACAACATAAACATGAACAACACAAACAACATGAACAACACAAACAACATGAACAACAAACATGAACAACACAAACAACATGAACAACAAACATGAACAACACAAACAACATGAACAACACAAACAACATGAACAACACAAACAACATGAACAACACAAACAACATGAACAACACAAACATGAACAACACAAACAACATGAACAACACAAACATGAACAACACAAACAACATGAACAGCACAAACAACATGAACAGCACAAACATGAACAACACAAACAACATGAACAACACAAACATGAACAACACAAACAACATGAACAGCACAAACAACATGAACAACACAAACAACATGAACAACACAAACATGAACAACACAAACAACATGAACAGCACAAACAACATGAACAACACAAACATGAACAACACAAACAACATGAACAACAAACATGAACAACACAAACAACATGAAGAACACAAACAACATGAAGAACACAAACAACATGAACAACACAAACATGAACAACACAAACAACATGAACAACACAAACAACGTGAACAACACAAACAACATGAACAACACAAACATGAACAACATAAACATGAACAACACAAACAACATGAACAACACAAACAACATGAACAACACAAACAACATGAACAACACAAACAACATGAACAACAAACATGAACAACACAAACAACATGAACAACACCAACATGAACAACACAAACAACATGAACAACAAACATGAACAACACAAACAACATGAACAACAAACATGAACAACACAAACAACATGAACAACACAAACAACATGAACAACACAAACAACATGAACAACACAAACATGAACAACACAAACAACATGAACAGCACAAACAACATGAACAACACAAACATGAACAACACAAACAACATGAACAACAAACATGAACAACACAAACAACATGAAGAACACAAAAAACATGAACAACACAAACAACATGAACAACACAAACAACATGAACAACACAAACAACGTGAACAACACAAACAACGTGAACAACACAAACAACATGAACAACACAAACATGAACAACACAAACAACATGAACAACAAACATGAACAACACAAACAACATGAACAACACAAACAACATGAACAACATGAACAACACAAACAACATGAACAACACAAACATGAACAACACAAACATGAACAACACAAACAACATGAACAACACAAACATGAACAACACAAACAACATGAACAACACAAACAACATGAACATCACAAACAACATGAACAACACAAACATGAACAACACAAACAACATGAACAACACAAACAACATGAACAACACAAACAACACGAACATGAACAACAACATGAACTGACATGCACAACATGAACAACAACAACAACATGAACAACAACAACAACAACAACAACAACATGAACAGCGTGAAGAACACAGACAACATGAACTGACATGAACACATGCCACAGTAAATCTCTGCTTGCATGATAATTATATGTGGGGATTGGGTGATTGGTTCATCTCGTCTGACATCACGGTGAGCGTACTGCATCACTTCCTGTCTACAAACATTGTGACTAGTGTTACTTCTGTTATTTCAGCTTATCTTCCTGAATTCTACGTATCTAAATCTCTATCTATATATATCTATATATATACACGTATCTAAATCTCTCCACTTCTTCTAATCTCAAGTTAAAACTCACGTTTGCTCTTCTTGAACAATTCTCCTGTTAAATCTTTGACCAACGTTCACTAACTTGGTGTTTTGGTGCTGCTAGCTTAGAAGTTAACAATGTTTTCCCTCTCTCCCTCCTCCTCTTCTGGTTTTTCCTGCTCAGTGTGACATGTTTAGTTACAACCCTGCTTCCTTAATGAGGAGGAAGAGGAGGAGGAAGGGGAGGAGGAGGAGGAGGAGGAGTGTAGTTAGGGCTCTGGAGGGTCATAGAATTAGAATCACTGCTGTGCACCATGCTACACAACCAGATAGCAGTAGGAGCTCCTCAGGGAGGAGGAGGGGGGGGGTGTACAGCTGTCCAGGATACAGGTTTAGTTAGCCGGTCCCCCGCAGCACCCGAACAGCCGGGCGGCCGGGGGACAGTACGAAGGAGACATCGTCCCAAGAAGAAGCCCACGGTTCACCACCGACCTTCACGTCTCCAACTGATGTTCCACATTCTGTGAAACACCTGCTGAGAAACCAACTCTGGTTATTGGAGACTCTGTTTAACATGAAGTTAGTGAAACCAGGGGACAGAGACAGATGTCTTCCATGGGACAGAGACAGATGTCTTCCAGGGGCCAGAGTCAGATGTCTTCCAGGGGCCAGAGTCGGATGTCTTCCAGGGGACAGAGTCAGATGTCTTCCAGGGGACAGAGTCAGATGTCTTCCTGGGGACAGAGTCAGATGTCTTCCCGGGGCCAGAGTCAGATGTCTTCCTGGGACCAGAGTCAGATGTCTTCCCGGGGCCAGAGTCAGATGTCTTCCAGGGGACAGAGTCAGATGTCTTCCCGGGGCCAGAGTCAGATGTCTTCCAGGGGCCAGAGTCAGATGTCTTCCAGGGGCCAGAGTCGGATGTCTTCCCGGGGCCAGAGACAGATGTCTTCCCGGGGTCAGAGTCAGATGTCTTCCCAGGGTCAGAGTCAGATGTCTTCCCAGGGCCAGAGTCAGATGTCTTCCAGGGGCCATAGTCAGATGTCTTCCGGGGGACAGAGACAGATGTCTTCCAGGGGACAGAGACAGATGTCTTCCAGGGGACAGAGTCAGATGTCTTCCAGGGGCCATAGTCAGATGTCTTCCTGGGGACAGAGTCAGATGTCTTCCAGGGGCCATAGTCAGATGTCTTCCCGGGGCCAGAGTCAGATGTCTTCCTGGGGCCATAGTCAGATGTCTTCCTGGGGTCAGAGTCAGATGTCTTCCCAGGGCCAGAGTCAGATGTCTTCCAGGGGCCATAGTCAGATGTCTTCCCAGGGCCAGAGTCAGATGTCTTCCAGGGGACAGAGACAGATGTCTTCCAGGGGACAGAGTCAGATGTCTTCCAGGGGCCATAGTCAGATGTCTTCCTGGGGTCAGAGTCAGATGTCTTCCCAGGGCCAGAGTCAGATGTCTTCCAGGGGCCATAGTCAGATGTCTTCCCGGGGACAGAGTCAGATGTCTTCCCGGGGCCAGAGTCAGATGTCTTCCAGGGGACAGAGTCAGATGTCTTCCCGGGGCCAGAGACAGATGTCTTCCCGGGGCCAGAGTCAGATGTCTTCCCGGGGACAGAGTCAGATGTCTTCCCAGGGCCAGAGTCAGATGTCTTCCAGGGGACAGAGACAGATGTCTTCCAGGGGACAGAGTCAGATGTCTTCCAGGGGCCATAGTCAGATGTCTTCCTGGGGTCAGAGTCAGATGTCTTCCCAGGGCCAGAGTCAGATGTCTTCCAGGGGCCATAGTCAGATGTCTTCCCGGGGACAGAGTCAGATGTCTTCCCGGGGCCAGAGTCAGATGTCTTCCAGGGGACAGAGTCAGATGTCTTCCCGGGGCCAGAGACAGATGTCTTCCCGGGGCCAGAGTCAGATGTCTTCCCGGGGACAGAGTCAGATGTCTTCCAGGGGACAGAGTCAGATGTCTTCCAAGGGACAGAGTCAGATGTCTTCCCGGGGCCAGAGACAGATGTCTTCCAGGGGACAGAGTCAGATGTCTTCCAAGGGACAGAGTCAGATGTTTTCCGGGGCCAGAGACAGATGTCTTCCCGGGGACAGAGTCAGATGTCTTCCAAGGGACAGAGTCAGATGTCTTCCCGGGGACAGAGCGGGCGACATTGAATCAAACCTGAAACTGCTGACTAAGGCTAATCATAAATCCAGTCAGATTGTTATTGACGTCGGCAGTAACGACACCCGGTTACACCAATCAGAGGTCACTAAAGTTCATCTTGAATCGGTGTCCAACTTTTCAAAAACAATGTGGGACTCCGTAGTTTTCTCTAGACTCCTTCCTAACCGGACCAGTGATGATATGTTTAGCCGTACGTCTTCACTTCACCGCTGGTTGTCGAGGTGATGTCCCGCTAACAATGTGGGCTTCATTAACAACTGGAATACTTTCTGGGGGAAACCTGGTCTGATCCGGAGAGACGGCATCCATCCTACTTTGGATGGTGCAGCTCTTCTTTCTAGAAACATGACCATGTCTCTTAACAGCCCTAAAACCTGACATCCAGGGTTGAGGCCAGGACGCAGAGCTGCAGTCTTACAGCTCCTCTGCAGCTTCTTTAGAGCTGTCACTCACCCAAAACCTTCAACATCCTGTAGAGGTTGTGTCTGTACCCAGACCACCTACATTTAAACAACTCAAGAAAAGATGGATCAATAAAAATGGAATAAAAATGGATCTTACCAAATTAATGGATCAAAAAAATCTGACAATTAAAAGCGGACTATTAAATATGAGATCTCTCTGGTCTAAATCTCTGTTAGTAAATGACTTGATAACTGATCATCAGATTGATTTACTCTGTCTCACAGAGACCTGGCTGCAACAGGAAGAATATGTTAGGATTAATGAAGCAACTCCTCCCAGTCATATTCATTATCATATTCCTAGAGATTCAGGAGGAGGAGGAGGAGGAAGAGGAGGAGGAGGAGGAGGAGGAGGAGGAGGAAGAGGAGGAGGAGGAGGAGGAGTGGCAGCAATCTTCCACTCAAGTTTATCAATTAACCCTAACCCTAAACTTAGTTATAAATCATTTGAGAGTCTGACTCTTAGTCTCTCACCCAAACTGGAAAGCAGAGAAATGGATTGTATTGTTGTTGTTTATCTCCCACCTGGTCCTTATTCAGAGTTTCTAACTGAATTCTGACTTTTGATCAGATTTAGTGCTGAGTTCAGATAAAGTGATGATAGTGGGAGACTTTAACATTCATGTTGACGTGGACAACGACAGCCTCAGTTCTACTTTCAGATCATTATTAGATTCTATTGGCTTTTATCAGGATGTAAATAAACCCCGTCACCGTGGTAACCACACCCTCCATCTGGTTCTGTTGTATGGGATGGAAACTGAAAATGTAATAGTATTTCCTCCAAACCCTGTTTTGTCGGACCACTTCTTATTAACATTTGAAGTTACAATAATGTACACACAGCATGTGGGAATAAATCCCACAACAGTAGATGTCTGTCAGATGATGTCGTGGCCAAGTTTAAGGAAGCAGTTACATGTTTATCCTCTTCGATGCCGTGTGTTAAAGCAGTGGAAGACATCTACGTTGATCTTAGTCCCACACAAGTGGATCATCTGGTAGAAAACACTGCAGTATCTCTGCTACAACTCTAGATGATGTCGCCCCTCTGAAGAAGAGAGTCATGAACCAGAGGAAGTTGTCTCCATGGTACAACTCAGAACTACGCTCTGCTAGGCAGCGACTAGAAAGATGGAAAGGAAATGGAGTTCCACTAATTTAGAAGAATTTCACCTGCCTGGAAGGAGAGTCTAATATTATATAAGAAAGCTCTTCGTAAGGCCAGAACTTTATATTATTCATCATTAATAGAGGACAACAAGAACAAGTCCAGGTTTCTTTTCATCACTGTAGCAGGCTGACAAAGAGTCCCAGTTCTGTTGAGTCCTCTATTCCTTCAGCTCTCAGCAGTAATGACTTCATTAACTTCTTTACTAATAAAATTCTTACTATCAGGGAGAGAATCGGGCCGACCCTTCCTGACACCATCACTGATGTGTTGCTAAGCAACAGCAGCCCTGAAAGCAACTGTTGGACCAGATGTAAACTTGGAACATTTCTCTCCTGTTGAGCTCTCTGAGTTAACTAGAATTATTTATTTTTTACTGTTACTGTTACTGAAAAGTTGAAAAATAAAGGTATTGTGATCTCATCTGCATCGTCACGAACAATTTATGCTTCTCTTCAGAGATTACCGGTCTTAAAAGAATCATTTGAGCTGCAGATTTGGTCAGAAGTCCACGTCTGGACAGTTGTGTGATGAGTACTGACCGTGGCGCCTAGGTGACTGACTGGACTGTGTTTGCAGGATTGATAAACCAAAGGCCTTATCGCTGCTGCTGCACACCGCTGACATCAGCCACCCGGCCAAATGCTGGCACCTCCACCAGCGCTGGACTATATCCCTGCTGGAGGAGTTCTTCAGACAGGTACTCCCCATTAAAGTCAACAGCTTCCTGCTTTACTGTCAACTATTTATACTAACAAATATCAACAAGCACACAAAGTGTCACTTTGTATAACCCCATTTTCTTTTGTTGTATATTGATGATGTTGGATATCTTTGAGACATATATACTGTTGACTGTGTTTTCAGGGCGATCGAGAAGCAGAGCTGGGTCTCCCTTTCTCTCCTCTCTGTGACCGTAAATCCACCATGGTGGCCCAGTCCCAAATAGGTAAGTTACAGGAACACAACTAATGCTCAGTAGTATGGGACTTAGTGGGTTTCAGTAAAGTACAGTGGATTCCAAATGTATTCAACCCCCTTTACCTTTTGGACATTGTGTTTTAAGCTTGGATAAAATTGTTCATGTCTGTGAAATGAGATCTCAAAAATGTAAATAGTTCACAGCTGTATGATAAACAAGAACATTGATGGACACGGTCTCAGATGGTTTGTCTTCTGAATCCATCCATTGATTTTGAAGTAGAACCAGCAGAAGATTCACGCTCATTGTTA
Source organism: Embiotoca jacksoni (assembly GCF_022577435.1). NCBI lineage: Eukaryota > Metazoa > Chordata > Actinopteri > Embiotocidae > Embiotoca > Embiotoca jacksoni. The sequence goes on along the minus strand of NW_027185307.1, from coordinate 493,797 downwards.
GTCTGCAATATTGTCTGTTCTCTGCAGGATTCATTGACTTCATTGTGGAGCCAACATTCACTGTGCTGACAGAAATGATTGAGAAGATTGTGAAACCACTCATTGAGGAGGCATCGAGCTCTGGACTGGCCGGCTGCAGACAATCCAGGTGACCTTCAGACGACCTTCATTCTGTCACACTCCTGACGCTCACGTTGTGTTTCAATCTGAATGTATGTACACAGTACTACAAACTTTTATACCTTTTTTCCTGCCTTGGCAGCTTCAGTGCATATTGCTGATTTTTTTTTTTGCACATTATATATATATATTTCCCATTCTTGCACATTTAGAGAGAGATTTGAACATTTTATTGCTTCAGTTTTACTTTTCACAGCAAACATGTTGACCTGTAAAATTGTAAAAGCAGAAATGAGTCATCTTTCAGAAATGTACTTCTATAGGATGTGTCACACTTTGTTCAGAGATAACAGGGATGAGGACAGGCAGGATGAAAGAAGATAGACACTGGTGTCCATAGCAGACCAACAGAAGGCCAACCAGGCAGAGACACAGCAGGTTTATACTGTGGACGGGCTGGTTGGGAAACTTGTAACAGAAGAGGGCAGACAGGTTACTGGGGGCAAAATGGAAGTCCAAGGACATCTATTGGATGGATGGTGTGAGGCAGGAGGCACAAGTACACCATCCATCCATTATCCATTTCAGCCACTTCATCCTGAAGTGTGTCAGAGTCTGTGGAGTCGGTCCCAGCTGGGCGAAGACGGGACATCCTGGATGGGTCATCAGTCCATCACAGGGCCAACACGGAAAGAGTTTAGAGTTTAGAATCACCGGTCCACCAAACATGGATGTCTTTGGACTGTGGGAGGAACCACTGCACCACTCAGCTGCTCACAATGAATACAGAACAGGGCTCAGACTGAGAACCAGATCCAGGAACTAGTTCACCTCAATAAAATGCTTTTATGAAAAGCCAAAACGTCTGCTGTGCAAAATGACTATTAAAAGTCTCATGTTGTCAGAGTATCCTCGATGTTTCTCTCATGATGTCTGGGGACGTCTGTCATTAACATTCAGTTTTGTAGTACCCCTTTGTACACTAGGGGGCGGTAATGAGTCCCTGTGACTGATAGTGTTGGTTTGCTTGGTTTTGTTTCAACATGGAGTGAAGGGAAGAATCAGGTCACACAATCTGATGGGGGACCGATTTTAGTGTAACACTGGCTCTCAGAGTTTCTGCACATATTTATGGGTCCAAGCAGCAAACCTGTGCAGGTACTTTCATTTCCGCGTG
>NW_027185307.1:487500-490000 GCF_022577435.1 Embiotoca jacksoni | reverse complement strand
ATATATTTAATGTATATTAAAGGTATATTAAATATAGATTAAATGTATATTAAAAATATATTAAATGTATATTTAATGTATATTAAATGTATATTAAAAATATATTAAATGTTTTTGTTAATGTATCTTAAATGTATATTTAATGTATTTTAAATGTACATTTGATGTATATTTAATGCATATTGAATGTATATTAAATATATATTTAATGTATATTAAAGGTATATTAAATATAGATTAAATGTATATTAAAAATATATTAAATGTATATTTAATGTATATTAAATGTATATTAAAAATATATTAAATGTTTTTGTTAATGTATCTTAAATGTATATTTAATGTATTTTAAATGTACATTTGATGTATATTTAATGCATATTGAATGTATATTAAATATATATTTAATTTATATTAAATATAGATTAAAAATATATTAAATGTTTTTTTTTAATGTATATTAAATGTATATTACAGTCCCTGGTGTGATTGAACAGGAGGAAACAGGATGTCGAACTTCAGTAGAAGCTACATGAGCTGTTAGAAGTGGTCCTGGTTCGATTCAGACTTGAACGTGACTCCACACTGATGTGACCGTGGTTTGTCTCTGCAGACCTTCAGCCCGACTGCCCTCTGATCCATTACTGCAAGACTCCCAGCTACTGCGCCAGCTCCCACCGGCTCGTCGGGTCAAAGGTCACCGACGTGCGGCCCACTGATGCCAGAGCGAGAGCCAGGAGACTCCAGAGCATCTCTCTGCGTCGCCGAAAGTGACCTGAGACGCTCCATAAATCCCATAATGAGTCTGTTTATACTTGTATATAGCAGCTGATCTCTCACATCATCATCACCATCATCATCATCATCATCATCATCATCACCCTGTCAGCACTAATTTAACTCCTCGTTTCTGCAAAAATCAGCGACATTTTTGTCAAAGGCTTTTTTTATAATGATTTAGTTTTGTTTAATTTGAAGGTTCACTGATGAACGTTGAGTCGTTTTATGATTGAACTGTTCTTGGACCTGTAATCAGGACAGATCTCTGAATACAGCGCCACCTGCTGGTGCTGTTCATCGATGCACAGTTAATAAAGGATGTCCAGAAAGGTCTTCATGTGTTTTCTCCTCTTCTTCAAGTGTTTTCTCCTCTTTTTCACGTGTTTTCTCCTCTTCTTCAAGTGTTTTCTCATCTTTTTCACGTGTTTTCTCCTCTTCTTCAAGTGTTTTCTCCTCTTCTTCAAGTGTTTTCTCCTCTTCTTCAAGTGTTTTCTCCTCTTCTTCAAGTGTTTTCTCCTCTTCTTCAAGTGTTTTCTCCTCTTCTTCAAGTGTTTTCTCCTCTTTTTCACGTGTTTTCTCCTCTTCTTCAAGTGTTTTCTCATCTTTTTCACGTGTTTTCTCCTCTTCTTCAAGTGTTTTCTCATCTTCTTCACGTGTTTTCTCCTCTTCTTCAAGTGTTTTCTCATCTTTTTCACGTGTTTTCTCCTCCCAAGAAGGGATGGACGGGAGGAGGAGTCAGTGGACAGTGTATAAGGGATGGACGGGAGGAGGAGTCAGTGGACGGTGTATAAGGGATGGACGGGAGGAGGAGTCAGTGGACGGTGTATAAGGGATGGACGGGAGGAGGAGTCAGTGGACGGTGTATAAGGGATGGACGGGAGGAGGAGTCAGTGGACGGTGTATAAGGGAAGGACGGGAGGAGGAGTCAGTGGACGGTGTATAAGGGATGGACGGGAGGAGGAGTCAGTGGACGGTGTATAAGGGAAGGACGGGAGGAGGAGTCAGTGGTCGGTGTATAAGGGATGGACGGGAGGAGGAGTCAGTGGACGGTGTATAAGGGATGGACGGGAGGAGGAGTCAGTGGACGGTGTATAAGGGATGGACGGGAGGAGGAGTCAGTGGACGGTGTATAAGGGATGGACGGGAGGAGGAGTCAGTGGACGGTGTATAAGGGATGGACGGGAGGAGGAGTCAGTGGACGGTGTATAAGGGAAGGACGGGAGGAGGAGTCAGTGGTCGGTGTATAAGGGATGGACGGGAGGAGGAGTCAGTGGACGGTGTATAAGGGATGGACGGGAGGAGGAGTCAGTGGACGGTGTATAAGGGATGGACGGGAGGAGGAGTCAGTGGACGGTGTATAAGGGATGGACGGGAGGAGGAGTCAGTGGACGGTGTATAAGGGAAGGACGGGAGGAGGAGTCAGTGGACGGTGTATAAGGGATGGACGGGAGGAGGAGTCAGTGGACGGTGTATAAGGGATGGACGGGAGGAGGAGTCAGTGGACGGTGTATAAGGGAAGGACGGGAGGAGGAGTCAGTGGACGGTGTATAAGGGGTGGACGGGAGGAGGAGTCAGTGGACGGTGTATAAGGGATGGACGGGAGGAGGAGTCAGTGGACGGTGTATAAGGGAAGGACGGGAGGAGGAGTCAGTGGACGGTGTATAAGGGGTGGACGGGAGGAGGAGTCAGTGGACGGTGTATAAGGGATGGACGGGAGGAG
>NW_027185307.1:465000-482500 GCF_022577435.1 Embiotoca jacksoni | reverse complement strand
CGTGTTCTTACCTCAGTGTCAGTCTCAGCAGTGACACACACAGACGGGGGGGGGGGGGGGGGGGGCTATGAAGCAGGAGGAGCACACACACTCACACACACACACACACACACACACTCACACACACACACACACTCACACACACACACACACACACACACACACACACACAGGCTGGTGAGCTACTTGAGGAGCTGCTGAATATCAATAGATGTGTAATTAGTTCATCTTAATTCTGCCATGTATACAACTGTGACTGGAGAGGGGCGGAGCTTATTTATCAACTCCTTTTTGATGTGATAGTCAGTTTTTAATATGTATTTAGTTATTGCTCTGCAGGTGATATCCAGTTATGCTCCTATTTTAGCTTGAAAAGCATTACAAGATTATTTATGTGCTACTAAACATAATCGGTAAAAAGTGAGAGGGATCTAACGTTAACCCTTCCTATACCATTCACACAATCTCTGGTGGAGTTATAGCTCCGCCTCCACAATAAACCCTCCTGATGATGCGAGAAGACCTTTGAAGTGAGGATGGGACATTGTCTCTGGTAATTGGTCCGTCCTGCTTCAAGCTGAAGTGCGTACCGGACTTCTTTGCAGCTTTTGTTCCTGCAGCCTCGATGTGTTTTCAGACAAAGAGTCGTAGAGAACATGAACATGTTGCACTGCTCCGAGGTTTATTATAGAGGAACATCTTCACTGAAACAACATTCACTATATATTGTCATGTTCACCTTGTAAACAAGCACTTGGATTATTAAAGACCGTCTGTGTCTTGTTGTAGGTTTGTTGTGTTGCTAACAGGTCAATTTTACAGTGTGAAACATTTACATATATATATTTATAAGTATTTATAAATGATGGACACCCAGTAAACACTTGAACTGTGTCTCCGAGGCAACGCGGTGTGAGTGGAAGACTTCAGGTTCAGATGCAGCATGAAGAACAGGAGCACAAATACAAAACCGTGATTCACAGGACAGAAGTGAACGACTTAAATTACAATCATCCCTCACATCTCCAGCAGCGTCTCCTGTCAGCACATTCAGCAGGCAGCATTTAGTTATTATACATTTATCATCTACTGTGTTTATAACAGCTGACAGAACTCATCTCCAGGTGATGTAACAGGGAGAACATTCTTATTGTAGAGCTGTTCATGTTGTTACAGGCTGAACGTTGTCATGGAAAGTATTTGGACAGAATCAGGTAAAACATGCTTTATATCTTTCCAACACTGAGACAAACATATTGCTTGTGAAGTTTTTAGAAGGTGTTAAATAAATAAGAACAAACACATTATGTTTTACACATGAAACTGTCATGAAACTTGTCTGTGAAGTTTTTCTCTTATTTTGCAAATTTCTGTTTCTATTTCCTGTTTTATTTTGGTACTTATCTCGTGTCATTTCAGGTCACTTCACTTCCTGTCCCCGGTGTTTTCCCGCCCTTATTGTTTCCAGCTGCGTCCTATTGGCTCTCGTTCTCCTGTGTATAGTCACCTGTTCCTCCCTCACTGCTTTGCCAGTTACTTCAGTTCCCAGCTCTCCGGTCCAACTTCCTGTCTGAGGGTTTGTTCCTGTCCGACCTGACTTCCTGTCTGAGGGTTTGTTCCTGTCCGACCTGACTTCCTGTCTGAGGGTTTGTTCCTGTCCGACCTGACTTCCTGTCTGAGGGTTTGTTCCTGTCCGACCTGACTTCCTGTCTGAGGGTTTGTTCCTGTCCGACCTGACTTCCTGTCTGAGGGTTTGTTCTTGTCCGACCTGACTTCCTGTCTGAGGGTTTGTTCCTGTCCGACCTGACTTCCTGTCTGAGGGTTTGTTCCTGTCCGACCTGACTTCCTGTCTGAGGGTTTGTTCCTGTCCGACCTGACTTCCTGTCTGAGGGTTTGTTCCTGTCCGACCTGACTTCCTGTCTTTGGATGTGTCTGCCCACCTCTTGCCTGGACTTCTTCCTGAGTGGATCGATGACCGGTTTGGACTTCTGGGACGTTTTTGGACTTGGCCTGTTGGATTATTCCCTGGACTCTGTCGCCTGTGGTTTTCTGAACTGTTCTCAGTAGATCTGTTAACCAAAGCTGCGTCTCCGAGTCGTGCTGTTGAGTCCGATACTTCCTGCCCTGGTACAGAAATTCTCCCAATCATTAACAGTTATAAAGGTCCTAAAAATGTGACTAACTCCTCATACCAAAGCCAAACGAGCATCACAGTTCTACAGCAACATGGCGGTCACACTGTGATCTGCTCTTCATGATGCATCCTGACTGAAGACTTTCACAGCATCCATCCATTCTTCAACCAAAACAGAAACTGAAGACCAAAGTTCTCTAGGAGATCTTCTTGTCCTCTACAGTGTTCGAACCATCAACAGGAGGATCTGAAGCAGTTAGAAAAACAAGGAGGAAATGATGTGGCACATCAGTAATGACAGTTGGACCCATTAGAACAACATTAACACCAAACCATAGCAGAGTAGAGTGTCTGAAATGTCCTGTTGTATCAACCCCAAAACACATCAGAACAACGTCCAGGTAAAGTCGTGGCAGATTGTCGGATCAGAACCGCTGTCTAACTAAATAATCGGATTAGCTTCATGTACAGTTCTATCAGCTCAGGTTAAGAGGCAGCAGAATGAAGATCATGGTCCACCTAATAACAGTCCACGTCATGAATTCATTATTAATGTGGCAGAATTTGTGTTTATGGTTGATGTTGAAGGTTCATAAGAGCAGCTCACCTCTTACTCCAACGAATCGGTGTTCACAGAATGATGTAACGACTCCTTCAACTGGAACACACAACAGGAAGCATTCAGAAAGTAGGAGGAACAAAACTGAGAAGATATTTCTATCTGCATTGGAATAGAATGCAAAATGTTGTTGTTGTTTTTTGTGCAAATGATAACAATTTAATAATTTGAGTGAAAAGTAAAATCTGAGAAAAATGCCTTTCAATTTCAGGTTATGTTGAATGAGAAGAAACAAGTGTTGATGTTTCTACTGAGGTTAGCATGCTACGCAGCGAGCCCCGGCTTGTAATACCACTTTGCACCACAGGAGGAGACAGAGAGTCACTGCAGCAACCAGTCTGTCTTCAGCCCAACCTCAGAGGAAGATGGACCTTCAACTGACAGCAGCCATGATATACCAGCATGTTTTAACAACGCACCAAAGTTCTTGGCTTTCTCTGAACCTGAGGTCAGAGGTCAGGGGTCATCCTTGGTCTTCTTTGAGACTAATGTAACTGACACTTTCTCTTAATTCGGATGGTGTGTTTCCCACGATCACAGAGTTGCTCGGCCCAGACCAAAGACCTTTGAGGAGAACAAGCTCCTCCCAGCTGTGGAGCTGGTGGGGGTTCTGCTGCTTCGGGATCATGTCAAGGACTTCGTGGAGATAAGATGAGGCCATCTGTCTGAAAGTTCAAGTTGAATGGGAAAGGAACCTTTTACCAGAATAACCCAAAGCACACCAGCCAATCCACCACGGAATGGATCTCATATTTGCCTGAATGTAAAGTAGCCAGCAGATGCTGAAAACTGAACTGAATTGCCACTTGAGAAATCTTGCCTGAAGGAGCGGTCACAAATTTAACCAACTGAATCAGTAATCTTCAGCTGAAAGCTGTTTCTGACAGCTGATCAACAGCTGCAGGTAGATCCACCTGAACCAGCCTCCGTTGACTCATCAGATCCACCTGAACGAGCCTCCGTTGACTCTTCAGATCCACCTGAACGAGCCTCCGTTGACTCTTCAGGTCCACCTGAACGAGCCTCCGTTGACTCTTCAGGTCCACCTGAACGAGCCTCCGTTGACTCTTCAGGTCCACCTGAACGAGCCTCCGTTGACTCATCAGATCCACCTGAACGAGCCTCCGTTGACTCTTCAGATCCACCTGAACGAGCCTCCGCTGACTCATCCTAATAATCCTAATAACAGTAAGTCAATGAGAAGAAGTATATCAATGAAACCAGCTGCTAAATATTGGTATGCTCATTGTTTTGGAAATGACAATGACTCCTGTGCTTCATTCAGACATCGGTACATAAAGCTAGTAAATGTCCCTTCTGACAATATGACGTTCTTACTCGGTGGAGGAATCCCACGAAGTCCAGCTGGTCAGTCTTGGTGGGAGATCCTCCCTGAGCCTGACAGACGCTCTCCGATCCAGGAGGGGGCGCTCTGATGGAGGCCACGTTCCAGCTGCTCCAGGCGGCGGCCCAGCCGCTCTGCAGGTCGGCCGGAGGGAGCCGGGGCCGCAGACAGCACCGAGAGGCTACGGTCCGGTTGGGGGCGGGGCTTGATGATGTGGTCTCCCTTCCAGGTAGAAAAACTCTGAGCTGAGAGCAGAGCAGAGACTGTTCGTCCAGCAGTCTCTGCATCTTCTACTCACAACAAAGAATGAGAACAAAAAAAAAAATCACTATTTCATTTATACAGAAAAAAAAATGACATCAACTCAATTATCATGTTAAAACACAAAAACTCAAGAAATGTACAAATAATTAGCAAATATCAGCAGTCAACACTGTGGCCTGTGGGAGGGAACCACCGCTGCCAGAGAAAAGCCAACCTTCCACCTCCGGACAGAAGCAACTCATTTCTATTTCAATTCATTTTATTTATAAAGCGACAAATCACTACAATTCCCAAACAGTTCAACCATTCCCAGCGGAGCGCCAGGCGGTGGCGCTGCGACCCACAGCACCCTCCATCACGTCAAACTCCTTCTGGGTTCACATGAAGCAGAAAACAGTCAGTGAGTTCTGTTTCTATGTGAAACTGCACATGTCTGTTCTTGTGTTTCTGTCTGAGGTGGAAACAGAAGTCCAGCTTTCTCAATAATAAGAACAACTGACTCTTTCTGTAAAAACATCATGTACACAAAGTTCCCGGCATGACCGCCAACACTTGACCGCCAACACGTGACCCGCCAACACGTGACCGCCAACACGTGACCCGCCAACACGTGACCCGCCAACATGTGACCCGCCAACACGTGACCGCCAACACGTGACCGCCAACACGTGACCCGCCAACACGTGACCGTCAACACATGACCCGCCAACACGTGACCCACCAACACGTGACCCGCCAACACGTGACCACCAACACGTGACCACCAACACGTGACCCGCCAACACGTGACCCACTAACACGTGACCACCAACACGTGACCCGCCAACACGTGACCTGCCAAAATGTGACCACCAACACGTGACCCGCCAAACACGTGACCGCCAACACGTGACCGCCAACACTTGACCCGCCAACACGTGACCCGCCAACACGTGACCACCAACACGTGACCACCAACACGTGACCCGCCAACACGTGACCCGCCAAAATGTGACCACCAACACGTGACCCGCCAACACGTGACCCGCCAACACGTGACCGCCAACACGTGACCCACCAACACGTGACCGCCAACACGTGACCCGCCAACACGTGACCCGCCAAAATGTGACCACCAACACGTGACCCGCCAACACGTGACCCGCCAACACGTGACCGCCAACACGTGACCCACCAACACGTGACCGCCAACACGTGACCCGCCAACACGTGACCCGCCAAAATGTGACCACCAACACGTGACCCGCCAACACGTGACCGCCAACACGTGACCGCCAACACTTGACCCGCCAACACGTGACCCGCCAACACGTGACCACCAACACGTGACCACCAACACGTGACCCGCCAACACGTGACCCACCAACACGTGACCCGCCAACACGTGACCCGCCAAAATGTGACCACCAACACGTGACCCGCCAACACGTGACCCACTAACACGTGACCACCAACACGTGACCCGCCAACACGTGACCTGCCAAAATGTGACCACCAACACGTGACCCGCCAAACACGTGACCGCCAACACGTGACCGCCAACACTTGACCCGCCAACACGTGACCCGCCAACACGTGACCACCAACACGTGACCACGAACACGTGACCCACCAACACGTGACCACCAACACGTGACCCGCCAACACGTGACCCGCTCGTTCAGGTATATCGACGGCCCTTTGCAGCGTTTTTTACTTATTTATTTTTGAACCTGTCTGAGAGAACGATGGTATCAATGCAATGGATTAACGAGTGGACGATCTTCACCCGTGTCAGTGCAGCAGAGGTGAAGCTCCACCCACTGGGAGACACAGAAATCAGAGGACAGGAACACAGCAGAGACTCACGCTGAGGTGGAAACAAACGGTACAAACAGTAACGTCGAAAGAGCTGCAGTTACTCGGCAGGCCGGCTGAACGTTTCTCTCTCTGGCTCCAGATGTTTTCTACACTTCTGATCTCCTAACGAATGATGACTGAGTGTGTTACCATTTTAAAGCTTTCATCGTAGTGATGAACCAGTTCATGTAACTGAAGGTCCAGCTCGCCAGCCTCCTGCTTCACCGCACATCTCAGATCCTCGATGTCCCGAACCGTCCTCCTGCACACACACACACACACACACACACACACACACACACACACACACACACACACAGTGATGTCAGTTTAATAGTGAGGTGCTTGTGTTGCTGTAGGGGGCGCTGTGCGTACCTGTCGCTGTCCGACAGAGCGCTGTAAACTGCAGCCTGGTCCTCAGACAGCTGCTCCTCCATGTTACTGAGCACAGAGCAGAACTGCTGCAGACACCGCATCATCTCCTCCAACTCATCCAGAGAGAACTGAGGACAACAAGGAGGGAGAGAAGGATGCAGGTCAGCATCCTCCAGGTCGGCTTCATGAGGGAGAGAAAGAGGTTCTAAAGGTTCTGATCAGAGTTCTGGTCCTTCTGGAAATAATTTATCATTCATTACATATTAGGTCTCTAACACTGATATGTTTTGGGGCGGGGCTGTTTGATTGACAGGCTAAAGCAAACCAAGATGGCGAGAGTCAGAACCAACAACCCGACCGTACAAGTTCTAATTAAAACAAAGTGGAGTCAAAAATAAATGTAATGTAATGTCTGTTGTCTTAATGTTAGCCAGACGTAAAGTTGTGTTCATCACAAAACGTAGTTTAGAGGAGCTTTTAACATTTACTGATGGATGTTCAACACGGGTATGTCTGGATGGATGACCTCCAGGTTGACCTGAACCTCACTGTCCGACAGGGATCATGCTTGTTGGATCAGCTGATAAATCTGTCATACATTACTGTAACATGCAACATACATACAACTGCTCTTCTAGTTTCTATATGAAATATTTGACACAACTGTGGAAGAACCCATGAAATGTTAATATTGATGCTAACAACCACAGAGAAGCTTTCTGTTGGACTGACGAATCAGAAAGAAAGGATCCATGAAACTGTGACTCTGGGTTCAGGCCCAAAAAACTTTATATAATAATGTAAAGCAGCACAATTATGATTTCTGTTTGGAAATCATTTTATTTACAACTCAAAACATTTGTTCATTTTACATTTTACACAGCGTCCTGACCACGGCAGGAGAGATATATGAGCCTGATCGATGATAACTACTGTTTAGCGGTTTTCCACCTCATATCATGTAGTGAAGAGTTCGAAGGACTTTGTCCAATAAATCAGAGTCATGCAATGATAACAGACAATGCTTCAGATATGGATGTTGCTGCAAAGAAGCTGCAGATTCTTAAATGCAGAAGCTTCACACACGTGTTCAACCCGACACAGACGTGACACAGAACTGGTGAAGTCAGCGGCTGAAGGCTGCTGGTTTCTGAGTGTTTGAATATAAAAAGTGGACTAGGACATGTGGTTACTCACAGGGATGTGATCCAGAGTGTGCTGCTGGTCGGGACTCCTCTGAGGATGGCTGCATCCCACGCTGGCCATCTGATGGCCATCCCAAAGCTTGTCCTCTTCTTCATCTTCATTGCCGTCCAGCTGCTCATCAGGCCACAGTCCAGTGTCCACAGACATACAGGACACGGTCTCGTAACTCCGGCTGATCTCAGGGACAGAGTCAGTCGGTCTGTCTTTGGAGAGCAGAGGGAGCGATGAAGACGTAGAAAACATCAGCGGAGGCCTCTGGGTAATTTCTGAGGCACTCATGGATACGATCACATGGTTTGGGAGAGGATGAAGAGCACCTTGGGAGAACTTCTTGGTGAGAGCGTTGCGTTGGATTTGCAAGTCTGTCCACGACTGGACAGCACGGAAGGGGGTGGAGGTGTCTAAAGGGAGAATACTGGGGAGACGGGAGTGTTCGGGCTCAGCGACGTAGGGAACGTCCTTCCTGTGGACAATATGAGACGACGGGTATGAAGACATCTGGACAGAGACGGAGCGGATTGACGGCTTGAAACCTGACGGGGAGGAAGATGTGTCTGAGGACGCAGCTGAGTTTCTTGTGCTCTGGTCCGTTGTCGTTAAGGACGACGAAGGTGAAGCTTTGTCCGTGGATGATATTGAATCTAGAGGTAACGGAGAATTCCCCGTCGACCCCACGGAGGCGTCGAAGCTGCCTGACTCTGCAGGCCCAGGTGTTGGGTTGGACACCTGGACGGGTTCTGCCCAGTATACTCGGCCTTCGGCATCCAGCTGCTGTAAAAAGGCATCCAGGTCTCCGCTATCACCGTCCGAGCCATCCACCGAGGTTTCAAACACCAGGTCCAAGCTGTCGACCTCAATGAGGCCGGTCGCTTTCTCTTCGGCTCTGCTGTGTGTTTCTGGAACCCGATCATGTAAAACCAAGTAATTTCCATCTGATTCACCTTCTGTTCCATTGAAACCCGTTACAGAGACTTTTCTAAACTCTCCCTGACTGTAGGATGGGACCATTGGGTCTGGTTCTGTTTGGCTACATGCTTCTTGGGCGGCTGGTGTAGAACCTTCTGACAGCCCGGCAGAACTCTCTGGATCTGAGATGTAAATGAGCTCTGCAGTCTGCACAGTGTCAGCGTGTCCCTCCCCTTCCCTCTCCCCCTCCCCTTCCCCGTTCCTCTGAAGTGTGTCCTCTAAATCCATACAGATCTGATCCATCTGAACAGTAACGTCCTGGACAGGAGGTTCTGTGTTATCGTCAGGACAACAGAGTCGGACCCGTCGGGCCTGTTGGCTGATGGACCGCTCCGTCAGGTCTGAAAGTCTTCCAACAGCTGGATCTATCAGACCATCGGGATCATGTGATTGTGATGACACGGCAGACTGAAAAGCTGGAATGGAAGCGTGAGGAGAGAAGAAGGGCGGTGTGGCCGAGCCCTCCTCCAACAGACAGGAGTACAGAACCAGAGGGGCTGGAGCTGAGGGACGGTCCTGGTCCGGAGGAGGGGACACAGAGGAGGCTCCTCCTTCTTCTTCCCTCTCTGGATTAGGTGGATCAGAGAGGCCGAGCTCCTCTGAATCCGTTTGGTTGTTTCCTGGTGAGATGGACTCAGTTATTGGAGGAGAGTGTGAAGAGGACGGACGATGAGGAGCAGAGGGACATGAATGTAGGGATGGTAAAGAACCATTGAAAGACACCGCGGTCCATTCTGGACCCCCTTCATACTGAGTGGAAGACATAACGTCAGAGGTATAAAACTGACGATCAGAATGTGGAGAGGGAGACCGAGGAGGGACATCTAATGATGGGACACATGTTGTGTGTTCAGAGACCGGAGGACGAGCAGAGAGGAGAGTGGATGGAGCGGTGCTGTCCAGAGTTTTAATCTCCTCCAACCCTCCAATCAAAGGGGCATGAGAAGGGAGACTTGGAGACTGGGAGGGACAGAAGTTCTGAATTTCAGGTGAGGAAGAGTCAGGAGGAAGATCTTCCCACACCGACGTAGACAGGGAGGTGGGTGGAGGCTGATCCTGATGGGCTGTCTCAAAGTTTGAAATTTGTGGGTTAGACGTTGGGAGACACGAGGAAGGAGACATAGACGGGCTGGAGATGACTGCAGGATGTGGTGACGGACAGAATGACCCAGGACAATCTTTATCAGAGGAGGTGAGAGATGAGGAGAGTGGGGGAGGGGAGGAGGTATGAGGGGGGGGCGGACAGGGTCCTGGCCTCGGGCTGCTCTGACTGTCGGTGCTGCCTCCTGACATGCCGGACAGAACCTGCAACCACACACACAACACACCGTCACACACTCCATCTGTGTCTGCAGGGATCGAAGGGTTACACATTACTGAGTGAGGAGACCTTGATGAGATCACCTCCTCCTGGAGGTCCTGGTGACACCGGCGGAGGGACGGAGGGGATGAAGGGATCCTCCAGGAAACCACTGCTGTCCGACTGGCAGCTGTTGGTCCGTACCACACTCTGCACTGAATGGAAGACAGATATATGTCCTCTTAGAGCTCTGAACATAAGGCCGACATGTCACTGTACCATAGAAAGAAGCAGAAATATTCCCCCTGCAGCATCTGTTTGTGATGGTGGGGAGGAGGAACTCCCTGAACCAACTCTGTGCTGTCAGGAACCACAGATCACCTGCAGTGAGAACAAACTACAGGAGAGAGGACACACAAATCAGATGCAAATGTGGCACATAAATACATGGAGGATGAAACAGGGAGGGGGGGAGAGCAGTGCATCATGGGATATCTCCCAGCAGCCCCTACAGCAGCAGAAAGGATGGTTCAGGGTCACCTGAACTACAAATAGGAAGTATGAATGTTAACAGTAGAGAGGGGCTCTGCTTCCAGAACCAGAACCAGGAGCCGGTCACACAGGAGAACCAGAACCAGGAGTCGGTCACACAGGAGAACCAGAACCAGGAGTCGGTCACACAGGAGAGGGTTCTGAAAACTCTGAGAAAGAAGCTCTGAGGATGATGTGGTTCTAGAAGATCTCTGAGATCAGATGGACTCTGATCATTCAGGTTTTGTATGTGAGAACAAGGGTTTTAAATGTGAATCTGGATTTCAGTAAACCAGTGAAGAGAAGCTAAATCCTGTCAGACTCTGACTGCAGCATTTTGGATCAATTGCAAGTTTTTCAGAGAGTCACTGGGACCTTCTGATAATAGACAATTACAACAGTAAGACATAAAGGGACCTGCAGGGTCATTATTAAAAAATGTAAAAAACAAAAATAAAGACATGCTTTCTGACCAACCGAAATGTTCTGCTGCTCCCATGTGGATCCCTGTGATGGTACTTTCATCAAAACTGTGGATCTGGAAGGACAGATGAAATAATACCACATTAGTAAAATGTACAGCAAAGTCGATACAACCGGAAAAGTAACTGAGCATCATGGTAACACCTTAATATTAATATTAATATTAATATTAATATTAATATCACTACTAAAGTAATCAGTGTGCATTGACCTCATGTCCTACAGACAAACCTCCTTCCTACAACAGAGCGAGTGTTCCTTTGACTTGCCTCTTCCATTTCAAATGATTCCCTGACCGGCCCTGAGCTCTTCTTCCTCTGTAGAAAAGTGCTGGCTGCTGGGGGGTAACCGTCCTTCAGGGCTGCAGGTCTAAGTGTTCCCTCCTGGGCAATGAAAGTACAGAGAGGCTGGGTCTGAAGGTCTGGAGCTGGTCCTTGTTCCTCTGCCAGCGGACTCAGACAGGCCGTCTCCAGGGGTCCAGGTTTCATCCTTTTTGAGGGGACTTTCTTGTCTCTGAGGCTGAGTGAGGGTTGCAGAGACTCGGCTGCAGCCCAGTGAGGAGTGTTGGAGGCAGGTATGTTCGGGCTCTGGGTTTTATAGTTGTGGATCTGGCTGAGTGACTTCTTCGATGCTCTCCTGAACAGCATGCCCATGCGCCTCCTCCTGTCCCTGGCGTCAGGACACAGGTCTTTCCGCAGCGGTGCTCTGAGAGGGGATAAGGGGGACCCCACCAAGCCGGAGAAGGCTGTAGTTACCTGCTGGAGAACCTCCAGCTGCCTGAAACGATCTGAAGGAGAGGAGGAGAGAGGAAGACAAAAAGGTACCAAAGGTCGATCTGTTGATGGCCATTACGCAAGGAACTCACTGACACCACTTTCTACATCAGAATCCACTTATATTAGACCAGCTGTGACATTTCTAAAACCATGACTCCCCATCAGCTCTATGACAACACAGAACAACCATCTCTATTGTATTTAATTAGTCTCAACAACCTGCTCAGACAAAAAACAAGAAAAGTGTTTCCACATTATGATGTCACCGTGATGTTGACCTTTAACTTTGTGGGTATAAATGGGACGAGTGGTTGTTGAGATGTACAAGGCACAAATAAACAAACACAAAAAAAGATCTCTGGAAATATATGTAGTTTAAGATGATTGGAAAGTAAATTATGCACACTCAAAGCTCCCGATGCAGTTTATTTATTAACAACATCAGTTTATTTATTAACAACATCAGTTTATTTATTAACACCATCCGTGATGTTTGCAGCATGTTGCTCTTCATCAGTGTTGTTCATAAATGAGTTGCATCGGGAGCTTTAAATGTGAATAAATTACTTCTGCTCACTCCTCAACATGGTTCCAGCTCTTCAACGCCCCGAAAACTGCTTCCTAGACTCGGCAGCCGTTCTCATGATACCAGTGAAGAGTTTTTATAATATTAGTGACCTCTTCACAGCTGATTTGACATCATCAGCCCGTAGAGGCAGAAACTCCACACAAGTATGTCAGTTCCCTCCTGTGTAAAGTTTGGATGGCGACTCCTTCTTAATTACAAACTGACAGTCTGCTGCACCACAACGGTTTTAAAAGATGGGAGGAGCTCATCTGATTGGTCATGATTAAAGTCAGCCGTGACACACCTAAATCTACTTGCACTCCCAGCACACAGAATTTAGACCAGAAGTTTGCACTATGCTTTGATTCATGTTTTTTGAGACTAAACGTCGCACATAACCGCCCCTCCAAATAACAAGTGCATAATGATAGTCTCAAACTTTTATGCCAAATTCAGTTGATATGAACATTCTCCGAACCCGATTTGTACTTGGCTCCAAATACTTCAGTGTACTTTTAGTCTGCTTTTGTTGGTTTGGACCTTTTAGTTCTAATGAACCAATGTTTAATTCTTCAGTCTACTTTGCTCTTCACACTATTTGCCGACAGTTTGTGTTTGATCTGGGCGCAAAGCCAGCTCCATAAAAATAATTTCCCGTTTGTTGTGGAAAAGTTTGACTGGTCTGCACTGAGTCCTGACCTTTAACCCCATCCAACACTTCTGGGATGAGCTGGATTGCGACACACTGTTGGACCTCACTAATGCTCCTGAGGTTGAATGGGAACAGACTCCTGTAGCCAGGCTCCAACAGATTGTAGAACTGTATCAGTAACAGGATGGCATGGCTCACTCACTTGTGTAGTACATCTCCCTTGTTGGAAATGCTTTTTCAATAGATGTGCATCACTGGGCATATTTAGATTTACTTACTGCTGACATCTGGGTTCTCCAGGTCCAGCCGGTTCTTCTGGGCCTCCAGAAACACCTGGAGGTTTATTCCTCTCGCCTGAGACTGATGATTGATGAATCGAGCAGGTATGCGTCCAGAAAGGTCAGGTTCATCACAGCCAAAGCCCATCTCCAAGAGAAGCTCCTCCGGGTCATCGTTCCACAGGCTGAGTATATCCATCACACTAACAGGAGGAGGGTCAGTAGAGCTCACAACAGTGTGTCAGACAGGGGCACTAATCAGATCCTCCCTGATCAAACCCCTTAAAACTCACTGATGAAACTCTAAAAGACCCTAACGTCTAAAACCGACTGATGGATGGAACACCTTCAGTATGCACAGATCTATGAATGTGGAAATAGTTCCTGCCTTTATCTCCACCCACACCTCCATCACTCGCCTGCAGCTCAATGAATTGGAAAGCCCCCCCCTCACTGTTTGACACTCTGACTGTCTGAGTCTGTCACTGCAGTTCCAACACAAATGATCAGCTGCTGAATACACTTATCGTATAACACCACATGGACAGGTAACAAGGTTAAAAACGTGATTTTCATTGTGTGTGTGTGTGTGTGTGTGTGTGTGTGTGTGTGTGTGTGTGTGTGTGTGTGTGTGTGTGTCTGTGTGTGTGTGTGTGTGTGTGTGTGTGTGTGTGTGTGTGTGTGGTCTAACCTGAGTGGTCCAGAGTGACCTGAAGGTGTTGAGCTGCAGCTGTTCCACCTGCTGAGAGATGGACTTGATTTGCTCCACCTGAACATGTACAACACAATTGGTTCAGTGTCCTTATTGTTCTTACATGATGATTTATGGATTGCTGATATTGCAAATTATTTTTTATCATAACAAATTTGTATGTTTTACAAAGAATATCTGTTCATTTTGAATTTGGTGGCAGCAACACGTCTCTAAAAAGTTGTGACAGGTTCAACAAAAGACTGGAAAAGTTGTGTAAAGCTAAAAAAAAAAAACATCCGGTGGAACATCTGACAACTAATCAGGTTACCATGGCAACAGATCAGGAACATGATTGGGTATAAAAAGATGATTTCAGAGAGGCGGAGTCTCTCAGCAGTGAAGATGGGGAGAGGTTCACCACTCTGAAAGACTGTGTTGGAAAATAGTTCAACAATCTAAGAATAATGTTCCTCAACGTGAAACTACAAAGAATTAGTGGATTTCATCGTCTACGGTTCATAATATCATTAAAAGATTCAGAGAATCTGGAGAAATCTCTGAACACAAGGGACAAGGCTGGAAACCAATATTGGATGGTGGTGATCTTCGGGCCCTCAGGCAGCACTGCATTAAAAACACACTATTCTGGAGTGGAAATCACTGCATGGGCTCAGGAACACTTGTGAAAACCATCGTCTGTGAACACAGTTCATCGCTGCGTCCACAAATGATGTTAAAACTCTGGCATGTGAAGAAGTGATGCAACACAGTGATAAACGTGACCCTGTACCAACTTTTTTGAACTGTGTTGCTGGCATGAAATTAAAAATGAGAATATATTTTTAATCAAACAATACAATTTCTTGGATTCAACATTTGATATGTTGTTTTGTCTCTTTTAATTAAATGTTACATGATTTACAAGTCATCACATTCTGTTTATATTTACATTTTTCAGTGTCCCAACGTTTTTGAAAACGAAGTTGTATTAAACTTGTGATGCAGCCTCAATGCAGTTCAATATCATTTTTAATCTACAACACAAACTTTGATATTTCCAACCTTTACCTGAACTGTTTCCAAAACTTGAGCAGGAACATCAACAGTTTCACTACCTTTGCTTTATAAACTAAGCAGAGTATGTTATTTTGAATCCTTACGAAAGAGGAAACTCTGAGTTTTGATAGAATAAACAACAGCACCGTGTCATAATTGCCTCGTACTACATGGCTGTGTGGTTCTGTACGTCTGACAGGAAGAAGAGACGTGTCCTTACCGCAAAAACTCCTGGACTGTCCTCACTCCCTGTTTACCATATAAAGATGCTGCAGGAAAGAAAAGTCATGTTATCTGGACAAACAAGCCAACAGGGCATGCAGAGCAACAAATGACAGCAGCAGAGAGGCGAACATCCGGAACAGGGAGAGCACATCTGCTGGGTCTTGAGCTGTGAATGTCAGTGTGTCCCGTCCAGGTCTGGTGTCGAGGCTCCTCGAGCTATATTAGGAAAGTGTTTCTCTGTCTCAGCCTCCCTCACTCTCCCTGTCTTTTTTCCATCAGAGGGTATTTGAGTTTTAGCAGTTGCTCTACCTTCCTCTCCCTGACAGGACTCCGGTTGACGCTGGCATGCTGTCAAGAACAAAGAAGTCTTTTCCATCTGTACTGCATACACACCTGGTGTTTGTGTGTTTTGTTAATGCTCAGGCTGTTTCTGTCAAAGAAGTACTCACTTACACCAAGTTAACCTGCAGACATCTCCTTAAAGGAGCACCAGCAACAAATACTAAAAACTGCTGTGGAGGTCTGGTCCATGATGTCTGGACCTTTTAAAGTTACATGTCATCAGCCCTCATATGAGCAGACACAGATATAAAGGAACGGCGACGTCACTTGTATGAAGTGATCTCTGGCAGGTGGAATTTGTTGACAATGAAAATGTCTTTGTCAAAACCTAGTTCTCTTTCTAACTGCTTGTTCCTGCTGTCATTGTAGTTACTTCATCCTTAAAGTTATGCAAACTTGGTTGTCATGGCAACGGTAAACGCAGTTCTGAAAAAATGTCATGACTTGCAATTGGAAATTGGAAACAAACAGCGTTCACTTGCACACAAATGCCCTGCTGCATCAGACCGTCGGCCGAACCCGCCTCCTCCTGCCAAATGGTGATGCTGGTTTGTGAACTGGTGTTTTGAAGCCTCTGGTCTGGCATTATGGGCGTCGCCATCTGGAGCCAGAAATGACCATATTTGGGAAGCAGCGAAGGGTCGATCTGACTGAGAACCCGAGGACACCTTGCCCTGTCACCTATACCTCAAACCTGACTGCAGCCCAGACATGTCAATCAAACCAGACACCCCCCAACACCCCTTTCTTTAAGGCCTAATCTTATTTTACTATCTTATTTCCAGGAATCTCTGTTTGTCTGTTTGTTTGTTTGTTTGTCTCTCGTATATCTCCATAACCGTTCGTCCCAGCTACGTGGTGGGTGTTTGCTGAGGACCCAAGAGGGTGCAGTGAATAACTTGGTGTGATATGGAAACGCAACACGCTTAATATTGATCAACTTAAATGAAAGCGAGACGACTGGAGTCGACACGGTGCAGCTGCAGTTCCACAGAGCATCGAAGCATCATCAAACAATCATCGACGTGTCTGGACCTCCTGCAGCTGCCTGCTGTCAGGAAACAGGGTTTGCACTGCTAATATAACACTTAGGTGCAGCAACCAAGTGCTTTTCCAAAGCGCCTAAACCGAATGAACACTAAAAACGATGGGAGAGAGCCTGAGAGCATGCGTGACCGTGAAGAAGACGACTGGACCGGACCAGAGGATGAAGATAGCAAACAGAGAACAGATATGTGAGTGGCTGCTGAGTTCAGATTAGTTTGTAACGTTTATTAAAACTGGTCTCCTCCCTCTGCTGCTGGAGGACAGGAGGACAGGAGGACAGGAGGACAGGAGGACAGGAGGACCACAGACTGTAAAGTGACTAATAATGATGGCTGATGTCTGTTCTTCATCCTGTCAAAACTTTGATCACTTTGTTGATATTTTTTCATTTCAAGAATATTACTTGATAGCCAGCTTTTAGAGCCTGTTTGTGTCCATAACTGATGTGTATTTGTTTGATGAGGTCTGGTCTCTGCATAAACACATTCCTGTTTGAGGAGGATGAGGATGCCTGCTGTGTTTGCTCTGCCCTGTGGCTGAGAGGTCCAGAACCTTCACAGCAGCCTCAACACATGACTTCCCTCTACAACTCTGAATGTGCCTGTAAAGAGTCGCTGGTGGTGATGGCACCATATAAGTCCAGGAGAAGATGCTGTTTACCTTCTTCACCCAGAGCGAGGTCATCATCACTGCTGGGGTTCCTCCGCAGAGCCTCTGTGGGTGAGATGCAACACAGCAGCATGAGAAGCACGATGACTGACAGGGGGGGGGGGGAGGCATAAAGAGCAACATGCTGTTCC
>NW_027185307.1:455000-460000 GCF_022577435.1 Embiotoca jacksoni | reverse complement strand
GTGTGTGTGTGTGTGTGTGTGTGTGTGTGTGTGTGTGTGTGTGTGTGTGTGTGTGTGTGTATGTGTGTGTGTGTGTGTGAGTGTGTGTGTGTGTGTGTGTGTGTGTGTGTGTGTGTATGTGTGTGTGTGTGTGTGTGTGTGTGTGTGTGTGAGTGTGTGAGTGTGTGACTGAGTGTAGCTGCTGTCCTTCTGGTCTCCACCACCAGGAGCCACTAAAACATTTCAAATCAAATCACAGGAACAGAATCAACAAGCGTTGAAGTCTCAGCTTCGTTTTCATCCTCCTCTCTATACATTTGTAGAAGTGAACTTAAAAATGAGCATTAATATTTAATAAAATAATAATAAAAACACACCGAACACTGTTGTCCAGCTTGAATACTTCTTACAAACACCACAGGTGTAAAATGATAAGAAAGTAATGTTATAAACATGAAGACATGAGGTCATACAGTAGATCTGTATGAGTGAAATGGGCGTGGTCTTTGAACAATTCACTTCACAACCAGATGTTGTGTTCAACAACAACAAAAACATTAATTAGCTTTTCATCATTTGCTGCTATAATCAATATTCCCTGGTTTGTAAGTGGAGATCTGACTGAACCGCGGTTGGACGTAGAGACACCGTCGGTTTGATGTTTCTGGGATCAGACAGGCTCGTTTCTCTGGTCACTAAATACAATGAAGGACGCGCAGCCATACACGAGAACCGAGAACAGTTTGAATGGAGGAAAACACATCTTAAAGTAACGTAACGTGACGGTAACGAACACGAGAGGCGGCATGAAGACGAGATGAAGACAGTCCGGACCGCTTCAGGACAGCCGCCATCTTGTTACAATGCAGATCACAATTTTACGAAACAAAATAAAACACAACGCTGCAGGAAAAAGGGGTTTTCATCTGCTGCTGTGAAATGTTTTGTTCAGTTTGCTGGTGATTCCCAGTAAAGATGAGCTTCAGTGCTTTCAAACATGAAGATGGATCGACGCACCATGTTCTGTTTCTATTTCCTGTTTTATTTTGGTACTTATCTCGTGTCATTTCAGGTCACTTCACTTCCTGTCCCCGGTGTTTTCCCGCCCTTATTGTTTCCAGCTGCGTCCTATTGGCTCTCGTTCTCCTGTGTATAGTCACCTGTTCCTCCCTCACTGCTTTGCCAGTTACTTCAGTTCCCAGCTCTCCGGTCCAACTTCCTGTCTGAGGGTTTGTTCCTGTCCGACCTGACTTCCTGTCTGAGGGTTTGTTCCTGTCCGACCTGACTTCCTGTCTGAGGGTTTGTTCCTGTCCGACCTGACTTCCTGTCTGAGGGTTTGTTCCTGTCCGACCTGACTTCCTGTCTGAGGGTTTGTTCTTGTCCGACCTGACTTCCTGTCTGAGGGTTTGTTCTTGTCCGACCTGACTTCCTGTCTGAGGGTTTGTTCTTGTCCGACCTGACTTCCTGTCTGAGGGTTTGTTCTTGTCCGACCTGACTTCCTGTCTGAGGGTTTGTTCCTGTCCGACCTGACTTCCTGTCTGAGGGTTTGTTCCTGTCCGACCTGACTTCCTGTCTGAGGGTTTGTTCCTGTCCGACCTGACTTCCTGTCTGAGGGTTTGTTCCTGTCCGACCTGACTTCCTGTCTGAGGGTTTGTTCCTGTCCGACCTGACTTCCTGTCTGAGGGTTTGTTCCTGTCCGACCTGACTTCCTGTCTTTGGATGTGTCTGCCCACCTCTTGCCTGGACTTCTTCCTGAGTGGATCGATGACCGGTTTGGACTTCTGGGACGTTTTTGGACTTGGCCTGTTGGATTATTCCCTGGACTCTGTCGCCTGTGGTTTTCTGAACTGTTCTCAGTAGATCTGTTAACCAAAATCAATAAAGACAAACAGAGAAAATAAAATAAACTATGAATCAAAACTCTTGGTGCCCGACGTGGGAAGGTGGGATCTACAGCTATATTCAACGGGTCCTGTGATACCTGCCTGGTGGTTATGAAGATAAATGACCAGATTCCATGTTTTTAGTTCTGTCGTTCTGTTCCTCCTCTTCTCAGTCAGTCTGCAAAGTATATATATATATATATATATATATATATACTACTGCACAGGGAAATATGGATCGAAAAGTCTTTTTAATTTTTTTTATTTATGTCACCTAAATCAGTGATGCCACCTGGTGGTCATTAGAGCACACAACAGCTGCCTGCTGTTACTGTAGCACCCCTCAGCCCACTGGATGTACTGCAGTCATGATCGGGGCTGTTGCTTTTGGTAGGAAAGAAGAAAGAGGCATGATTATGATTATAATATGTAACACTTGTAGTATAACATGCACTTATCAATTAATTTTCAATAAATAACATGAATGTTTGTCATGAAATCCCAGTGAGGTGAGTTTAATTAATTGCAGATTATCTATTTTAATTTGAAAGGGTAGATTTGATGGAGGTGTACTGTGTCCGGATTTGTGCAATTATCTAAACTTTATATGACCTTGTTACTCCTGAAAAAACTGTTGCTGTGCATCCCACTCTGTGGAGGAAATCTGTTTGAGGAAGCTGAAAACAATAGGACAACATATATAAATAAAATTAATTAAATTATATCTATTTATTATCTCAGGGCACTGATCATGATAAGGTCATTAAAACAGGATTTTAACACATTGTAGACAGAAACTCAACAATTCAACAACATGAGTGACAGCTGGAAGAAGAATCTCCCTTTTAACCTCTGACAGAACCAACCGGTGGACGAGCATCTTCCTCGACCTCCATGTGACGGGAGAACGGAGAGAGAACCTGGAACATGTTACTGCAGCGATGTTCCTCCAACATGTCTCATCCAGCCGACGCTCTGATTCAGGTCCTGAACCTTCACATTGTTTCATACGAGGGCCAAAGGTTTCTCTGAGGAGGCTGCCATGTGCCCAGCTTGCATGTGGGTGGCATGTAGAGACACCCCAGGGAGTTGGTAGAGGGAGTGTGTGTGTGTGTGTGTGTGTGGGGGGGGGGGGGGGGGCCTCCACTGAATGACTAATTGGCTGCCAGATGGGCCTTTTGGATAATCTGAGCCACCCGCCAACCAATCAGAGCAAACAACAACAAAGAGACAAGTGTGGACACCATGTTGTTGTTAGACTGAAAAAAGACAGTTCATTATTTCAATAATCGTTATGATATGAAGTACAGTGGTGCTTGCAAGTTTGAGAACTCTTTACATGTTTTTCATATTTCTACATAAATACCACAGAAGTCCGAAACATAGATAAAGACAACTAAATTAAACAGATGAGACAAGATTATTATTCTTGAAAATGAAAATTATCCCATATTACATTTCTGTGAGAAGTAAAAGCATGTGAACATCTATAATCAGCTAATTTGAAGGTGATATTAGGTGTGTTTTATTTAAAGAACAGAGATCTGAGTCTGAGCTTCACAACATGCTAGAAGAACACAGGCGATTTCTGAGGAGCTCAGAAAACAAAATGGTTGTTGCCACTCACCAGGCTGGAAGAGGTTCCAAGACCATCTGTAAAGAGTTCGGCAGACAGTCAAGTGGACTGTGTTCAAATGGAGGAAATTAGAGAGCAGTGTTCTCCTCACCAGGAGCAGGTCACACCACAGCAAACATACACAGATCACAGATATGTAATATTGGATTATTTTTTTTACTCAATAAAGAAATCAACAAGAACATTATTTACGTCTCAATTGTTTAATTAAATTGTCTCTATTGCCCTTTGGGAAAATCTGATGATGTTTCACATCATATTTATGCAAAAATACTGAAAATTCTAAAGAGTTCACAAACTTTCAAGCACAGTGTTTCTGGATCATGTTTCTATCTGGTTTCTTCTTTGAAGAGTTTTAACATCATTTGTGGACGCAGCGATGAACTGTGTTCACAGACGATGGTTTTCACAAGTGTTCCTGAGCCCATGCAGTGATTTCCACTCCAGAATAGTGTGTTTTTAATGCAGTGCTGCCTGAGGGCCCGAAGATCACCACCATCCAATATTGGTTTCCAGCCTTGTCCCTTGTGTTCAGAGATTTCTCCAGATTCTCTGAATCTTTTAATGATATTATGAACCGTAGACGATGAAATCCATTAATTCTTTGTAGTTTTACATTGAGGAATATTATTCTGAGATTGTTGCAGTGTGTTGCCTCCCTGAGCTGCGATCGTTCGGGCCCTGCAAACCTTTACATATTAAAACTACCTACAACTCTTCACATCGTGTCTGCAGTTCTTTTATGCTATTTGATGTTATCTTGGATTACTACAACAGATGATGATAATCAGAAAAGGCTTCAGTATATTCAGACTTCCCATCAGGGAAAGAAAACCAGACTTCCCTGAATCCAGCGCTCATTTAATATTAAACAGAATTATACTTGAAATTTAGATTTGCTTCTGTTATTTACAATTGAAAGGTGCTTATAGAATAGTTATGGCTCATTAGCACAAATTACACTGCTGCTTTCAATGTTGATGACAAAGTCGAACGAGAGAACGTGATATGAAGAGAAATGAAATGTGTATAACGGATGTGGATCTGTGAACCTCAGCAACACAGCTCATGACATCCGTTAACATAGAACAGAGAAAGCTGCAGTTAACTTTAATTTTGCACTAAAATAAAATTTTTGTCTTCATCGTTGTCTTTTAACAACAAACTCAGAAGCTCAGATGCTCCAAAGACTTCCAGATTCCTCTCATTAGCACAGAAACACCTCTGCTGCCAGGAATACCAGAGAGCGAGAGCCCGGCTGAGACGTGAGCTTCATGCGCAGAACGATCTCCCGTCACTTCATGTTCAAGAGGAAGAAATGTGATAACGACGTCCGTCTGTGTGAGACTGCTGAAAACCTGCTGAGACCTGCTGCAGCTTTCCCTTCACAGCGCGCTCAGGAAGTCACTTTCACCCTCCATGTGAGTACAAGGTGTGTACATGTATGTGCTAAATATTTTATTTCCAGATGGGACGGAGCCTGCTGATAAACAATGATTTAT
>NW_027185307.1:445000-450000 GCF_022577435.1 Embiotoca jacksoni | reverse complement strand
GTGTTGTGTTGTGTTGTGTTGTGTTGTGTTGTGTTGGTGTCGTGGTGTTGTGTTGTGTTGGTGTGATGTCATTGTGTTGTGTTGTGTTGTGTTGTGTTGGTGTTGTGTTGTGTTGTGTTATGTTGGTTTCATGTCGTTGTGTTGTGTTGTGTTGTGTTGTGTTGTGTTGTGTTGGTGTTGTCTCTGCTGTTTACTGTGTTCTGTTTATTTGTTTGTTTGTTTGTTTGTTAAAGAGGTGATAGTTGTATTGACAGACCGTAGTCGTTCAGCCCATCTAATCGTCTCTCCTCCCTCCCGTGCTGCAGGACGACATGCTGACTCTGCCGTTAAATGAGCAGTCCTCCGGCCCGACGCGAGCGCCCCTCGGGACCAGCTGGACCACCGGCCGGTTGGTGAAGCCTGTGAAGCCGGAGCCCAGCAGGGCCCCGGGGAACACGCTGGGGTCCAGGAGGGAGGATGAGGAGAGGGATGGTGAAGAGCAGGAGAAGAACAGAGAGGCTGGAGAGGCGGGCAGTCTGAGGAGAAGGGGTTCTAACAGGAAGAAGCCGAGCCAGTCTCGGCCGGACCGGGTCCGGCTGAGGCGCATCGAGGCCAACACGCGGGAGAGGAACCGGATGCACGGGCTGAACAACGCGCTGGACAGCCTGAGGAAGGTGGTGCCCTGCTACTCCAAGACGCAGAAGTTGTCCAAGATCGAGACGCTGCGTCTGGCCAAGAACTACATCTGGGCCCTGAGTGAGATCCTGAGCAGCGGCACGCAGCCCGACCTGCTGGGCTTCCTGCACACTCTGTGTAAAGGTCTGTCGCAGCCCACCACCAACCTGGTGGCCGGCTGCCTGCAGCTCAACGCCCTCAGCTTCCCGTCGGAGGCGGGCGGGGAGCCGTTCGGCCTCTACCCCGCCTACCGTCACCACCACCCGGAGGCTGTGGGCTCCAGCTCGGCGGGCGGCGGGGGGCCCCCGCGGCCCTTCGGCTCCTTCTGCGGCCCCTACGGAGCTCCGTACGACAGCGGCTCCCCGGACGGCTCCAGTTCTCTGGACGCGGGGCCCCTCAGTCCACCTGTCAACTTCAGTGGGATTTTCTCCCTAAAGCACGAGGAGCCGGTGGACTACCGGAGCTGTCACTACCGGTACATCGGCCAGGGGCCCGCCGCCGACCTCCAGCTGCGGGGCCAGTTCTACCAGCTGCAGGAGGAGTTAAACAAGCCGCTACACACTTCATGAGGAGGACGCTTCGGACAGAAGCTCGGTGGACTGACTGATGATGGAGAAATATATTCAAAGATTATTAAAAACAAATTATTTGAGGACCACAATTTAGTGGAGGAAGCCTTAAAGGACAACCTGACATGGTACACACACACACACACACACACACACACACACACACACACACACACACACACACAAACACAAACACACACTTGGATAAAGCTGTAAAAACTATCGGTGGAAATAAGTGGTGTTGCTCTCAAGCCTTAAACTGATTGAATACAGAAACAAAACTGCAGCTGTTTAAAATAATCAGAGATTTATTGAAACTCTTTGAGACTCTTAATCTGCTTTGACATCATGTGCAGCAGGTTTCATGTTCATGTCGCCCTCTGAGCTGCTGCTTCTCTCTTCCTTTCAAAGTCCATCAGAAACGTGACAATAAACCGAGGCAGCTGGTTTGTCTGCATCAGTCTCATCCAGTTTGTCTTAAACTGAACTTTTCTTTTGACCTCCAGGCTGATTGATGCTCTGTTCTGGTGCTTTAGTCTTTCAGATTTCCTCATTTATGGTTTCCACAACTCTAGAAAAGCAAAACACCTAAAACACTTATTTAACCACATCAGCAGGTTATTGTTATTATACGTGATCCTCTATGATTATTAGACTTGATCTGGAACCGTCTCCATGTTTCTTAAGGTCTTTTAATGAGATAAATATGGAGTCACGGTGAAGCCAGTATATTTCCTGACACAGTTAACATGCTGAATGTGAAATCCTCCTGATGAAAACATCAGTCACAATAAATTCTGCATGTGATTTTAAATTGAGAAATTTAAATATGTGCAGGTAAAATCTAAACCAGAAAGCAGCTGCAGTTTTATTGTGACGAAGTGAGAGGCGGTTACTGAAGCAGCCCTTCATCTCTTCATGAACTCAAACCTGCCCACAGTTCTTCAGACACTAATTCATCACTATAGAAATCAGCTGGTCTGTATTAAAACTATAACTGTGAAACCCCTGACAACAGCTGACCGTGCTGAGGATGAGTGTCGAGCAGTCTTCTTCACACTGTTGTCACCTATCTGCACTTCACCATGGCAGGCTGACAGCTCACACTTCCCTCCTCACACCTTTAATATCTCACTTATGCCAACATTAGCTGCGAGGTGTGAAGATCCGAACAGAGCGAACACAACGTGAGACAAACCTGCTCGCCGCAATCTGTTCCTAATCTCTGTTTGCATCAGTGGGATGTAACGTTGTCCTCCACCTTCAGCAGACTGCTTCCCGTCTGCTCCACACACTGAAACACAGAAAGGTCCTCACTGTTCACTACATAATACTGGAAGAGTTGGAGTTTACCATGTAAAGTGCCCTGAAGTGAGTTCTGATCCGACACTTCATAAAAACTTGATGGCAGTGTTTATTCCCAAAAACATGTTTGTACTGTTAACATCTATGAGCTGTGTGCATTTATCGAAAAGAATGGATCAGTTTACTACAACTTCAGTCTAATGTTTCTAGTTTTGTCCATTTATTTCTATCATTCAGATGAATTAATAGAAACTTGGTGACATCAATACAGAGATGAAACTCAGGTTATCAAAACAAGAAAAACGATGGAACTGTTGTGGAACTTCTAAAATAAAGATTCCTGAAGCTGAAGTGGTCTCTCTTTCTTTCTTCTATTTTATTGTGGGACCTAAAACTCAAGAGAGCAGGTGGACCAGGAACAAAGAAACACTTCGATTGTATTGGACGTTTTCACACTCAGTGTCTGGTGTTAAACATCTGATTCGTGGCGCTTTCTCTCTCACTAGGAAGTGCAGGATTCACAAGATTCAGCTTCCTTCTGCAAAACACAAATTTATTCTCACAAACAATCACGTAAAGTAACTTTTACTTTATTTATACTTACAGCTTTGAAACAGAAGGTTTTAAACCATCGGTGGCTCGAATCTGACCTGTGATATATGAAGCTGGATGCCAAGAGAGTTTGAGAACAAACAGAGATGTTACAGCAGCAGACAGCTCAGCTCTTCCAGCAGCATTTTAATGAATGAATGAATGAATGAATAAATTTGGTTTCCTCTGGAGCAGTAAAAAAAAAGTCATTCAGATTTTCTATACCAGAGTTTCTTTGAAAAGTCTTAGAAACAAAGCTGCTATGTATAATTAATGGATAGTGGACATGAACTGTGTCCTGATAAAAGGACAGTTTGTGTTTCTGGGTTCAAACTTCCCTCTCCACAACTGTGTGGCTTGTCTCCAGCTGCTCTGTCTTCCTCCCTCCAACGTGTCCGTCTGTCTCTGTGTGTTGGCCCTGTGATGGATGGGAGATCTGTCCAGGTGAACCCTGCCTTCACCTAAAGTCAGCTGGGATGGACTCCAGCCCCCCGTGACCGTGCTCACAGTAAAGATAATGGATGGATGACTTTAAAGCACAACCACCAAATCAAATCAAAGTATATCAATCACAACTGATCAATAACTGACTGCCGTCAAGGAGAAATGTTGTGATAACCTGAAACCTCAAACAGAGGCCCTCAAACTGCTTCCTTTGAACAGTGGCCCTCAAACAGTGGCCCCTCAAACTAAGGCCCTCAAACAGAAGCCCTCAAACCAAAGCCCTAAAAAAGGGGCCCACAATGAGGGACCTTCAAACAGAGGCCCTTCAAAAAGAGGCCCTAAAACAGGCCTAAAAACAAGCCTAAAACAGGCTTAAAACAAGCCTAAAACAGGCTTAAAAAGGGGCCTTTGAACAGAGGCTCTCAAAGACAGGCCGTCGAATAAAGGGCATTGATCAGAGGCCCTAAAAGAGAGGCCCTTCAAACAGCGGCCCTTGAACAGAGGCGCTCATAAAGATGCCCCGCAAAAAGAGGCCCTAAAACAGAGCCTATCAAAGGCCGGCCGTCAAACAGAGGCCCTCAAAAAGAGGCCCTCATACAGAGCCCCTAAAACAAAGGCCCTCAAACAGGGGACCCTAATTAGGGCCCCTCAAACAGAGGCCGTCAAACAGACCCCTCAAACAGGGAAGTTCTATCTATCTTCAAAAAGAGGTCCTAAAACAGATGCCCTAAAAAGGTGGCCCTCACACAGAGATCCTCAAAAAGAGGCCCCTTGAACAGAGGTCCTCAAATAGAGGCCCTAAAATGGCGGCCCTTACAAAGAGGCCATTAAATAGAGGCCCCTCGAACAAAGTCTCTCAAAGAGAGGTTCTCAAACAGTGACAGTCAAACAGAGGCCTTCGAATAGAGGCTTTCAAACACTGGCCCCTCAACAGCAGCCCATAAAGAGCCCTTCAATCAAAGGCCCCACAAAATGCATCCCTCGAACAGAGGCCCTCAAACAAAGGCCCTAAACAAGAGACCCTCAGAAAGAGTCCCCTTAAACAGTGGCTTTCAAACAGAGGCCCTCAAAAAGAGGCCTCTCAAGCAGCGGCCCTCGAACAGAGTCCTTCAAACAGAGGCCCTTAAACAAAGCCCTTCAAACAAAGTCCCTCAAACAGGGGAACTTTGTTAGGGCCCTTCAAACAGAAGCCTTCAAACAGAGGCTCTGAAAAAGAGGTCCTCAGATAGACGCCCTAGAACCGAGGCCCTCAAACAGCGGCTTTGAAACAGAGGGCCCACAAATAGACCCGTTAAAAAAGAGCCCCTCAAAAAGAGGTCCTCAAAAAGAGGCCCCTTAAACAGTGGTCTTTAAACAGAGGCCTTTGAAAAGAAGCCCTAAAACAGAGGCCCTTCAAGTAGCAGCCCTTGAACAGAGCCCTTCAAACAGAGGCCCTCA
>NW_027185307.1:245000-440000 GCF_022577435.1 Embiotoca jacksoni | reverse complement strand
TGTGTGTATTGTGTGTATTGTGTGTGTATTGTGTGTGTATTGTGTGTGTATTGTGTGTATTGTGTGTGTGTATTGTGTGTATTGTGTGTATTGTGTGTGTATTGTGTGTGTATTGTGTGTATTGTGTGTATTGTGTGTGTATTGTGTGTGTATTGTGTGTATTGTGTGTGTATTGTGTGTGTATTGTGTGTATTGTGTGTGTATTGTGTGTGTATTGTGTGTATTGTGTGTATTGTGTGTGTATTGTGTGTATTGTGTGTGTTGTGTGTGTATTGTGTGTATTGTGTGTATTGTGTGTATTGTGTGTGTATTGTGTGTATTGTGTGTGTATTGTGTGTATTGTGTGTATTGTGTGTATTGTGTGTATTGTGTGTGTATTGTGTGTATTGTGTGTATTGTGTGTATTGTGTGTATTGTGTGTGTATTGTGTGTATTGTGTGTGTATTGTGTGTATTGTGTGTGTATTGTGTGTATTGTGTGTGTATTGTGTGTATTGATTCTACAGATTATATCCTGCTGGGAAAATGAATATTTACACGTAAAAACAAACGTGTCTTTATGACTAAAAGGGTTTGTAAATCTCAGGTTGCTGTTTTTGAGATGGTAAAACAACATGTTCAAACATTTGGTGGAACAAACATAATTATGGACATGTAGGAGAACAGAGTGTATCCACGGGGCCAATTCCTAAAATAATGATGTCATCTCTTTTGAACTGAACTTTTTAGATCATCTACCATAAAGTACCAAACTCATTTCCCAGGTAGCGTTTCCCATTGCAGATACCAACAGCTTCTCTCTTCATTATCAAATGAAGTCGGCAACGAAGCGCCTCAGAACGGCTACCAACAACAAGAGGTGACTATTAAAAATAAAAACTAAATAATGGAGGGGGTCTAAAAACAGCTGCTGCTCGGTTGCAGCTTTTTCCAGCATTGCTGCCTTCCTCATGAAGGTTATTGGACCTTGTGCCCATTTTTAAATTCCACTCATCCCAGTTGATAAAACCCAAAATAAATAATTAACAAAAAATCTTTACACCATTGTAAAGTGCTGTGTTTATGTAACAACTGTTAACATTGATAACAGTAACCTTTTTTAAAAAAAACAGTAAAACCAGGAGAGATGAAGTGCCGTTGTCGGGACTTTCATCGAGACTTTTCTTCGCTCTTCTTCTGCTCATGACGTCCCGATTCCAGCCAGCAGTGCCACCAGAAAGGGGATGTTTCCGAGGAGGAACAGCGCCACCAGCAGCACATCGACGTCCATCTGAGGAAACAATCTATTACAAATCATCAGTAACTCACCGTTCTGATTTCCTTCAAACCGTCATTTTTCTTACCGTTGTGGATTCCAGTGGAACAGTCGAAGTATCTGAGATCACAGCAGAGAACAGTTAACGCTGCTGCAGCGTAAATAAACCATCAAATAAATAGATTTAGCATCATAATAAGTATTTACTGTGGAAATGTGCTGAATTTAATCAAAATGTTACATTAATCAAATCAATATTATTATTTAATTAAGTGCAATTGCAATTTAATGTAATTATTGCTTCAAACATTTTCCAATTTGATTTATTTATATTTGTATTGAAATGAAAACATCAAATATACAATATAGTGTAATCAAATTCAAAGCAGTCTAATCCAATCCATTCTGTTTTCATGCTCTGCACTGATTAATATTTTATTTCACATTTACTGACAAAAAAAATCGAAGTAATGAACCGACCAAGAACCACTTAACAATCATATTAATATATAAGTATATTTACCTTTGCTGTAAAACTTCCATTTTAAATGAACCTCCAACAGGAAGTAGAACAACAATTCCCAGCCAACAAACCCCCCCATCACCTTCATCAGCCATTGGTTCACAGAGCTGTCAATCAACTTCAGGCCTGTAAATATGGCCGCCACTGTGGTCACATATAAGCAAACACATGAAGACTTACTGCAGGGGTTGACATGGTTGGTGTGGAACATGTTTTTCAGAGAGGATGTATGACATCACAGTGAGGTGAGAGATTACCTGCTAAAGCTTTAATTGCTGCTGCGTTTAAAGCATGTGACCAGTTGAAGACAAACCTCCTGACAAAGAGAAGAAATAGGAAACCATCAGCTGATTCAGGGCGGAGAACAAACAGCTGCACGGATCATCTGTCGCTTCAAACAATTTGGGATTATGAACTTCAAACTTCATTCCTGAACTTGGAAACGGAAAATTGAGAGCAGAGAAGCAGTCGTCAGAGTGGAACAACGAAGGGCTGATTTACTGACATCTCTGATGAAGGTACGAGATTGAGTGTTTATTCCAAAAGATTGCTCATTTATTTTGCACCCTTTGTGTCGGTGATTTCCTAAAATAAAGTGATTCAGGCCATCGACAATTTGGATGGAAAACAACATTTTAATATTTAAATCAACTTCAGCCACAGCAGATTTTTTTTTATTTTTATTTTTTATTTTTTTATTTCACTTTATTAATCCCTGAGGGGAAATGTCTTCACTACAGCAGGGGGTCTCTCAGGGGGGAGCTGCTGCAGCAGGCTGCCACTAGGGCGGCGCCAGGTAACCTGACCTGAGGTGCATGTTTTTGGATGATGGGAGGAAGCTGGAGAACCCGGAGAGAACCCACGCAAGCACAGGGATGGTTGTGGTGGTACATGATCTCTGAGTCTCCACAGTCCACCTTCATGTCCCACCAGCTACAATCAAGCACTGAACGCAACATGTTCCAACTCTAATAACTCAGTTAAAATAAACGTATGACTGAAATGTGCATAAACTCATTATAGACCACAAACACAATGTGAGACATTAAGCCCAGGACGTTAAAATGTGTCAGAGATCGAACGACCAACAGGTTCTTCCACATTTCTATTAATAAAACAGTGAAGTGGTGAAGTTCAAACCATCCTCAGTCTGAACCTCCAACCTGGATGAGAGGTGTTCCAGATACAGGAGATCATTCCTGATACAGGAGATCATTCCAGATACAGGAGATCATTCCTGATACAGGAGATCATTCCAGATACAGGAGATCATTCCAGATACAGGAGATCATTCCTGATACAGGAGATCATTCCAGATACAGGAGATCATTCCAGATACAGGAGATCATTCCAGATACAGGAGATCATTCCAGATACAGAAGATCATTCCTGATACAGGAGATCATTCCAGATACAGAAGATTATTCCTGATACAGGAGATCATTCCAGATACAGGAGATCGTTCCAGATACAGAAGATCGTTCCTGATACAGAAGATCATTCCAGATACAGGAGATCATTCCAGATACAGGAGATCATTCCAGATACAGGAGATCATTCCAGATACAGAAGATCATTCCTGATACAGGAGATCATTCCAGATACAGGAGATCATTCCAGATACAGGAGATCATTCCTGATACAGAAGATCATTCCAGATACAGAAGATCATTCCTGATACAGGAGATCATTCCAGATACAGGAGATCATTCCAGATACAGAAGATCATTCCTGATACAGGAGATCATTCCAGATACAGAAGATCATTCCTGATACAGGAGATCATTCCAGATACAGGAGATCATTCCAGATACAGGAGATCATTCCTGATACAGAAGATCATTCCAGATACAGAAGATCATTCCTGATACAGGAGATCATTCCAGATACAGGAGATCATTCCAGATACAGAAGATCATTCCTGATACAAGAGATCATTCCAGATACAGAAGATCATTCCTGATACAGGAGATCATTCCAGATACAGAAGATCATTCCTGATACAGGAGATCATTCCTGATACAGGAGATCGATTTATTACCTAAATATTATCTATCTATTATTGAGTTGATGAATGTTTTTTGGATTTCAATGAGAAGTGATTTATTTATATGTTTATATCCGACAGCATTTAGAATCAGTGACCTACAGTGGATGTTGTGGTCCACAGCGCAGGAGAGCAAGGACCGGCTGGAGGACGGAAAGAACCAGGACCAGACACCCCAACACAGGGTGGGCTCCCTGCAACACACACACACACACACACACACACACACACACACACACACACACACACACACACATTATAGAATAGTTGAGGTTCTGTCTATAATCTTTAAAGACTCTACGTTAAAATCTCCTAAAATTATAAATGATTTGACTCTTTCTGAATGAAACTGAACTCTTTCTACGATCAATGTTGTTGTTCAGTCGTGATCTCCTCTGATTGGGATCAATACTTCTACCAGAGCATCCCTGTGTTTCCTGTCTGATGTGCAGTGAGGATCTGCAGGTGAAGCACTGACCTCAGACCAGCCCTGAACATGTGAGAAGGAGAGGATGGAGGCGATGAAGGTGGCTGCTACCGTCACACTCATCACTGCAACATGGACCTGCAGGAACACAGGACAACAGCGCTCAGAGGGGCATGTAGTACCAGCAGTGTGCGATAGGGGGCAGGCTTGGCCAGCGTCTGTGGGTGGGGGTGGAGGAGGAGGGGGGGGGGGGGTGCTGCAACACAAACACTGATTCTGATCTCCTCATTTTACTCAGATCAGAGCTTTAAAAACCATCTCATGACGACTCGTCCTCCGTTGCTCCTGGAGTTTCTTCCTGTTTTTGCAGGAAGTCATGGAGGAGGAGGAGGAGGAGAAGGAGAAAGATGAGGAGGAGGAGGAGGAGGAGGAGGAGAAGGAGGAGGAGGAGGAGAAAGATGAGGAGGAGGAGGAGGAGGAGGAGAAGGAGGAGGAGGAGGAGAGTCACTGTCTGCACCTCCTGGTCAAAAGGAGGTCTGCACACACACACACACACACACACACACACACACACACACTCACACACACTCACACACACACACACACACACACTCACACACACACACACACACACACTCACACATTCACACACTCACACACTCACACACACACACACACACACACTCTCTCACACACACACACACACACACACACACACACACACACACACACACACACACACACACACACTGCATTACTGATGCTCCTGGTAAGGTGAAGGTTAATACGGGTTCAAGATATTTCTGTATTTCTGTTTTTAGGATCCTGAACCTCAGTTCTCCCTTCGTCTGGACTTTGAGCTTCTTCATGACTTTATTTATTTCCTTTTCTGTCGGTGTGTTGAAATAGTACCGGCTGATTTTGACATCCAGATGAATATTCATCTCCAGTTACTTCTCCTAACGTCAGTAATTAGATGTAAAGATGAATAATCGTGTAAGCTTTGTCCGACTGTGATAACATTATATTTTGTGTATTTTGCTGAAAGTTGATATATTAACAGTTCAGTGAATCTCACCACAAACCATCCGTCTCTGCTGAACAGCTGCTGTCCTCCGGCTGCCTTCAGATATCTGGCTGCCATCATCCCCACCGAGCCTGAGGTCATCCAGGAGATCAGCATCAGCGCTCCTGGAACACAACGTCCTCTTTAATCCCACTTCTCTTGGTTTCATGACCCAACGTCCATTTCATGGTTTCGTCCCAACATCTGAATCTCTGTGAACTGACTGTGAAACGTTGGTAGAAGTTGAGACCTTCAGTGAAATCTCTATTTGAAGCTGGAAGAATCAGAACCGGAGTCGGGTCACGTCAACTCACAGGAAACCACAAAGTTCCCTGAAGGCTGTCTGGTCACAGCATCACACACCACCCTCTTTACTCCGTCCTTTCACTTGGACACCACCCTCTTTACTCCGTCCTTTCACTTGGACACCACCCTCTTTACTCCGTCCTTTCACTTGGACACCACCCTCTTTACTCTGTCCTTTCACTTGGACACCACCCTCTTTACTCCGTCCTTTCACTTGGACACCACCCTCTTTACTCCGTCCTTTCACTTGGACACCACCCTCTTTACTCCGTCCTTTCACTTGGACACCACCCTCTTTACTCTGTCCTTTCACTTGGACACCACCCTCTTTACTCCGTCCTTTCACTTGGACACCACCCTCTTTACTCTGTCCTTTCACTTGGACACCACCCTCTTTACTCTGTCCTTTCACTTGGACACCACCCTCTTTACTCCGTCCTTTCACTTGGACACCAAGAAATCATCTTTCAGCTGATCTCTTCAACAAATGATGACAGTCATGAAACATTTGAAAAAAACATCATTCAAATTAAAACAGAAAAGAACATGTTTAAGAGCTTTTCTATTCTTCTGCCTTCATGTGGACAGCAATCTTTTGAAAAATCTGAATAATGCTTGTGTTGACAAAACCCCGTCTGACACATTATTAATGTATGAATGTGGACATGAAGAAGCCAATCTGTGAACAGAAAACCAAAACATGCTGATTCTCAAGTTCTCCATCTGCAGTATTCAGTAACTTCAGACAGTTTCAGAGTCTTCTGTCCTACTAGCAGCTCTGTAAAGTTCAACCAATAGAAAGATGAAATAAACTAATGAGATCTGTCAGATATTAATATTCCCGGGTGCCTGAACGCATCGATAATGTTCCCCAGCTCACAGCGAGGAAACAACATCAGACTGAAGTGTCTCATTAAACGTTCACGCAGGCTGACGGTAAGCTCAGCGGTTCATCTGCTGGGAACATGAATGTGTGGAATGGATTCCATGGTTTTCTATGGAGTAGTTGTTGAGATATTTTAGTCTGGACCAGTTAACCAAGTGATTATCAGCACTGTCGTTCAGAGGCAAAGCATCAGAATGACTAAAGCTTCAACACGCCTATGATTTTAAATCTGGACTGAAGAGTGCATGAATTGATCATGAGAATTTTAGATCAAGTTTTTAAACATTGGGAGAATATGTCTGGGCGATGACACCGTGTTGCCTTTAGGGCTGCCCTCCTCTGAGAACCTCTGAGAACCTTGAATATTCAGAAGATAAATGGTCTGTACTTGTATAGTTTTATCACCTTTCGGTCTCAAAGCGCTTTAACATGTTTTCCATTTACACACTAATGAGACAGATCACCATATCAAGGTGCTGCCATCAGGAGAACATTCACACACTGATGGTTCACCATCGGGAGCAACTTAGGGTTCAGTGTCTTGCTCAAGGACACTTAGGCATGTGGACAGGAGGAGCTGGGGATTGAACCACTAACCTGCTGATTAGTGTTCAA
This sequence comes from Embiotoca jacksoni, assembly GCF_022577435.1. Taxonomy (NCBI): domain Eukaryota; kingdom Metazoa; phylum Chordata; class Actinopteri; family Embiotocidae; genus Embiotoca; species Embiotoca jacksoni. The sequence continues at coordinate 432,876 of NW_027185307.1, read as the reverse complement.
CCCACTCTACCGACTGAGCCACAGCCTCCCTTAAGATGTTTCACCTGTCGCGCTGTGGGACAAACCAGGTCACAGACTGAGCTCTCTCCAGACCTTTCATCTCTCCACGAATGATCTCACCGTGTGCTTTGAGAATATGAGGCCGTCCAGCTGGTCGAACAAGCGAAGGTCTGGAAATGTTGATCTTGTCAGTGCTGATGAAAGTTTCTGTATGAAACTGGATTTGTCCTGCTGGAGAGACACATGAAACAGACAGTTATTGAAAAACATGTAGCTAGTTCCATTTCTGTTTTTCTGAGTCTAACCCGGGAGGCTCCCACCAGTTAGACTGGAAGACCTCCACTGGAAGAAGAGCCGTACCCAAACCAAACAAACGCAGAGATCTTCAGGAGAAAAAACACCCAAAACAAAGGAATCTGCTGTAACGTGATGGTAACGTGTCAGAGCACCGGGTCACACATCAACTGGAGACACATTTATTTTGAGTGCTTATTCAGAGGACGTCAGCTGAGTTGGTGTTTTCCAGTGTGGCCCGGAATAAACAGACTGATAAAGCAGGTGGTTCTATGAATGTGGCCTGAGAAGATGGTATCTCAGTCCATCACCTGTAGAGGGCAGATCAATACCTTCTGAGTCTCCTGCTCGTGTCCTGAGCAGCAGGAAGATGAAACCCTGATGAGGAACTGGCAGTGTGTTCATCTCCTGATCCTCATCAGGTCCAGAGTTCATCTCCTGATCTTCATCAGGTCCCAAGTTCATCTCCTGATCTTCATCAGGTCCCGAGTTCATCTGCTGATCCTCATCAGGTCACGAGTTCATCTTCTGATCTTCATCAGGTCCCGAGTTCATCTGCTGATCCTCATCAGGTCCCAAGTTCATCTCCTGATCTTCATCAGGTCCCGAGTTCATCTCCTGATCTTCATCAGGTCACGAGTTCATCTCCTGATCTTCATCAGGTCCCGAGTTCATCTCCTGATCTTCATCAGGTCCCGAGTTCATCTGCTGATCCTCATCAGGTCACGAGTTCATCTCCTGATCTTCATCAGGTCCCGAGTTCATCTGCTGATCCTCATCAGGTCACGAGTTCATCTGTTGATCCTCATCAGGTCCCGAGTTCATCTGCTGATCCTCATCAGGTCACGAGTTCATCTCCTGATCTTCATCAGGTCCTGAGTTCCTGGTGTGTGTCTGAGCAGCGCTCTGCTGCGTCCGGATGTTTGAGGCAGCTGAAACTTTATCAGAGAATGAACATCAAAGTTTGTGAAACGTTTCTGGGGAACAAAGAGAAGTCTCAGAGACGACCTGGTGACGAGCTACGATTGTGTTGTTGTGGGTAGAAACTTGTGTGTTTTTGTTGCACTCTGAGTGTCGTGTTGTCGTGTTGGAGAACCCTGTTGCCACGGCGACACAGTTTGGGTAATTAGAAGTGAACGTTTCTCCTCGGACGCCTCGGAAGGTCCAGCAGAGCTGCGTGGTTTCATGTCTGACCTGAAGCATCTTGTTGGTCTGAAGAACCCTCTCCCCCTCCCCCATGGCACCCCGTGTCAGTACCGCTGCTGCTGGGTCCGTGGGCGAACAGGAGGTGGTAGGTTCTGTTGAAGCCGGAGGTCCTCTGAGTAGAAATGATGTTCATGGAGGTGAAGGAGCAGCGGATCACCCCGTCCTGCACTGACGCTCGTACATCAGAAACATTCCCCTGTTGGACAGTTAGAAATCATTTCAGACTCCATCTGCTCAGACATATATATGTAATATCTAATAAGTTAATATTTCATGGTCAAACAAGCCACATCCTGATCTCGATCATTATTATAAGAAGTGGTACCAGAGGAAGAAGCTGTGGAGCCGTTTGTCCTCTTGAGAAGGCATGTTGTACCCTCACCAGTCCGACACTGCTAACACCACAAATATAAATGTCATCGTCTCCCTGAGGAAAGAAGAAGAATGATTTTAACACAAGCAACTTCATCAACCACTGATCTCTTCTTTTGTCTCAAATCAACACAAACCTGTGTTTGGAAAAAAAATCTATCATGGAGCAGGAGGAAGTCATAACTCTCCTGTTTAAGTTTTCCTGGTTACATCACTTCAGTACGCTCACATTTCTGACTTCAACATTCACCTGAGACTGAAGCAGAGCGCACATCAGCTTTTATGTCCAATTTTTGTGGAACAGAAAGAAGTCAAAGTGAGACCAGTCCAGAGGGAGGAACTCGCCTGATTGTGAACCAGCTGAGTGGGAGTGGTGTCATGTTGGAGAACCTTGTTGCCATGGCGCCACAGTTCAGGTGGTTTGTTTTTAATGAACCCTCAGACGTCACAGCCATAAAACATAAAAAAGTTTGTAGCTTCAGGTCTGTAAAATGGTTCTGATCCAGAAGTGTCTTCAGCTGCAATACCAGCGAGTGCCACTAGAGGTCGGCTCCAAAAAGCCTCCGGCTCCATAGACTCCCATTCAACTTCTCTCATCAAATCCAAAGTGAATAAAATGTGTCCATCAGTTATGACAGTCTGATTCGGGAGCATGAATTCATGACTCACTGCTTCATGCTGGAGAATCTCTGAAGCATTTCAAGCCTCTCCGTCATCATCATGATTCCCTGAGTTTGACACTAAAATGAATGAGTGCTCTGCTCAAGTCCATGTTTAAATCTCAAACATGCACATAGACATACAAAGACAGATGCTCATCACTGCTCATTCCTGTTCGCAAACATCAGCATCAGTCTCTGACCTCCTTCATCCCTCATATGTGACCAAGGTCTCAGATGTGTGCTGTTCAACACAAATACATGAAGAGCTTTCCAGAAACAAAGTTCAGAACACATGAAGCACTTCAGAGAGTTTTAACTTTACCATCATTTGGTCGTCTGAGAATCCAAAAGAGATGTATCCATCAGAGGGGCCGGACATCTCGTAGCGTGCGGCAGCACCAGGCAGCATCATGGCTGACAGGAAGTAACAGTGTGCGTTGACTGTAGGGTCGCAGTGTGACGGATGACTGAAGCACACCTTGGAGACACCACAGTCTGCGCTGGAGATGTTCTGCTGGCAGGAAAAGATCATGTTCATTTAACCAGAGGAACTCAGCTCAGCCCTGCTGCTCATGGATGAAAGAACGATGCACCGAGGAAACCATAAACAAATGTTGTAGACAGACAGAATGAAGACAGTAGTTTAAATAGATCTGAAGAACATTCAGTAATTGACAGCTCTTCATATTCAATCCACCACCCTGTTCCTGTATCACTATACTCACAGCAGGTGGTGCAGGTTGTATCGTGGTTGTTCTTGCTGGTGAAATGGTGGGACTGGTTGCAGTGGGAGGAGTTTCAGATCCACCGGTGGAGGTCAGGACATCACTGGTCACATCAACCCAGAACCTGCTGAAATTCTCCACAAAGGACACACTGAGACACAAAGAGGCTGGATGGACCGGAGGAAGCATTCCTGCTGCTCACACTCAACTCATTCACTCTTATTCACTCTCATCACAGGATGAAGTCCAACCGTCACAAACACCAGAGCCCATCTTCCCTTTTCTGAGACTTAAATGTACCATCACATCATTACTACAGTACAAGTACATCTCTCCAAATATAACAAAGTCCAAAATAATGAGAATAAAAGAAAATCTTTGGAAGTCAAAGTAAAAAATATGCTGCATTCAAAGCACTCAAACAAGCAAAATCTCCTTTAGAAGTGACTAAAGTACTAATGTCCAATCAGCGTCGGGGATTATAGACTTTAACGACAAGCTTTGTTGAGTTATGTGACTCATGACAATTAAACAGAAGGTAATATTTTAATAAACCGTACTGGAACTGAATATCTCTCATGTTTCCTGAAGATCTCCACATGACCTGAATGGAGTTTTTGGCAGAATCTGATTGGTGGGAGACAGCTGAGTCCTGGAGACACACACACACACACACACACACATACACACACATACACATACACACACACACACACACACACACACACACACACACACACATACACACACACACACACACACATACACACACACACACACACACACACACACACACAGAGAGAAAAGGTGGACCTCCGTTAACCGTGCCGGTCTTGATAATGTTGAAGAACCGGTTCCGTTCCTGAGGTCTGACTGTATCAGAGGAATCTCACCTGTCTGAGGCTGCAGGTGAGCAGGCGGCCGGCCCCCTCCGTCAGGGTATAAGAGCCCACAGCAGACCACCCCCCCACTTCTCTCGCCTGTAACAGGAAACCAATAAACGGTGTGGTGGGAGGAGCCTGGAGATTAACTGGAAACAAACAAAACAAACAAACAATAAGCACAAAACAACCCTGAGCAGAGCTCCCTTCACTCTCTCCTGCAGGAAGGAGCTCAACTCCAACCTCCTCTCCCGCAGCAGTCGACCCACGCTGGGATCCGGGTCTCTGGAAGCCTCCTCAATACTTTTAATCCTGGCTTCAAGGTGTTTGACAGCAGACCTGATTTTAGCGGTGGAGTTTGAGGTGTACCGCTGGCAGAAAACACGATCTGTGCCTCTCCGACCTCCCACCACTGTTTCAGACAACTGAAACGAACTTCTTCAGTTTTCCACTGCTGCCAAAAAACCTCAACGCTCTGACAAAAAGTTGATTATTAAAGTGCCAGTAAGAGTTCACCCTTTCACCCGGGGAGGTTATCAAGCCTGAACTGAGGAGGTGCTGGTCGGTGAACCCAACTGGACTGATTGTACTGTTTAGTCTGGAACTGAGACTGACAGATGTAAATCCTGTTATTCTGACCCGAACCCATGTGGACTGTCTGGTTGGTGGGTGTTTGACTCTCCATGTATCCAACGGATCCAAGTGTGTGATGATGTTGTGGAGACTCTGAGATGACTGTGGTTCCTCATTAGTTCTGTCCATGGTGAAGATAGAGTCCAGTTGAAATCCCCTCCGATGATCAGCTGCTCCTGATGGCAGTTCTGCAGTTGTTTTTTCAGCGTAGTGAAGAAGCTTTCTGGCCCCTGATTTGGTGCATATAAGTTGACGAAGCAGTAAAACCTATTTGTGACTTGTACCAAGAGGATGACATCCTCTGATTCATGGTCTTGTCTTTCAGAGGGACAACGCTGTTCAATGTTGTTCACAGAGAGGCTGCTGCATGGTCAACACGGTAAACATGTTTTGTTATTTGGGTGGTCTTTCCCTTTAAGAGAAAGCGTTTTTTTTTCCAGGAACATTTGTCCTTTGGGACTTTAAGTTGTGACCGTCATCCCCGTCACGATTAATCTACTCGACCCCCAGGTTCAGCTCACCTTTGACCCGGTCTCCAGGTGTGAAGCTGCTGCGCTCCGTGGTGACGGTGAAGGGCGAGGGTCCCGTCTGGGGGGTCTGCCCGGAGTGACGAGGTCGCATGTCCTCACAACTGTCCATAACCAGACCGGAGCTGAAGCACCGGATCACCGGACAAACACTCAGCAGCAGCAACACAGGAAGAAGCATTTAGACTAGAGGAGACGGTTCACATGAATCCACCTGGGGACAGGGGACACAGCAGGACGGACACAAAGGGGCTATTCAGAGGAGGAGCTCAGGTGGAGGAAATAAACACTGAGAGGAGGGAGGGAGGGAGGGAGGGAGAGACAGAGGAAGGAACAGAAGGAGGGAGGGAGGAACAGAGGGAGGAGCGAGGGAGGGAGAGACAGAGGAAGGAACAGAGGGAGGGAGGGAGGAACAGAGGGAGGAGCAAGGGAGGGAGGGAGGGGTACGAGAGAAGGAGGAGGGAGGGACAGAGGGAGGAACAGAGGGAGGAGGAGGAGGATACAGAATACAGAACCAAGAGTGGCACCATGTCGACATCTAAACTGTTGCAGGAAAAAGACATCCTGGCTCTGCAGAGAGAAATTATTATTTATTACTTATTATTATTTATTATTATTATTATTAAACAGATCGCTTTATGACTGCTTCACCAGCTTGAAATATCATTCACTATTCTGTGCTGATATTTCAGCTGTTATTGATCAGTGAGTCTCCGGTCCGTCCACCTCCTCAGGTTCCAGGTGTTGCATCACCTCTGGTTCACCATCAAACCACCGGAGCAGCTTTCAACCAGCCGGCATCGACCACCGTATAAAATATGTTGTGGTTTGAAACTCTGCCAACACTGCTGCTGGAACTACCTTAAAGAAACAAGTGCTTGGTTTCAGATTCATCGTACCTAGCCACGCCCACTGGATGCTGATTGGTCCGTCCCTCAGCGAGGCTCAGCAAACTTTAAAGCAAACAGGGTTTCCAGCCTGTACACATGAAGGACTGAAGCTGTGAGCGATGGTCTTTATATCTGTGAAACCATGAACGGAGCATCAAAAAGGTCTTAAAGAAGATTTTCCACCGAGAGGAAACTTCTTACGATCATAAACACAACTCAAACATTCACAACGTACACAGGCTAAGACATGACTGCAAAAGGAAGACACTGAAATGTTGTTTCTTCACTTGTTTTTATTTCTTTAAACTCTGGTTCTCTGGGCTGCAGAGCTCAGATCATACAGGACCTCCAAGATGGCCGCCATGGACGAGGCGTGGCTGTCGCAGCTGAACGAGCAGGGACGGCCGTCCTCATTGGTCAGCTCAGGGAGACCTTTCCACGGTGACCTGTGGGAAAACATCACAAACGTGAAGCTCACTCGTTACTTCCGTGGTTTCTCCCGAGTGGCTCCAGACGATGAGTTCGTACCTCTCCAGGTGGACGGCGTGACGAGACAGAATGTTTTTCACCACCTTAACAGTTCTCTCGTACATCTCCTTTCCAAGTTTCTTTGCAAAGTAGAGTTTGGCTCTCAGGAAGTACCCGACGGGCCACAGCCACTCCTGGAACAGGAAGTTAGAAAGAGTCTGAGGCTGCGACAACACATGACAGAAGACCTGCTGCTGGACGGGTCATTACCGGGCCCTGGTGGTAGTTGAACCCTCGAGCCTGGTGGAAGTTATCATTGTCCAAGTTATTGTTGTAGACTCCACAGTACACCAGGTCACTGCAGGACAGACAAACAGCTGCTGTTGAAAGGAGGACACATCAGGTTCACACTGTTGGTTGTGATGCTGATGGTAGAGAAGAAGAAGAAGTAAAGGAAGTAGAAGAAACAGAAGAAGAAACAGAAGAAGAAGAAGTAAAGTTACATGTGTGTGTCCTGTGCTCTCTTTCTTTGTCCGCCCCCAGGTCGCCCCCATGATCCTGCCTGCAGCTACCAGCTGAAACCCCTGATTGAAGTGGCTGCCGTCAATCAGCTGATTGGTGCCCCAGTGGATAAGAAGCTGTTGAAGCCAGGCAGACAATCCCTGTGGGCCAGCTAGCACCTGACATCGTGTGTGTAGGTGTTTTGATGTGCCTCTGTCAGGAGTCCTGTTTTCCTCCGTTTTACCCCCGATCACCTCTCCTCCTGTTCCCTCAGTCCCCTGTCTGCTTGTTCTGTGTCCTCCTCTCCTCCTGTCCCCTCGGTCCCCTGTCTGCTTGTTCTGTGTCCTCCTCTCCTCCTGTCCCCTCGGTCCCCTGTCTGCTTGTCCTGTGTCCTCCTCTCCTCCTGTCCCCTCGGTCCCCTGTCTGCTTGTTCTGTGTCCTCCTCTCCTCTCCTCCTGTCCCCTCAGTCCCCTGTCTGCTTGTTCTGTGTCCTCCTCTCCTCCTGTCCCCTCAGTCCCCTGTCTGCTTGTTCTGTGTCCTCCTCTCCTCCTGTCCCCTCGGTCCCCTGTCTGCTTGTTCTGTGTCCTCCTCTCCTCTCCTCCTGTCCCCTCAGTCCCCTGTCTGCTTGTTCTGTGTCCTCCTCTCCTCCTGTCCCCTCGGTCCCCTGTCTGCTTGTCCTGTGTCCTCCTCTCCTCCTGTGTTCCCTCAGTCCCTTGTCTGCTTGTTCTGTGTCCTCCTCTCCTCACCTCCCGTGGCCACGCCCCTCACAGGTCCCAGCAGCTGCAGCCACTCACCCCGGATCACCTCCTGCAGGTGTGCTGCATCTCCCTGATCACCTCCCCGGACTATATGTACCCTGCCCCTGCACTCCTCTGGTTGTCGGTGCATTAGTTAGTCACCCGTCTGTTCTCCGTCTGTCTTGTTCCCGTTCCTCCGGCTCCTGTTCCACCTGCAGAGCTCCCTGTCGGAGTCACCAGTTGGTGGAGTTGCCCTCCCGACTTGGAGGATATAGACCCCGTTTCTTCCAGCGGTCCTGTCCGCTGGTCTGCCTGCTGTCCTGCCAGCCGTGTCTCCCCAGATCAGTCGGTTGAGTTGCCCTCCCGACTGGAAGCAAGTGGACACGATAGGTGCCACCTTTTGGTTTGGTTGTTCGTTTGTTTGTTTTTATTTATGGAAATAAAAGACTGTATTTTGGAACCGATACCCAAGTCTGTGAGCCTGCATTTGGGTCCTGGTAAACACCACCTCATGACAGAATGAACCAACCAAGGAAGGACCCAGCGGCCACAGACTCTGGTCCGAGGTACATGACTTAATTCAATATTTTGCCAGTCGGGCCTGCCGGAATGATCCCGTTTCCGCTGAACCCAGGACTGGGTTTGAGGGAACCCGCCTGGCTTTCTGGGACCCCCCCAGAAGGAGGCGACGCCAGGGTCACCGGCCATCCGGTCCTGCTACGCCCTTGGTCTCTGGACGTGTAGCCGTCAGTCGCTATGAGCGAGCCCACAGCCCAGTCAGTCGCCACTATGGACTCTCTACCCCCGCAGCGCCGGCGAGCAATCCAGATGCCATTCGGGACGAGGAGTTGGTCCACAGGATCATGCAGGCCCTGCCTCCAGCTGCGGCCAATGATCCAGACACCATCCGGGCCAGGGCGTTGGCCCGCAAGGGCCTGCAGCGTGGCCTACGCAGCAGTAGCGCTGCTCCTCCATTCCCTGTCGCTGGACAGGTCATCGACGCCCTGTCTCCAGCTCCTCCATCCTCCAGCGCAGTCGACGCTCCGTCCTCCGGCGCGGTCGACGCCCCTCGTCCAGCTCCTGCTGCCTCTGGGTGGGTCGATGCCCCACCTCCAGCTTCCGGCGCGGTCGACCCAACTCCAGCGCGGTCGTCGCCCCGCCTCCTGCGCCGTCCCCTGGCGCGGTTGACACACCTCCTCTAGCTCCTGCTGCCTCTGGGTGGGCAGTCGACTCTCCGTCCTCTGGCACAGCCGACGTCCCGCCTCCGGCTCCTGCTGCCTTCGGGTGGGTCGAAGCCCTGCCTCATCATCATCCCCCAGAGAGGTCCCCCGAGCCCGTCCTGCCCCGTGGGCGTCCTCCGGAGAGATCCCCTGAACCTGTCCTGCCCTGTGGCCATCCTCCAGAGCAGTCACCCCAGGCCATCCTGCCCCGTGCCCGTCCTCCATCCACCTAGGTTTCCCTTCTCGTGTCTTGTGTTGTTGTGGTCCTCCGTCCCCCCTCCTCCCGTCCGGTCCAGTTTTGGTCGCCGAGAGGCTCCCTTTGAGGGGGGGTACTGTCAGGAGTCCTGTTTTCCTCTGTTTTGCCCCCGATCTCCTCTCCTCCTGTGTCCCCTCAGTCCCCTGTCTGCTTGTTCTGTGTCCTCCTCTCCTCCCGTGGCCACGCCCCTCACCGGTCCCAGCAGCTGCAGCCACTCACCCCGGATCACCTCCTGCAGGTGTGCTGCATCTCCCTGATCACCTCCCCGGACTATATGTACCCTGCCCCTGCACTCCTCTGGTTGTCGGTGCATTAGTTAGTCCTCCGTCCATTCTCCGTCCTGTTCCCGTTCCCATTCCTCCGGCTCCTGTTCCACCTGCAGAGCTCCCTGTCGGAGTCACCAGTTGGTGGAGTTGCCCTCCCGACTTGGAGGATATAGACTCAGTTTTTTCCAGCGGTCCTGTCCAGTGGTCTGCCCGCTGTCCTGCTGGCCGTGTCTCCCTGCATCAGTCGGTTGAGTTGCCCTCCCGACTTGGAAGCAAGTGGACGCTGTAGGTGCCACCTTTTGGTTTGTTTGTTTGTTTTTATTTCTGGAAATAAAAGACTGTATTTTGGAACCGATACCTGAGTCTGTGAGCCTGCATTTGGGTCCTGGTAAACACTGCCTGTGCATTGGTAGGTGAACATTTAGCTAGATTATGGAGTGTGGTAGGTTGAACATGATGGGAGGAGGAGGAGGTCTTTGTTCATGTCAGACAATGAGATACAACAGCTCCCAAATAATTTACAAAATCTGAGTTCCTCCACATCTAACCCTCCCAACAGGTCACTGATGAAGTTACCTGATGGTCTTCAATACTCAGGAAACATGAGACTCACTCAGGATCCAGCGTCTTCATTCCCAGAGGACCCAGCAGCTTCTTCTCAGCTACAGTCAGAGCCTCCCAGGCTTTTTCAACAGAGAACAGTTCAGGAGCCTACGACACACACACACTTCCGGGCCTTACTGTTACATCCCTTATAACTTCAACATGACCTTTAACCTTGAATAAATCCTTCTAAGAGTGAATGATTAATGTTATGAGCAACTGTTTCTGTTCCCAAACAAACCTCAGATATTCAATGTTTTTGACTGAGCACGAACAGATGAAACATATACAACAGATTATTCAGTCTCTGAACGCTGAATCCCTCAAACACGCTCCAATATCAAAACTGGCTTCTGAAAACTAAAATTTGATTTACTTCACAATGTTTACAGTCAGGCATCGCCACTGTGTCTACTTACCACCGTCATAGCTATGGGGAAGTTGGGCCGCAGCTGGTAGTCACACCAGGGGCTGGAGGCCCCCACACTGTCCTTGTAGATGCCTCGTTTGTGGACCAGCTCAGGTCGGTCCTCCTCAGGGTTCTGGGGATCAGGAGAAATGTAGAACTTCCTCTCAAAGTTCTCCTGGATCTTACGGTTCCACTCCACATATGACACCGAATACGTCTGTCCTGAAAGAGAACCATGTTTAAAGACGGTTGTTCAGCTGGAACATTCATGAAGCTGTGATCTGAAGAAAACTGAATCATAGTGTTAATACTGTAAAACTCATAATAAAAGTTTTATTCAAAACCACAGATGTAATATTCTTCTGTGGAAAACATCAGTTCAGACTAGTAATAATCTGTCCTCCATGATGGCCCACCACCTCCAACCTACAGATATTGGTGACTTCCATGAAAACTTCTCTAGTTGTATGTTTGAGGGTTTTCCTGCTTGAACTGTTGGATCACTGCTGGTTCTTGGAGCTCAATCAGTCTGAATCTGACAGACTTTTTGAACACGTGTGCTGGCGGGGTGTGGTTTGGCTCAGCTGCAGGAGGGACTGATTGGGGGAGTGGTTCAGGGAACGGTGCCTGGAAGAGGCTTCATTAGCTCAGCTGAATCACATCCCTGATTGTCCCTCCTGAACCCAGATAAAACCAAGCAGGTCACCAGACAGGAGGAGGACACGGAGCAGCAGGAGGACGCAGCAGCAGGGTGGCTGCAGCAGCAGGGTGGCTGCTGCACAGAGCACACAGAAATTGCGTGTGATCATTGGACATTTGTGGTGGGTGAAATAAAACACCTTTGGAAACCATACTTCTGAGGATTGTTGTCAGTCGTGCTGTAAAGAACCCACTAGTGATAGGAAGATGCCTGTCACATGTATTTCAAACATTTATTTTTAAACCCCCTTTCTTCTTTTCCAACAGTTTCAGGAAGCTCTATCGGTGTTGGCGTGATAACGCCACACACTTCAAAAGAGAAGTCGGAGATGAAATAGAATGCTTCCAGCTGTTAAAGGGCTAGAAATCAAATCATTTTTCCACAGGACTGTAAAAGTGCGTTGGAAAGCAGATATAAAGTGTTTGCTGGTCCACATATTTCTCCACCTGACTGTGATAGAATTAAAGACACAGGAATATTCAGGTATAATTATTGAATTACCTTCAGTGCTGAAAAATGGTTTTATGTTGTTCTGTTAACTTTAGCATCTTCATCACCTGGTTGTGATGTTGTGATGCTGTGTTGTTGTGATGATGTTGTGTTGTGATGATGTGTTGTGATGTTGTGGTGTTGTGATGTTGTGTTGTGATGATGTGTTGTGATGTTGTGGTGTTGTGATGTTGTGTTGTGATGATGTTGTGATGTTGTGTTGTTGTGATGTGTTGTTGTGATGTGGTGTTGTTGTGGTGTTGTGTTGTGATGTGACGTTGTGTTGTGACGTGTTGTGGTGTTGTGATGTTGTGTTGTGATGTTGTGATGTGATGTTGTCATGTGATGTTGTGATGTTGTGTTGTCATGTGTTGTGATGTTGTTGTGTTGTTATGTTGTGTTGTGTTGTCATGTTGTGATGTTGTGTCATGTTGTGATGTGTTGTGTTGTGATGTTGTGTTGTGTTGTCATGTTGTGATGTTGTGATGTTGTGATGTGTTGTGTTGTGTTGTCATGTGTTGTGATGTTGTGTTGTGATGTTGTGATGTGTTGTGTTGTCATGTGTTGTGATGTTGTGTTGTGATGTTGTGATGTGTTGTGTTGTCATGTGTTGTGATGTTGTGTTGTTGTGTTGTGATGTTGTGATGTGATGTTTACAGCCTCTGTGGTTCTGTTGTGTCTCAGTCGTGTTCAGACTCCCGAGAAGTGATTCCATACAAAGTCAATTCAAGGACGTGAAAATGTCCTCACAAGTTGAAAACATTGAACTTGAGCAGCGGTCCAGTTGTGAGTAAGGCAGGCGAACATTCTGTTGGTGTTTGGTCTGAACGTCTTCAAAGAGAAGCAGGTGTTGACGGGGAACACTGCCCCCTCCTGGCTGTTTCTGATGTGACCGATGTGCTGCCAGACACTGACCTCTCCACCGCTCTGATGAGTCAAAGATCTTTGTGAAGCTCATATTTCAAAGAGCAACAGATGGGATGGTGAAGAACACGGAGAGATTTGAAATCAGTGGTGAACTCCTTCAGATCATCACCAGTGTTAAAGTTGTGTGTTTGTGTCAGTGTGTTGTCTGCACACTGTGAATGACTGGCTGTACCTCCTCTGTGTATGCTGACTGACACGTAGGGGAAGTTCCCGTTACTGTGGAGCTCCACGAGCCAGCGGACAGCAGACTTACACAGACCGACCAGCTCCACGGCAGAGCCGTCCCTGTAACACACACACACACACACACACACACACACACACACACACACACACACAACCCGTACATACACACATATACCCGTTAACACCTCTACACACCTCTACACCTGTAAACCTAAAGGGGTCCCCCTCCTCAGGTGGAGAGAAAACTAACACTCCTGAAGAGTCTCAGCTGTTCACAGTTTACAATCTGAAATTGAAACAGGAACTCCTGGCAGCACCGTGACACAGAATCACTACAGTGGACTGTTGGAGACGGTCATCCACGCCATCGTCCTGATGTCGTGTGTGTGTGTGTGTGTGTGTGTGTGTGTGTGTGTGTGTACACAGGTTTGTTCAGGAATGGTGACCGACCAGTTTGTCTCAGACAACCAGCTCGTTTATCAGCCGACACAAAACCTCTTCATGCAACATGATGCGGTCCGGTTAGAGTTACACAGGAGACCAGAGGAGGTGTTGTGACAGGAGACCAGAGGAGGTGTTGTGACAGGAGACCAGAGGAGCGAACCTGGGTGTAGCAGGGATCCCCTTGTTGTGGGCCCTCTCACTCTCCCCCATCTTGTCCATCCAGGTTCCACAGTTGGAGCGGTTCCCCCCATAGATGAAGCCGGTGGTCTGGTCCACTCCAGCCTCCACGTTGTATCCTGGTTGGAGGGAGATGAGCTGCTGTCAGTCAGCAGGAGGCGGAGCCTTCACTGTGTTCTCATGAAGGAAACAATCAAACTGTCAGGAGACGTTAGTGTTGTTAGACTGTACTGGTTTGAATCCCCTGTTGTGACCAGCTGCAGTAGAACCCTGAACAGCTACAATAGAACCCTGAACAGCTGCAGTAGAACCCTGAACAGCTACAATAGAACCCTGAACAGCTGCAGTAGAACCCTGAACAGCTACAATAGAACCCTGAACAGCTGCAGTAGAACCCTGAACCAGCTGCAGTAGAACCCTGAACAGCTGCAGTAGAACGTGTTCCACCAACTAAACACAAGCTGATAAACTGAGATATCTGAAATTCAGCAGTCTGAAGCTCATCTGGTAGATGAAGAAGTGATGAAGCTGATCTGTGATCAGAAGTGTTGGTGGACGTTGAAGAACCTTCATCAGTGATGTTTCTGTCCGACTGTCCAGCGTCCGTCTCTCCCGTCTCTCTGAACCAGATCCCCTGCAGGTGTCTCTGCATCACCTCCTGGATCACATCACACAGAGGCTGGTTCTGAAGGAGGAGCACACGGGTCACATTCTTCCTGTATCACTCCACCCTCCAACCCCTGCCCTCCAGCCGCCACCTCCACCACCATCCACCCTCTACTCTCCACTCTCCACTCTCCACCATCCACCCTCCATCCTCCATCCACTCTCCATCCACCCTCCACCATCCACCCTCCACCCTCCATCCACTCTCCACCCTCCACTCTCCATCCTCCATCCACTCTCCACCCTCCACCATCCACCCTCCACCCTCCACCCTTCACCCTCCACCCTCTCTCCACTCTCCAACCTCCACCCTCCACTCTCCAACCTCCACCCTCCATCCTCTCTCTACTCTCCACTCTCCACCCTCCACCCTCCATCCACTCTCCACCCTCCACCCTCCATCCACTCTCCACTCTCCACCCCCCGCCCTCTACCCCCACCTCATGATGGGAGCCAATGAGAAGAGAGCAGCGGTCCTACCCAGGCCCCGGCCGGCTGAGGCTGAGACCCGTTGGTGGGGTAGATCCTGGAGACGGGACAGCGGAGGATGGAGATCCCGTCAGGTACCAGCGAACAGAACTCCTGGACACACTGCAGCCACCACCACACAGCGTCCCTGCTGTTGTAGCGCGCGCTGCCACTGAGACCCAGCAGGTTGGCGATGAGGCCGTAACGCAGCGTCCCGGCGAAGGACAGGAGGACGTTCCTGTGGAGGGAACGATGAGCAGAGCGGGATCCATTGAACAGAGGGAAGTATGTCAGAGTTCGGACGCACGGCGGCTTCTTTCTCCTCCACAGAACGTTGAACACTCGTCTGAGTCAGAGGAGGTTGTGGTGGTGTGAGAAGCGTCCTCTGTCGTTGGGACGGTGCTGAGGACTCACCTGGCCTCCAGGTGTCTGCCGGTCAGCAGCAACAGTCCTCTGACAGACATGAAGGTGTCTCGACCCCAGCAGCGGAAAGTCCCGGCACAGAAGTGAGGAAGACCTGAAGGAAAGACAGACAACAAGGGGGCGGGGCTTACTGAGGCCCTGATATATACCGTCATTTACATCAGAGAGAGGACACACCTGCAGCCAGGGACACACAGCGGTGGTCCTCCTGGTTGGTGACATCACTGAGGGGGTGTGTTCCATCCTTCAGGTGAGGAGAGAGGGGAGGGGGTGTCCAGCTAGGACTGACACCACACATCTGCACCGAACCCAGAGACAGCTGTTTGACCAGGCTGGAGCCGTCCTGAACAAATCTACAGGAGAGACACCAGGGACATCATCAGAGACAGGTGGGACAGCAGAGCGAGCAGCTGAAGGACGTCTCTGACCTGGACATGTGGTTGAAGACGGCGGTCAGCGCCGTCCTGAATGCTCCCTGGATGATGGCGTCAAAGTAACAGGGCAGCAGGTAGCGGGGAAGGTTCTTCAGGTACACAAACATGGCCTGGAACCACAGGCCCACCTGGGGGTCAAAGGTCAACACCAGGCTCATCACTCACCAGTCCACCGAACAGAAACCAGTAATAACCGGTCCATGCTAAAGAGGACAGCTTTTTAAATGTTTCATTAACTAAACACAAACAGCAGTTATTGATTATGAAAATGAAAAAGGTCATTTTTATGGGACATTTGTTAGTTTGGGAGCATCAAGTGTTTTCTTGTTCCTGAAGCCAAACATTTCTATGTTTATGTATTATGGGATGTCTCTGCTCCGCCCACCTGTCAATCAGTTTTACATGAAACATGACTCCATGATTTAATGGAGACAATAACTGATCTGAACATGAAACTCTGTTTACCCTTTCAGACTTTGATCACCTTCTTGTATTATCAGGAACATCTAGTGGATCTGAAGACTGAAGCTCACTGCTGATTGGTTGGCTTTAAGGTGGACCTGATTGGAGCTCACCTCTCCTACCGCCCCCCCCCCTGGACAGCAGTCTGTTGGACACGTAGTCCATCATCCAGTCTCCATGTCTCAGGTTCTCACAGAACGGATGACCCAGATCATTCTGAGGACGGATCTCTGCCAGCACCGACATCAGGCCTGAGACAGAACCAGACCACATCAAACAGGACCGGACCGGACCGGAAGAGAGAAGAGAAGACAGGATTAGAGATTATTGGACCTACATAACTTCTGTAATAACTGATGATGATCATTATGATGAGCCTTGACCTTTCACAGTGTGTTTTGAACCTTGACCTTTCACCTCAGTGTTTTGTACCTTGCAGGCCTCCGTAGCTGAGCGGGGCCCCTGAGGGGATGTGGTAGCACCCCCCCCCCTCCTCTCTCTCCTCAGCATCGCAGCGGTACAGCAGGATGTTCAGGTCAGCCAGGGTCAGCCGCTCCATGATGCTGAGGGGGGAGGAGACATCGGTCAGGACCACCACTGATTGGACAACAGTCAGGAAGAGCTGTCAGCTGGTTTTTATTAGGACGGTGCGACATTCAGTACTGACAGACGTCTCCTTGTTTCTGAAAGGCATAAAGACCAAAAACACGTATTCGTTTTTTGTTATAATTTGGACTCATTGTTGTCAGTGATGTCCGGAAGCTGCTTCCTCTCATGGAGGAGCTGGTCCACTCGGTCAGCACCAGGAGGAGCTGGCAGCTGGTCCAGAGGTGCTACTCCACAGTATTCTTCTCCACACAGATTCTTAATGTCACATCTCAAAACACCAGCAAGAGGAGGCTCCATTAGGGCCAGGAGGCTAGCCAATCAGATCCTGCAGAACCAAGTTGAACCTAGGGAGAGTTTTGAAGGAACCCGTCTGGCCTTCTCGGAACCCCCCAGGAGGGGGCGACGTCATGCTCACCTGTCCAGCCGCTCTGCTGGCTCCTTTCCGGGTCCTGCAACTTTTCTAGCCTCAGTCTTTGAGGACTCAACCTCCCAGCCTTCCACGGCAGCCACCACAGACTCTCCAGCAACCAGTCGCTACGGACTCTCCTCTTGTTCCTGTCGTCAGAACGAATGAGGTCAACGATGCCGGCCCACTAGTTTCCGGCCAGGTCAACGACGCCGTCCCTCCGTTTCCTGTGTGCGGACGGGCCGCCGATTCCGGGCCACCCAGTCGGAGGCAGGAGCAGGAGGCGTGGTGTCGACCCAGCCGGTGGCTGAGGGAGGAGGTGTGGCGTTGACCCCACCAAAGATAGGAGCGGGAGGCGTGGCATTGACCCGGCAAGAAGCCGGTGGCCTACCGTCGGTGACTCGTCTGGCGGCAGGAACGGGAGGAACGGCTTCGTTGACCCGGCCGGAAGCTGGTGGCCCGGCATCGGTGACCCGCCCAAAGACAGGGACGGGAGGGACGTCCGTAGCAGCTGGAAGTCTTGCCAGGGTTGGAGATCCTGAGGCTGGCTTGGGCAGTGATGCAATTAAGTCCAAACCTGCTTGACACAGGTACTGCCACAGAGCAGCGGGGTCAAGACCAGGCCACACCCGTGAACTGCAGGGGTCTCCAAAAAAAAAACTCCAGGCATCTCCTTAGTTTGGTCATGTTATTCAATGTCTTACAAACAGAGGGTATAGCAGTCAGCCAGGACCGGTCTGTCACTACAGACTCCATCAATCTGAGACCCAACAAGTGGAGGTCAAAGTCAGGTTTCAGAACATCAGAATAAAGCGATTCCAGAGCGGACCTCACCAACAAAAAATTTCCCCTCGGGGATTAATAAAGTAACTACCTAACCTAACCTAACAAGGGGTCGTATGTGAAATAAGTCTCAGGGGATGGAGAGTGTGGCAGAGCTTGTTGGCTGAATTGAGGGAGTAGAAGGCAGAAGGCCAGGCGGGTTCCCTCAAAACCTGTTCTGGGTTCAACTGGGCCTGGTAAGCTCCGGCGGGCCTGATTGGCCAGATACTGGAACAGAGTCATGGTCTGGGGACCCGAGTCTGTGGCCACTGGGTCCATACCTGGTCGGTCCATTCTGTTATGTGGCGCGGCAGGACTGGACCCAAATGCAGACACAAAATCGAGTTCAGGTACAGAACAGTCTTTATTTACTGGTGGAGGTTGAGTCCAAGGCAGGCTAGCAGGCTGGATAGAGTGTGTGGTTTCCTGAGGTCTGACACAGGGTAGCAGGCACGATAGGGACGGGACAGGACAGTGGTCTCAGGTGGTCTGACGTAGCAGACAGTATGGACCGACACCTCAGGACTGCAGGACCAGGGTTGATATAGTGTCAGGAGGTGATTAGTGTGATGAGCAACCTGCAGGTGGTGATCAGCTGGATTGGTGGCAGCTGCTCAGACAGATGAAGGGCGTGGCCATGGGAGGTGACTGGAGGCGGGCGGAGGAGGACACGGAACAAAACACAAGCACATGGCCAACAACAATAAATACACAAGAATGACAGGACACATGAGGAGAGGAGGTCTGGGGAAACAAAGGCCAGAACACAGGGTCAGACAGGGATCCTGACATGTTTAAATCATTTATGATGAAACCTGCTGGTCAAATAACAATTCACCAGACATGAGAATGAACCATTTTGGGCTGAACTGTATACAGTATTTATATAGTATAAATATGTATACAGTATTTATGTAGTATTACAGTATTTATGTAGTATAAATGTGTATACAGTTGGCATGACAATTAAATGAACCTTGAGCCTCGATCTTGTTAAAATAGTACTGAAATAGTTGCATTCATTCTCGTTGTTTTTGATGAGTAATGAATCAATGAAAATAACAGTAATAATAAAACAGGTCTCAGGAAGTCAAACATGAGAGTCTGAATCAAATGGAAACATGAGATTGTTACAGCAGTAATAATAATATAAGTAATAATAATCTGATCTCATTATGTTCATTTATTCTACTTCTGTTGGTGTCGCAGCTGGTTGAGGATTCATAAATCATACGAACGTCATCAGGGGTCTGCTGAGAACTGATGGTGGTCCGGGCTCAGCCAGGCTGCCGTTCTGGTACTGAGGACCGAACTGGATCAGGTGGCGTCTCAGAGAGCCGAGCTGCTGCCGTGACAACGGGTCCAGACCCACCCTGATGGAGGACACAGAGAACACAGACGTACATACGCAGCTGATCACGTGATGCTGTCAGACGTAGGGCGATGCCCACCTGAAGATGATGGCACTGCCGGGTGTGAACCTCTCCAACACCACCTCCTCTCCACCACGGCCGGGTCCAGACACCACGCCGGCCCGTTTCACCGCCCGGCTGTCCTCCAGCTGGAAGACGTTCATGTTAATGTACTTCTGACTGAATGAGTTATCATCAGACGTCCTCAGGATCTCTGGTACTGGAGGAGGACTGCTGTCCTACCTGGATGCGTTCTTTAACCTCCACGGTCCAGTCCGCCGGGTCGTTCATGTCTCTGTCATCTGTCATGTTGTTTCTCCTCACAAAGGTCTGAGCTTCTAACAGCACCTCCTCAACCCGACCTGAGACGACAGGAAACAGAACCAGAGGTCACCTGGAGCCCTCCGAGGAGGAAGATCAGGATCAGGTGGTTGTTGAACGTCACCTGGCAGAAATATGGACACAGCATCCGGAGGATGATGTTTCTCTGGAGGCTTGATGTCCCTCCACAGCACGGCGACCACAGACTGTTGGCTGCTGGGACAGCACCTGGTCACTGTGACCACGCCCCCCTCCAGCTGCTCCACACACACCTATACATCCAAACGCAAAATCATGTAGCTGATTGTAGCTAAGGACCATTATACAATAAGTAGCTCCGCCCCAGAGATCTGATTGGTCAACTGAACATTTGGAACAAATCACCATGACAACACACCCTACTCATCACTACAAATATCCCTCCACCTCCTCAATGGGAATATAGAATTAGAATAGAATTTAATTTAATATAATAAGTAATATAATGTAGTTTCTACTTGTTCCAGGTCTATTAAATGACCCATTTGGTGAAGTCGGGTCTCTTTTGGTCCTTTTTGGTCGCTCCGAGCACCCGTACCGTAACACCACGGATAGTCACGCACTTACAATCCTAGAGGAGGCTAGCTGGACCGGTTTGGTTTGAACACATGACACGGAGCTAAAATGTTAAAAACACATGAGAACATGGATATCTTTGTTCATCAGATATCTTTGTTCATCAGATATCTTTGTTCATCAGATATCTTTGTTCATCACATATCTCTGTTCACCAGATATCTTTGTTCATCAGATATCTTTGTTCACCAGACATCTTTGTTCATCAGATATCTTTGTTCATCACATATCTTTGTTCATCAGATATCTTTGTTCATCAGATATCTTTGTTCATCAAATATCTTTGTTCATCAAATATCTCTGTTCACCAGATATCTTTGTTCATCAGATATCTTTGTTCACCAGACATCTTTGTTCATCAGATATCTTTGTTCATCAGATATCTTTGTTCATCAGATATCTTTGTTCATCAGATATCTTTGTTCATCAGACATCTTTGTTCATCAGATATCTTTGTTCATCAGACATCTTTGTTCATCACATATCTTTGTTCATCAGATATCTTTGTTCATCAGATATCTTTGTTCATCAGATATCTTTGTTCATCAGATATCTTTGTTCATCAAATATCTTTGTTCATCAGACATCTTTGTTCATCACATATCTTTGTTCATCAGATATCTTTGTTCATCAGATATCAGATCAGACTTTATTATTGAAATGACAATAATTACATTGAAGCACACCTGTTCTGTAATATTGCTTAAATACATAATCCATATGAGAAAAGAAATGAATGACTGAAGACATCCATCCTGTGTCTGAACCGACCTGAGTGAAGCCCTCTGCTGCCATCTGCTGGTGGAGCCGGTTCAGTACCAGCTTCACGGCCAACATCCCTGTCTGCAGGCCGACCCGGTCCCAGAAGGAGTACTGAGGATCCTCCCTGACCTCTGACCTCTGAACAACACAGGAAGCTTCATCTTCGGACAGCTAACTAACACAGAAGGCTCTCCGTGTTCGGTGGTGACAAACAGATAACTGACAGGTAACAGACAGGCAGACAGACAGGCAGAAAGACAGACAGATAGGCAGACAGACAGGCAGAAAGACAGACAGATAGGCAGACAGACACTGAGGTCTCACCTGATGCAGCATCTCGTCGTGTCCTCGGCTGCTGCAGGTCGCTCCACAGGACATGGACACCAGGACGGATGTTGGCAGGATGTCCAACACTGAAGACTGAAACAGAACCAACGATACCGGGCTGAGACTGGACTTCATGTCATAGACATAAAAACATACTAATAACTGACTGCTGCATGTACGAAACCATCATGTGTCACAGAGAGGAGCTCCTATCTCCAAACAGGAGGATCCACTGCGACTGGTTCCCTCCTCAGACTGCCACCCGTTCATGACAACAGTACCAATATTTACACACCTCACCTGTTTAAATTGTAAAAAGGCTTCAAGTTCTGCAGGATGGAGGGCGGGGCTGCTTTGACTGACAGGTGGGTCGAGTCACAATCAGCAAGCTGCGACCAGGCTCATAAATGCCTCAAAAATGAGCAAAAGCCCCCTTTTGCTCATTTTTGGATCATCCGGGAGTACGGCTGAGTCAGGTACCGCCAAGAATGAGACGATGACAGACCCAGAACTGAGCTTCAGAAGCAGTACTCAGGAAACATCTGGGCGACGGGTCGGAGACCACGCCCGCTTCTTATGTCCAACAGATTCAAGCAGTCCTTTAAACCCTCTTTAACCTCCATCACTCTGAGGATCTTATTATTAACGGTGTCACAGTTTGTCCCATGGACAGAACCCAAACCCTCCAATGAACACATCAAATATGGAAGCAGATGATGTTGAACCATGTTCAAAAATCATTATTTATGAGCTCCAAAAGATGTTGTTGGAGGTCAGAGGTCAAAGTAGATTAAAAGAGGCAGTGAGTGACATAATCTAAACAAACATACTGAGGCAGGAATAAAAGTACCAGAAGATCCGGTCCTTTACTGTGTGATGTAGCCGAGAGCATACCTCCATGTTGCTGTGACTGTCGGGGCTGTCCATGAACATGGTGTGGGGGGTGGCTGGGATCAGAGGCCGGAGGCCGGGCTGGATGAAGGCACCAACGGGCTCTCTGCAAAGACCGGCTGAGTCTGCAGCAGCAGCACCTGACAGAGGTTCAAATCTCAATCAACTGATCCACAGAGTCAGAGGACATAACAGAGGTGATGTCACAGATGTCTGGGCACAGCTTGCCCCGGCTTGTAATACCAGTTTGTACTACAGGGGGCGACAGAGAGTCACTGTAGTGTGCAGTCTGCCCTCAGTCCAACCTGAGAGGAAGAACAAGTCCTGGATAAAATCCACAGACTGTTTATAAAACTAAATAAAACTACAGACTGGACATAAAAGAGTTCGTAGCTTCAGGTCTGTAAAATGGTTCTGATCCAGAAGTGTCTTCAGCTGCAATACCAGCGAGTGCCACTAGAGGTCGGCTCCAAAAAGCCTCCGGCTCCATAGACTCCCATTCAACTTCTCTCATCAAATCCAAAGTGAATAAAATGTGTCCATCAGTTATCTCGGTGTTGTTAGCTAAAGTCACTCCTTCTTATTAGTTTTCTGGAGGTCCATCTGAAAATAATCCCTCATTCATTAGAAAAGAAGATTCAAGAAGACCTGTTTTTGGGGGCGTATCTGTTTGATTGACAGGCCTGTGGTGCAGTCAGGTTACAGCTATCGGTGGGCGGGACGTAGTATCGTCAGGTTTCCACATATAGAACCAGTGTGATCGAACATGAGCTGCAGAGCGAAAACAAACTGAGCTCATGCAGTCAGGTCAGAACCAAACCATGCAGGGGTGGAGACCAGAGAGACAGGATGGAGGACAGGGAGGGAACACAAGAGACGGACAGAGATGAACAGAACATGAATAGACAGAGAGGATGAACCATCGTCTGATTGATGGAGGATTACTACAGTTATTAGTTACATATCAACACAGAGGCAGAAAAACAGTTTGAAATGATAATATAGAAGACACATGTCCTGTAAATGTGTGAGGAAACCAAAGGAAAGACACTTCACTACAGTACAACCATCAGACCAGAGAGAGCAGGGCGACGGGTCGGGTCGGTACCTCGCACCAAGCTGCTGATGCCCAGGCGGTTCACATACACACTCTCCATAACCTGGTCAGCTGTACTGAGGTCAGCAGCCACGTAGAGGTTGGACCTGACGGCTCTGGCTGCTGCCAGCATCGCCTGCAGGGACACATGAAGGACAGTGAACACGGAGTCCACACATACACATGTATGTTCTTACTGAACCATCATACCTGCTCACAATTACATATGAACCACTTTCTTTTCATTTCTACAGTAATATTTTAAATAATCATAAATACAGATTACAAGAAGTAACACAGAGGTTCAACATTTTTCATCTGTCTCCCTCATGTTGATGCATCCATTCCTCTTCACTCTAATAATAATTAGTACAGGATATGATTCCCTCCCTCCAGGTTTTATAGACACTGAACCCTCTCAGACCATCTAACACTGAGTTTAGGACCTCAGTGAGACCACAGCAACCAGTAACAGTTCAAAGTAATGAGATGAAGAGCTGTGAGAGTTGTTGGGAAACAGCATCTCAGATACCGATATCATCTCAGATACCGATATCATCTCAGATACCGATATCATCTCGTACCTGGGTGACGTGCAGCGGGGTGGAGAGGCAGCGGACCAGCTGGACTCCGGAGAAGAGCCGCGCTGTCATCTCTGTGTACGTGGTCATGTGACTCCACAGGTACGGACAGTCCTCCGGTTTCTCTCCATAACGCAGCTTGATGGTGTCTTCCAGACACATAAGTTCTCTCCTCAGGTAGACGTCTGAGCCTGCAGCAGGAGACACACACAGAGGTCAGAGGTCAGAGGTCTGTACATCCCAGCGTCAGACCACCTCACCGATGCACCGTGAGAAGCATCTGAGCCACTGAAAGTAAACATGGATATTAAACTGTTCCAATAACCAGCTTTTCAGATGTTTTACCAGGAAGGACATTTATGTTTGACAAAACTTTTATGTTTCCTTCAAGTGTGCTAGAAACGAAATGAGCTGAGAGTTTCCATGGTGATGCATGTGTCTCTGTCTGCGTGGACATTTGATAGATGAAGATATCTGACACGGACCAGTGATGGACGTCAGAGGCTTCAGTCACATCACGTCAACGCTGTATGAAAAATGCTGATTTGTGGTGGATAGTTGAGTGGAGTTTGTTGGAGGTGTTCCTGAGAGCTGGAGTGTCATCACGGTTTCACATCACACCAAAGTAATGAAGAAGAAAGATTGTGACCTCATGTCTCAGATTATTACTATTATAACCCAGAAGAGTGGGCGGGTCTAATGACAGAATGTGATGAAGGATACAGGCCAACACAAGAACTGCTGATCATACACATTTTAATATTAATGATACAAACCTAGCTGGCAGCACTGGTACTGAGATCAATAATTTATGTATAAATGTATTCCTCTGACTAAAAATAAGTTAACAGGTGTATGTTTACCTGACTCAGCAAAGTTCCTGATGACATCGTCTCCTTTCACCCAGCCGTCACAGGCCAGCAGGAGACAGGCCTTCTGTCTCTGCTCCATCAGCTGCTCCTCCTCCTCCACGCTCATCTCTTCAAACGGGAAGAGGAAATACCTGCAGGAGGCCCAGATGTCAAGTGTTTAAGGTTCACCAGTAGACTTCAGGTGTTAAAGGTTCACCTGTAGACTTCAGGTGTTAAAGGTTCACCAGTAGACTTCAGGTGTTAAAGGTTCACCTGTAGACTTCAGGTGTTAAAGGTCCACCTGTAGACTTCAGGTGTTTAAGGTTCACCAGTAGACTTCAGGTGTTAAAGGTTCACCTGTAGACTTCAGGTGTTAAAGGTTCACCAGTAGACTTCAGGTGTTAAAGGTTCACCTGTAGACTTCAGGTGTTAAAGGTTCACCAGTAGACTTCAGGTGTTAAAGGTTCACCTGTAGACTTCAGGTGTTAAAGGTTCACCAGTAGACTTCAGGTGTTAAAGGTTCACCTGTAGACTTCAGGTGTTAAAGGTTCACCTGTAGACTTCAGGTGTTAAAGGTTCACCAGTAGACTTCAGGTGTTAAAGGTTCACCAGTAGACTTCAGGTGTTAAAGGTTCACCTGTAGACTTCAGGTGTTAAAGGTCCACCTGTAGACTTCAGGTGTTTAAGGTTCACCAGTAGACTTCAGGTGTTAAAGGTTCACCTGTAGACTTCAGGTGTTAAAGGTTCACCAGTAGACTTCAGGTGTTAAAGGTTCACCTGTAGACTTCAGGTGTTAAAGGTTCACCAGTAGACTTCAGGTGTTAAAGGTTCACCTGTAGACTTCAGGTGTTAAAGGTTCACCAGTAGACTTCAGGTGTTAAAGGTTCACCTGTAGACTTCAGGTGTTAAAGGTTCACCTGTAGACTTCAGGTGTTAAAGGTTCACCAGTAGACTTCAGGTGTTAAAGGTTCACCTGTAGACTTCAGGTGTTAAAGGTTCACCTGTAGACTTCAGGTGTTAAAGGTTCACCTGTAGACTGCAGGTGTTAAAGGTTCACCTGTAGACTTCAGGTGTTAAAGGTTCACCTGTAGACTGCAGGTGTTAAAGGTTCACCTGTAGACTTCAGGTGTTAAAGGTTCACCTGTAGACTTCAGGTGTTAAAGGTTCACCTGTAGACTTCAGGTGTTAAAGGTTCACCTGTAGACTGCAGGTGTTAAAGGTTCACCTGTAGACTTCAGGTGTTAAAGGTTCACCTGTAGACTGCAGGTGTTAAAGGTTCACCAGTAGACTTCAGGTGTTAAAGGTTCACCAGTAGACTTCAGGTGTTAAAGGTTCACCTGTAGACTTCAGGTGTTAAAGGTTCACCTGTAGACTTCAGGTGTTAAAGGTTCACCAGTAGACTTCAGGTGTTAAAGGTTCACCTGTAGACTTCAGGTGTTAAAGGTTCACCTGTAGACTTCAGGTGTTAAAGGTTCACCTGTAGACTGCAGGTGTTAAAGGTTCACCTGTAGACTTCAGGTGTTAAAGGTTCACCTGTAGACTTCAGGTGTTAAAGGTTCACCTGTAGACTGCAGGTGTTAAAGGTTCACCAGTAGACTTCAGGTGTTAAAGGTTCACCTGTAGACATCAAATGTACTCGCATCAGATGTTTAACCTCATCATGTGACTTTAAACCGCTACCTGGGACAGAGAGGATGTTTCCTGGTCACCTTCCCCAGCTGAGGACCCTCAGCAGCAACACGCTCATAAACTACATTACCCACAATGCAGTCAATCGCCTGCAGAGAGAACAGAGCAGGGTCAGCAGGAAAGACACACACACACACACACACACACACACACACACACACACACACACACACACACACCTGCGCTGCGTGCTGGTTCATCTCTCTGTAAAGGTCAAAGTTCAGCTCCTCCAGTCTCCTCCTGAACGTGTGGCAGCAGTCCGGTATGTCTGATTGGTTGAGACTGTTCCCATGGAGACACATTTCACTGGTTAATACATCATGTGATGCTGTTACACACCTCACGACAACTCTTTAAAAGTTTATTTAAATAAACAGTTTATTGACTTCATTGTAGACAACAGCCTCCATGAATACTAGATATAATAATATAGATGATAATATATATTAATATAGATAATATGTAACAATATTATATATAATAATAATATAGATAATAATACGTAATAAAAATATAGATAATAATACATAATAATATAGATTATAATATATTAATATAGATAATAATACATAATGAAAACATAGATAATAATACATAACAATAATAAAGATAATAAAATGTAATAATGATAATATAGATAATATTATATAATAATAAAGATAATAATACATAATGATAATGTTGCACACCTCAGGACAACGCTTTAAAACTTTAAAAATAAACAGTTTATTGACTTCATTGCAGACAATAGCTCCTCCATGAATTCTAAATATAATAATAATATAGATAATAATACATAATAATAACATCAATAATAATACATAATAATATAGATAATGATAATATAGACAACATTATATAATAATAAAGATAATAATACATAATAATAATAATGTAGATAATTAAAGCTGCAAGCAGTGATACGCGGTCCCTCGCACGCTGCATGTCAGCTCCCTGACGTGCAGCGCGCGAGGGACCGCGTATACCCGCTTAAAGTTGCAATTTTTGTTTCGTTTCCTGTCTCCAGCAGGGGGCGCTACGACTATGAGCGAATATTGCCATACAGGTGTCTTCAGGGCAGGACTGCTATCAAAGATGTAATGTTTGAGGAAGATCAGAATATGGACATAAAAGTTACAGCAACTTGTAGTGTCATGGCGAGACGCTCAAAATGGCCGCCACGCCACGTGCACACCATTGGACGAAAACAAATTCATGATGCCGAGAGACTTTTTTGTATATCTCGGTGTGATACACGTGTCCAACAAATTTGGTGCATGTTGGTGAAACTGGTGGGCTGCAGTTTAGGGGGCGCTGGCGAGCCGTTTGGCCACACCCACTCACAAAACATATCAGATGTATCGTCTCACCACGCCGGATGTATGTGACACGTTTCGTGAGGTTTCAAGTATCCTTTGACCTTAAACATCAACTTCCTGTGTCACGGCGAGACATCCAACTTTGCCACATCGTCACGGCGACGCCCATTGACAATGTCGAT
The DNA here is from genome assembly GCF_022577435.1 of Embiotoca jacksoni. Classification (NCBI taxonomy): domain Eukaryota; kingdom Metazoa; phylum Chordata; class Actinopteri; family Embiotocidae; genus Embiotoca; species Embiotoca jacksoni. The sequence goes on along the minus strand of NW_027185307.1, from coordinate 404,967 downwards.
CGAAATTTCTCGATATATCATCAACCACATGTTTACGTTATTCTGATCCTGACTTTACGGTCATGTATCCACTAGAATACGAAATTTTTCGTACCAACTTTCATGAGTTTCTGAATATGATAAAGCCTCCAAAAAGGAAGTTCTTTGCAGAAAAATAAGAAACGAAAAGAAAACTAATTCCTTGGGGAACAACAGAGCTTTCACACCTTCGGTGCTCTAATAATAGAGGTGGAGGAAAAACAATCTCCCTGATGGGTTTGATCTGAGTTTAGGACTACTGCTGTGACGTCTTGGTTCTTAGTACCCGTCCCACTGTCCTGTTGTCATGGAGACTGTGGTGGGGGGACGTGGTTTGGCTCAGCTGCAGGAGGGACTGATTGGGGGAGTGGTTCAGGGAAGAGGCTTCATTAGCTCAGCTGAAATCAAAGACTGATTGTCCCTCTCTCCCTTTAAAAAGCCAAGCAGCAGGACACCAGTGTCTCACTCCCAGGGACACGGAGAGGAGGCTGGTTGTCTGGCTGTGAGCTGATGGTGTGGCATGTGTTCGAATGCCCGGCAGGAGAGCACCAGAGGGAAAAGGGATCGTTGGTGGTGAAATAAACACATTGGAACAGCGTACTTTGGTGAAGTGTTGTGCGTTCAGCCGATAGAACCCACAGTGACGGCAAGGATGTCTGTCACAGAAACGAAAGTCCAACATGTTCTAGAACCCCAGAGACAAGTTCACCTGGGAGGCAGCAGGAGGTCCAGAGCACCGCTCATGTCCACCGTGTTTCCAAAGCGTCGGTACCGAGGATCCTGAACCATCTTCAACTGCTGCTTCCTCTCTGGTCTGGACTCCAGTCTGTCACCTACACACACACACACACACACACACACACACACACACACACACACACACACACACACACACACAGACACACACACACACACACACACACACACACACACACACACACACACAGACAGACAGACACAACTGGTGTGTCTGGAGTATGTGTGTATGTGTGTGTGTCTGGAGTGTGTGTGTATGTGTGTGTGTCTGGAGTGTGTGTTGTCTCACTTGTCTCCAACAAGACTCTAAATTGCTCAACAGCTTCGTCCACATCAACTTGCAGGAACTCCCAGAGACGAAGACGAGAAAAGACCTGCTGCAGGACGGACCACAAAGACTGATACATACACACACAAACACACACACACACAGACACACACACACACACACACACACACACACAGACACACAGACACAGACACACAGACACACACACACACACACACACAGACACACACACACACACACACACACACAGACACACACACACACACACACACACACACACACACACACACACACACACACACACACACACACACACAGAGAGACACACACACACACACACACACACACACACAGACACACACACACACATAATAAATGAAGTATAGATGTGTGTATCTGTGGTTGTAACCCTCCATGCTGCAGGTAACCTGTCCTGAAGCTGACTCACCTGAACATGCTGCTCTTCATGGATCAGTGCTGGTACTCCTTGTTCACAATATTTCCCATCAGCCACTTCACCGCTGAGACGCCACAGAGCTCTGTCCAATAACCACGCTGGTCTCAGGTAGGGAGAGTTCACCAGGTTGTAACCACACTCAGGGTGAAGGAGGACCCACTCACTGTCTGCAGCTGGAGGAGGGGGGGAGGGGGGAGCAGAGGAGGGGCAGCAGAGGAGAGAGGAGGAGGAGGAAGAGAGGAGGATGAAGGTGGTTCATTAGCAGCTTTGAGTGATAGATCTGTACAGTAGGACTCTACTTCCCAGCATGCATTGCTCTGAGCTGTCAGTGAGTTCTCTATAAACTGAAAGAATAAAGTCCAGCTAACAAAACAAAGTCTCACAAATGTTAATTAACTTTAATTCTTCTTTGATTTTATTGTCAGTTTTGTCTTCGATGTCTTTTTTTTTCTTCTTTTGTTCGACTCTTTAAATTGTGTTCATACTACTTCCATGTGTTGTCACTGTCACCTCGTTACCGTGTCGATAAGCCTGCTGAAACACTGGAGTGAAATAGAAACAGACATCTGTGAAGCAGAAGTTCAGAGTTCTACTTCTGTAAACAGACGACCTTCAGAATGAACAGACGAAATATCAGAGAGGACACTGAGACTCAACCTCACACCTGCTGCTGTAAGGAGACACTGCAGCAACACAACACAACAACACTACGACAACACTACAACACTACAACACTAAAACACAACAACACTACAACACTACAACACTACAACACTAAAACACAACAACACTACAACACTACAACACTAAAACACGACAACACTACAACACTAAAACACAACAACACTACAACACTACAACACTAAAACACAACAACACTACAACACTACAACACTAAAACACAACAACACTACAACACTACAAGACTATAACACTAAAACACAACAACACTACAACACTACAACACTAAAACACAACAACACTACAACACTACAACACTACAACACTAAAACACAACAACACTACAACACTACAACACTACAACACTAAAACACGACAACACTACAAGACTAAAACACGACAACACTACAACACTACAAGACTATAACACTACAACACTACAAGACTACAACACTACAACACTAAAACACGACAACACTACAAGACTAAAACACGACAACACTACAACACTACAAGACTATAACACTACAACACTACAAGACTACAACACTACAACACTACAACACTAAAACACAACAACACTACAACACTACAAGACTATAACACTAAAACACGACAACACTACAAGACTACAACACTAAAACACAACAACACTACAACACTACAACACTACAACACTAAAACACGACAACACTACAACACTAAAACACAACAACACTACAAGACTATAACACTAAAACACAACAACACTACAACACTACAACACTAAAACACAACAACACTACAACACTACAAGACTATAACACTAAAACACGACAACACTACAAGACTACAACACTAAAACACAACAACACTACAACACTACAACACTACAACACTAAAACACGACAACACTACAAGACTAAAACACGACAACACTACAACACTACAACACTAAAACACAACAACACTACAACACTACAACACTACAACACTAAAACACAACAACACAACAACACGACAACACTACAAGACTAAAACACGACAACACTACAAGACTACAACACTAAAACACAACAACACAACAACACTACAACACTACAACACGACAACACTACAAGACTAAAACACAACAACACTACAAGACTACAACACTACAACACTACAACACTACAACACTACAACACTAAAACACGACAACACTACAAGACTACAACACTAAAACACGACAACACTACAAGACTAAAACACGACAACACTACGAGACTAAAACACGACAACACTACAACACTAAAACACGACAACACTACAACACTACAACACTACAAGACTACAACACTAAAACACGACAACACTACAAGACTAAAACACGACAACACTACAACACTACAGCACTACAACACTACAACACTACAACACGACAACACTACAACACTACAACACTACAAGACTACAACACTAAAACACGACAACACTACAAGACTAAAACACGACAACACTACAACACTACAGCACTACAACACTAAAACACGACAACACTACAACACTAAAACACGACAACACTACAACACTACCACACTACAACACTACAACACTACAACACGAAAACACGACAACACTACAACACTAAAACACGACAACACTACAACACTACAACACTAAAACACGACAACACTACAAGACTAAAACATGACAACACTACAACACTACAGCACTACAACACTAAAACATGACAACACTACAACACTAAAACACGACAACACTACAACACTAAAACATGACAACACTACAAGACTAAAACACGACAACACTACAACACTAAAACACGACAACACTACAACACTACAACACTACAAGACTACAACACTAAAACACGACAACACTACAAGACTAAAACACGACAACACTACAACACTACAGCACTACAACACTACAACACTACAACACGACAACACTACAACACTACAACACTACAAGACTACAACACTAAAACACGACAACACTACAAGACTACAGCACTACAACACTAAAACACGACAACACTACAACACTAAAACACGACAACACTACAACACTACCACACTACAACACTACAGCACTACAACACTACAACACGAAAACACGACAACACTACAACACTACAACACTAAAACATGACAACACTACAACACTAAAACACGACAACACTACAACACTACAACACTAAAACATGACAACACTACAAGACTAAAACACGACAACACTACAACACTAAAACACGACAACACTAAAACACTAAAACACGACAACACTACAACACTAAAACACGACAACACTACAACACTACAACACTACAACACTAAAACACGACAACACTACAACACTAAAACACGACAACACTACAACACTACCACACTACAACACTACAGCACTACAACACTACAACACTAAAACACGACAACACTACAACATTAAAACACGACAACACTACAAGATTAAAACACGACAACACTACAACACTAAAACACGACAACACTACAACACTACAACACTAAAACACGACAACACTACAAGACTAAAACACGACAACACTACAAGACTAAAACACGACAACACTACAACACTACAAGACTATAACACTACAACACTACAAGACTACAACACTACAACACTACAACACTAAAACACAACAACACTACAACACTACAAGACTATAACACTAAAACACGACAACACTACAAGACTACAACACTAAAACACAACAACACTACAACACTACAACACTACAACACTAAAACACGACAACACTACAACACTAAAACACAACAACACTACAAGACTATAACACTAAAACACAACAACACTACAACACTACAACACTAAAACACAACAACACTACAACACTACAAGACTATAACACTAAAACACGACAACACTACAAGACTACAACACTAAAACACAACAACACTACAACACTACAACACTACAACACTAAAACACGACAACACTACAAGACTAAAACACGACAACACTACAACACTACAACACTAAAACACAACAACACTACAACACTACAACACTACAACACTAAAACACAACAACACAACAACACGACAACACTACAAGACTAAAACACGACAACACTACAAGACTACAACACTAAAACACAACAACACAACAACACTACAACACTACAACACGACAACACTACAAGACTAAAACACAACAACACTACAAGACTACAACACTACAACACTACAACACTACAACACTAAAACACGACAACACTACAAGACTACAACACTAAAACACGACAACACTACAAGACTAAAACACGACAACACTACGAGACTAAAACACGACAACACTACAACACTAAAACACGACAACACTACAACACTACAACACTACAAGACTACAACACTAAAACACGACAACACTACAAGACTAAAACACGACAACACTACAACACTACAGCACTACAACACTACAACACTACAACACGACAACACTACAACACTACAACACTACAAGACTACAACACTAAAACACGACAACACTACAAGACTAAAACACGACAACACTACAACACTACAGCACTACAACACTAAAACACGACAACACTACAACACTAAAACACGACAACACTACAACACTACCACACTACAACACTACAACACTACAACACGAAAACACGACAACACTACAACACTAAAACACGACAACACTACAACACTACAACACTAAAACACGACAACACTACAAGACTAAAACATGACAACACTACAACACTACAGCACTACAACACTAAAACATGACAACACTACAACACTAAAACACGACAACACTACAACACTAAAACATGACAACACTACAAGACTAAAACACGACAACACTACAACACTAAAACACGACAACACTACAACACTACAACACTACAAGACTACAACACTAAAACACGACAACACTACAAGACTAAAACACGACAACACTACAACACTACAGCACTACAACACTACAACACTACAACACGACAACACTACAACACTACAACACTACAAGACTACAACACTAAAACACGACAACACTACAAGACTACAGCACTACAACACTAAAACACGACAACACTACAACACTAAAACACGACAACACTACAACACTACCACACTACAACACTACAGCACTACAACACTACAACACTACAACACGACAACACTACAACACTACAACACTAAAACATGACAACACTACAACACTAAAACACGACAACACTACAACACTACAACACTAAAACATGACAACACTACAAGACTAAAACACGACAACACTACAACACTAAATCACGACAACACTAAAACACTAAAACACGACAACACTACAACACTAAAACACGACAACACTACAACACTACAACACTAAAACACGACAACACTACAACACTAAAACACGACAACACTACAACACTACCACACTACAACACTACAGCACTACAACACTACAACACTAAAACACGACAACACTACAACACTAAAACACGACAACACTACAAGACTAAAACACGACAACACTACAACACTACAGCACTACAACACTAAAACATGACAACACTACAAGACTAAAACACGACAACACTACAACACTAAAACACGACAACACTACAACACTACAACACTACAACACTAAAACACGACAACACTACAGCACAACAACACTACAACACAACAACAATACAACACTACAGCACAACAACACTAAAACACAACAACACAACGACACTACGACACAATAACACAACAACACAAAAACACTACAACACTACAACACTACAGCACAACAACACTAAAACACAACAACACAACAACCCTACGACACTACGACACAACAACACTACAACACTACAACACAACGACCCTACGACACTATGACACAACAACACAACAGCACAACAACACTACAACACTGCAACACAACAACATCACAACACTACAATACCACAACACTACAACACAACAACATTACAACACAACAACACTACAACACTAAAACACAACAACACTACAAAACATCAACACTACAACAACAGTACACCACTACAACACTACAACACAACAACACTACAACACAATACAACACAACAATACAACACAACAATACTACAACGCTACAAAGCTACAACACAACAACACTACGACACAACACTACACCACTACAACACTACAACACTAAACCACAACAACAAAACAACACTACAACACAACAACACTACAAGACTACAACACAACAACACTACAACACAACAACACTACAATACTACAACAACAGTACAACACTACAACACAACAACACTACAACACAACAAGAATGCAACACAAGAACACTACAACACAACAACACTACAAAGCTACAACACTACAACACTACAACACTAAACCACAACAACACAACAACTCTACAACACAACAATACTACAAGAATACAACACAACAACACTACAACACAACAACACTACAACACTACAGCACAACAACACAACAACACTACAACACTACAACACAACAACACTATAACACTACAAAGCTACAACACAACAGTGCTACAATTCTACAAAGCTACAACATAACAACACTACAACACTAAACCACAACAACACTACAACACTACAAGACTACAACACAACAACACTGCAACACTACAACACAACAACACTACACCACTACAACAGTACAACACTAAACCACTACAACACTAAACCACAACAACACAACAACAAAACAACACTACTACACAACAATATTACAACACTACCACACTGCTGAGGTACAGGTGGAGGAGAAGCAGCAGGTGTGGCTGTAGACCAAGTGACTCTACCTGTTTGGCTGTAGACCAGGTGACTCTACCTGTTTGGCTGTAGACCAGGTGACTCTACCTGTGTGGCTGTAGACCAGGTGACTCTACCTGTGTCGCTGTAGACCAGGTGACTCTACCTGTTTGGCTGTCGACCAGGTGACTCTACCTGTTTGGCTGTAGACCAGGTGACTCTACCTGTTTGGCTGTAGACCAGGTGACTCTACCTGTTTGGCTGTAGACCAGGTGACTCTACCTGTTTGGCTGTAGACCAGGTGACTCTACCTGTGTGGCTGTAGACCAGGTGACTCTACCTGTGTGGCTGTAGACCAGGTGACTCTACCTGTGTGTCTGTAGACCAGGTGACTCTACCTGTGTGTCTGTAGACCAGGTGACTCTACCTGTGTTGCTGTAGACCAGGTGACTCTACCTGTGTTGCTGTAGACCAGGTGACTCTACCTGTGTGGCTGTAGATCACGTCCGTGATGGCCAGCATGCTCCAGTCCTTCCTCAGCGTGTCCAGCAGGCGGCCCACGTCCGTCCAGGTGCAGCGCCGTCCCTCAGGTGAGCAGTCAGGGTTCAGCTGCAGCTGGTCGGCGACGGCGCGGCAGCCTGACACGCCGAGCCTCTGCAGCGGGCTGAAGTGGATCATGTTGTAGCCTGTTGAAGAGAGTTCATCCTCAGAGAAGCGTCCATGTTCTCTGTGTTTGTAACGACTGCTGACAGACTGTAGTTCATCTGATAAAGCCGAGTGTGTTCAAGTCCATCCGACACAGCACACCATAAACCAACGTGTTCATCCAATATTCATTATGTTTAACTCCTGAGCAGAAACTCCACCTGCTGCTCTGTTGGACAAACCAGCCCGTCTCAAAGCATGAAATAGACACGCCGCTCCACGTGACATTTAGATGTGTGTAAGTTTCACGTTTACAAAACGTGTAACTTGCACGCAAAGGCAGCATAAAGCCTGTCTATCTCACGTTTTCCTGTAGTGAAGTGGTGTGTCTATTTCACGCTTTGCCGTCATACTGGGTTGGACAACAATAAACAATAAGTCCTCATATGCTTGTCACTGAGACCAGCTGCTGCTGAAGACACACTGTGCCCTCAGTGTGTCCCCTCAGTGTCCCCTCAGTATGTCCTCAGTGTGTCCCCAGTCTGTCCTCAGAGTATCCTCAGCGTCCTCTCAGTGTGTTCTCAGTGTTTCCCCAGTATGTCCTCAGTGTGTCCCAAGTGTATCCCCAGTGTGTCCCTAGTGGGTCCCCTCAATGTGTCCTCAGTGTGTCCCCTCACAGTGTCCTCAGTGTGTCCCAAGTGTATCCCCAGTGTGTCCTCTGTGGGTCCCCTCAATGTGTCCCCAGTGTGTCCCCTCAGTGTGTCCCCAGTGTGTCCCCAGTGTTTCCTCAGTGTGTTCCCAGTGTGTCCTTAGTGTGTCCCCTCAGTGTCCCCAGTTTGTCCCCTCAGTGTGTCCCCAGTGTGTGTCCTCAGAGTGTCTTCAGTGTGTACTCAGTGTCCTCATTGTGTCCTCAGAGTGCCCCCAGAGTGTCCCCAGTGTGTCCCCAGTGTGTTCCCTCAGTGTGTCCTCAGTGTGTCTCCAGTGTGTCCCAGTGTGTCCCCTCACTGTGTCCTCAGTGTGTCCCCAGTGTGTCCTCAGAGCGTTCTCTGTGTCCTCAGTGTGTCCCTAGTGTGTCCTCAGTGTTTCTCCAGTGTGTTCTCAGTGTATCCTCAGTGTCCCCAGTGTTTCCCCTCGGAGTGCCCTCAGAGTGTTCTCAGTGTTTCCTCATTGTGTCCCCTCATTGTGTCCCCTCAGTGTGTCCTCAGTGTGTCCCCAGTGTGTCCCCTCAGTGTGTCCTCAGTGTGTCTCCAGTGTGTCCCCTTAGAGTGTCCTCAGTGTGTGACCCACTCACCCGTCTCCTTTGCCACCCTGAGCCGGTCTAGCCACTGGTCCAACGGGCCGAGCCGCCCGGTCTGATACGTCTGGCTGCTGATGGAGTTGAAGGGGAGGACGTCATCGTTGACTCCCACCGTCAGAACCGGTTCCACCATGATGTAACCTCCACCCACCTCCTGCTGATCCCTGTCAACAAAACAAACACACAGCAGGTAGGAAGGATAAATGAAAGAGGAGATGGTTGGCAGTGGTTTGATTCACATAACTGTCTGTCTGTGTCTGCAGGTTGTCTACTGAAATAATGATCAGTGTGTAGAAGGAGACCAGTTCACATGTTCGAGTCCTGACCACGTACAACATACATACAACAAACTAACACACACATAAAACATACATTCAACAAACTAACACACATACAACATACTAACACACAGAAAACATACTAACACACATACAACATACTAACATATATACAACATACATACAACATACTAACACACACATAAAACATACTAACACACATTCAACATACTAACACATACAACACACATACACCATACTGACACAGATACAACATACATACATACATACATACATACATACATACAACATACTAACACACACATACAACATACTAACACAGATACAACATGCATACAACATACTAACACACATACAACATACTAACACATATATAACATATATAACATACATACAACATACTAACACACACATACAACATACTAACACACACATAAAACATACTAACATGCATACACCATACTGACACAGATACAACATACATACAACATACCAACACACACATAAAACATACTAACACACATACAACATACTAACACAGATACAACATACATACAACATACTAACACACACATGAAACATACTAACACACATACAACATACTAACACAGATACAACATACATACAACATACTAACACACACATGAAGCATACTAACACACCCACCTCTGGTACACACGGTCATAACGACATCTTTCACCCCAGTGACATAATATGTCCATCAGGTTCTAAAGAACTCTGAGTTCTACATGAAACTGTTAGTGAGGATCAACAAGTTCATGAACACCAGACAGGAACCACATGGAGACCATCACACTGGCGAAGATGATGTAGTGGATGATGAAGATGATGTAGAGGCTGATCATCTCTGATCATCTATCTCTAATCATCTATCTCTGACCATCTATCTCTGATCATATATCTCTAATACTGTATCTCTAATCATGGATCTCTAATCATCTATCTCTAATCATCTATCTCTAATCATCTATGTCTAATCATCTATCTCTAATCATCTATCTCTAATCATCTACCTCTAATCATCTACCTCAAATCATCTATCTTTAATCATCTATCTTTAATCATCTATCTTTAATCATCTATCTCTAATCATCTATCTCTAATCATCTACCTTTGACCATCTATCTCTAATCATCTATCTTTAATCATCTATCTTTAATCATCTATCTCTAATCATCTATCTCTAATCATCTATCTCTAATCATCTATCTTTGCCCATCTATCTCTAATCATCTATCTTTAATCATCTATCTTTAATCATCTATCTCTAATCATCTATCTCTAATCATCTATCTCTAATCATCTATCTTTGCCCATCTATCTCTAATCATCTATCTCTAATCATCTATCTCTAATCATCTATCTCTAATCATCTATCTCTAATCATCTATCTCTAATCATCTATCTCTGACCGTCTCAAACAGCAGACCAGGTCGGTTCTGGCAGAACATTTCGAGGAGTCCCAGATTGATGATGTAGTCTGATATCCCAAAACAGGAACCCAGCCAGAGAGGAGACTCACCCACAGGAGAAGTGGTACTGGTAGGACCCGGCCACCATCAGGTCCAGTCTGCAGTACTTGTCTCTGTCATCCTCCAGCCCGTTCGGGTAAACCCAGTCCAACGGAGCGAACTTCAGCCGGTCAACCCGGAGCCCCCCTGCTGGGTAGTTGGTGTAGACCCGGACCTCCTTCCCCTGCAGGGTCGGACCGAGCCGGAACTGCAGCTCGAAGCCTGAAGACCAGGACACACACTGTCAGGCTGTTGGTTCTGGTTCTGGTTCTGGTTACTGGGATTGTATTTATTGGGAACATTCATTTTCATTGGAGTCCTCAGTAAAGCTGAAGCAGAGCGTGTGTGAGTCCGTGTGAAGGCCGTGTTACAGCCGTGTGCGTATCAGCGTGTCTCACATGTTCAACCTTTCAGCCGTGCTGCGGTTATGTGATCCGGTTTCAGTGAACACATTCCTGTCCAGGAGTTGTCACGGTAACAGAAGAGAGAGAGTCTGCTGCACCTTGTGGATCATCATCATGACATCATAATAACGTCTCTGCATCGTCCACACGGACTGAAGTGGGATGATAGATTCTGCAGCAGACCTTCATCCTTCATCTGACACCGCTTCTTAAAAACATGCCTGCTGCACGCGTGTTACATGTTGGTGACGTGTGGTGTGATCAGACTGCAGGAAACATCCCACTTTATACTTTGTTCTCATTTTGATGGTAGTTTAATGTGTTCAGACGACATCAGCTGAGCTCTCCCTCCACCCTCTGAGCTCTCCCTCCACCCTCTGAGCTCTCCCTCCAACCTCTGAGCTCTCCCTCCACCCTCTGAGCTCTCCCTCCAACCTCTGAGCTCTCCCTCCACCCTCTGAGCTCTCCCTCCAACCTCTGAGCTCTCCCTCCACCCTCTGGACTCTCCCTCCATCAGCGACAGCTGATTCTAATGATCTAAAGCTCTGTGAACATGACCTTTCTTCCAGCAGGTGTGTGTTGTGTATTTCAGGTGTGTGTTGTGTATTGCAGGTGTGTTGTATATTTCAGGTGTGTTGTGTATTTCAGGTATGTTGTGTATTTCAAGTGTGTTCTGTATTTCAAGTGTGTGTTGTATATTTCAGGTGTGTGTTGTGTATTTCAGGTGTGTGTTGTGTATTTCAGGTGTGTTTTGTGTATTTCAGGTGTGTGTTGAGTATTTCAAGTGTGTTGTGTATTTCAAGTGTGTGTTGTGTATTTCAGGTGTGTTGTATATTTCAGGTGTGTGTTGTGTATTTCAAGTGTGTTGTGTATTTCAGGTGTGTGTTGAGTATTTCAAGTGTGTTGTGTATTTCAGGTGTGTGTTGTAAATTTCAGGGGTGTGTTGTGTATTTCAGGTGTGTTGTGTATTTCAGGTGTGTTGTGTATTGCAGGTGTGTTGTGTATTTCAAGTGTGTTCTGTATTTCAAGTGTGTGTTGTATATTTCAGGTGTGTTTTGTGTATTTCAGGTGTGTGTTGTATATTTCAGGTGTGTTTTGTGTATTTCAGGTGTGTTGAGTACTTCAAGTGTGTTGTGTATTTCAGGTGTGTGTTGTGTATTTCAGGTGTGTTGTGTATTTCAGGGGTGTGTTGTGTATTTCAAGTGTGTGTTGTGTATTTCAGGTGTGTTTTGTATATTTCAGGTGTGTGTTGTGTATTTCAGGTGTGTGTTGTGTATTTCAGGTGTGTTTTGTGTATTTCAGGTGTATGTTGTGTATTTCAAGTGTGTGTTGTATATTTCAGGTGTGTTTTGTGTATTTCAGGGGTGTGTTGTGTATTTCAGGTGTGTGTTGAGTATTTCAAGTGTGTTGTGTATTTCAGGTGTGTGTTGTATATTTCAGGTGTGTGTTGTGTATTTCAGGGGTGTTGTGTATTTCAGGGGTGTGTTGTGTATTTCAAGTGTGTGTTGTGTATTTCAGGGGTGTGTTGTGTATTTCAGGGGTGTGTTGTGTATTTCAGGTGTGTTGTGTATTTCAGGTGTGTGTTGTAAATTTCAGGGGTGTGTTGTGTATTTCAGGGGTGTGTTGTGTATTTCAGGTGTGTTGTGTATTTCAGGTGTGTGTTGTGTATTTCAGGGGTGTGTTGTATATTTCAGGTGTGTTTTGTGTATTTCAGGTGTGTTTTGTATATTTCAGGTGTATGTTGTGTATTTCAGGGGTGTGTTGTGTATTTCAGGTGTATGTTGTGTATTTCAGGGGTGTGTTGTGTATTTCAGGTGTGTGTTGTGTATTTCAGGTGTGTTGTGTATTGCAGGTGTGTTGTATATTTCAAGTGTGTGTTGTGTATTTCAGGTGTGTTGTGTATTTCAGGTGTATGTTGTGTATTTCAAGTGTGTTCTGTATTTCAAGTGTGTGTTGTATATTTCAGGTGTGTTTTGTATATTTCAGGTGTGTTTTGTGTATTTCAGGTGTGTTTTGTGTATTTTAGGTGTGTGTTGTGTATTTCAGGTGTGTGTTGTGTATTTCAGGTGTATGTTGTGTATTTCAAGTGTGTTCTGTATTTCAAGTGTGTGTTGTATATTTCAGGTGTGTTTTGTGTATTTCAGGTGTGTGTTGTATATTTCAGGTGTGTTTTGTGTATTTCAGGTGTGTGTTGAGTATTTCAAGTGTGTTGTGTATTTCAGGTGTATGTTGTGTATTTCAGGGGTGTGTTGTGTATTTCAGGTGTATGTTGTGTATTTCAGGGGTGTGTTGTGTATTTCAGGTGTATGTTGTGTATTTCAGGGGTGTGTTGTGTATTTCAGGTGTATGTTGTGTATTTCAGGTGTGTGTTGTGTATTTCAAGTGTGTTCTGTATTTCAGGTGTGTGTTGTAAATTTCAGGGGTGTGTTGTGTATTTCAGGTGTGTGTTGTGTATTTCAGGTGTATGTTGTGTATTTCAGGGGTGTGTTGTGTATTTCAGGTGTGTATTTCAGGTGTGTGTTGTGTATTTCAGGGGTGTGTTGTGTATTTCAAGTGTGTGTTGTATATTTCAGGTGTGTTTTGTGTATTTCAGGTGTGTGTTGTGTATTTCAAGTGTGTTCTGTATTTCAGGTGTGTGTTGTGTATTTCAGGTGTGTGTTGTGTATTTCAGGTGTGTTGTGTATTTCAGGTGTGTGTTGTGTATTTCAGGTGTGTTTTGTGTATTTCAGGTGTATGTTGTGTATTTCAAGTGTGTGTTGTGTATTTCAAGTGTGTTCTGTATTTCAAGTGTGTGTTGTATATTTCAGGTGTGTTTTGTATATTTCAGGTGTGTGTTGTGTATTTCAGGTGTGTTGTGTATTTCAAGTGTGTGTTGTATATTTCAGGTGTGTTTTGTGTATTTCAGGTGTGTGTTGTGTATTTCAGGTGTGTTGTGTATTTCAGGTGTATGTTGTGTATTTCAAGTGTGTTCTGTATTTCAAGTGTGTGTTGTATATTTCAGGTGTGTTTTGTATATTTCAGGTGTGTTTTGTGTATTTCAGGTGTGTTTTGTGTATTTCAGGTGTATGTTGTGTATTTCAAGTGTGTTCTGTATTTCAAGTGTGTGTTGTGTATTGCAGGGGTGTGTTGTGTATTTCAGGTGTGTGTTGTGTATTTCAGGTGTGTTGTGTATTTCAGGTGTGTGTTGTGTACTTCAGGTCTGTTGTATATTTCAGGGGTGTGTTGTGTATTTCAGGTGTGCGTTGTGTATTTCAGGTGTGTGTTGTGTATTTCAGGTGTGCGTTGTGTATTTCAGGTGTGTTGTATATTTCAGGGGTGTGTTGTGTATTTCAGGGGTGTGTTGTGTATTTCAGGTGTGTGTTGTGTATTTCAGGTGTGTTGTGTACTTCAGGTGTGTTGTATATTTCAGGGGTGTGTTGTGTATTTCAGGTGTGTATTTCAGGTGTGTGTTGTGTATTTCAGGTGTGTGTTGTGTATTTCAGGTGTGTGTTGTGTATTTCAGGGGTGTGTTGTGTATTTCAGGCGTGTGTTGTAGTGTAGCGTTGTTGTGTAGTTGTGTATTAGATCGATGGTTCCTACCTTGCTCCAGGCGGAACACAGCTCCGTGCAGCGCCTCCATGTCGGCCAGCAGCTGCAGGTCTCTGCTCGGTCAGCTGCTCTCTGACTTGCTGTCCTGTTCTATTTAGGATGGACAACACCGACATGCTGGTAACATGAGACGCTGCGCCCCAACAGGCAGGCGTTCCACACAGCTCATCCACAGAAGTACAACAGGAGACACCAAATAAACCCCTTAATATGAATAACAACATGTTTACTCCACAGCTGGGACAGATGTGGAGTAAACGACTTAACGCTGCAGTTGGATAAGACAGAGGGATGTGTTTCTGTCTGAAACCCCTCCGATTGTGGGATGTTCTCTGAGCTCAGGGTGTGCATCCCCACTATTATGGCAGTGTGAAATAGACACGCCGGTCCACCACAGCAAAGCGTAAAATAGGAACACCGGTCCACCACAGCAAAGCGTAAAATAGGAACGCCGGTCCACCACAGCAAAGCGTAAAATAGGAACGCCGGTCCACAGCAGCAAAGTGTGAAATAGACACGCCGGTCCACCACAGCAAAGCGTAAAATAGGAACACCGGTCCACCACAGCAAAGCGTAAAATAGGAACACCGGTCCACCACAGCAAAGCGTAAAATAGGAACGCCGGTCCACCACAGCAAAGCGTAAAATAGGAACGCCGGTCCACAGCAGCAAAGCGTGAAATAGACACGCCGGTCCACCACAGCAAAGCGTAAAATAGGAACGCCGGTCCACAGCAGCAAAGTGTGAAATAGACACGCCGGTTCACCACAGCAATGCATAAAATAGGAACACCGGTCCACCACAGCAAAGCATGAAATAGACACACCGGTCCACCACAGCAAAGCGTAAAATAGGAACGCCGGTCCACAGCAGCAAAGCGTAAAATAGACACCCCAGTCCACCACAGCAATGCATAAAATAGACACGCCGGTCCACAGCAGCAAAGCGTGAAATAGACACGCCGGTCCACAGCAGCAAAGCATAAAATAGACACGCCGGTCCACCACAGCAAAGCGTAAAATAGGAACGCCGGTCCACCACAGCAAAGCATGAAATAGGAATGCCGGTCCACAGCAGCAAAGCGTGAAATAGACACACCGGTCCACAGCAGCAAAGTGTAAAATAGACACGCCAGTCCACCACAGCAATGCATAAAATAGACACGCCGGTCCACCACAGCAAAGCATGAAATAGACACGCTGGTCCACAGCAGCAAATGGTGAAATAGACACGCCGGTTCACCACAGCAAAGCGTAAAATAGGAACGCCGGTCCACAGCAGCAAAGCGTAAAATAGACACGCCAGTCCACCACAGCAATGCATAAAATAGGAACGCCGGTCCACAGCAGCAAAGCGTGAAATAGACACGCTGGTCCACAGCAGCAAAGTGTGAAATAGACACGCCGGTTCACCACGGCAATGCATAAAATAGGAACACCGGTCCACCACAGCAAAGCGTGAAATAGACACGCCGGTCCACCACAGCAAAGCGTAAAATAGGAACGCCGGTCCACAGCAGCAAAGCGTAAAATAGACACGCCAGTCCACAGCAGCAAAGCGTGAAATAGACACGCCGGTCCACTACAGCAAAACGTGAAATAGACAAACTTTGGGGTCTCTAGGGGTGAAAGTTTCACGTTTCAAAACGTGTAACTTACACAGGCGTAACTGTCATGTGACCAAGGTCCTGCAACAGAGGTCACAAAAGAGATTTTTGATCAGTAAGAGGAAGAAGGAGGGCTGGCATGGTGTCATTAGAGGTTTGAATCCAGGAGGAGACAACATCTTTGTTGAGTTGTTTTTTGTTCCGTAACCTCAGCCATGTCTTATAGCTGTAACTCTCATGTTCTTGCAAATTACACGGCTGTACATATGCAGCAGGTTGCATTTTAATGCACTACAGGAAAATGTGGAACATTCTTGCCTAGACAGCATGAAGATTTTATTTCATGTTCTGCCATTATACTGGATTGGCATGTTGTAGGATGCTCTCTGAATGTTCAGGATGTTCTCTGACTGTTGAATGATGTTCTCAGAATGTTGTAGGATGTTCTCTGAATGTTCAGGATGTTCTCTGAATGTTCAGGATGTTCTCTGAATGTTGTAGAATGTTCTCTGAATGTTCAGGATGTTCTCTGAATGTTCAGGATGTTCTCTGAATGTTGTAGGATGTTCTCTGAATGTTCAGGATGTTCTCTGAATGTTCAGGATGTTCTCTGAATGTTGTAGGATGTTCTCTGAATGTTGTAGGATGTTCTCTGAATGTTGAAGAATGTTCTCTGAATGTTCAGGATGTTCTCTGAATGTTGTAGAATGTTCTCTGAATGTTGTAGGATGTTCTCTGAATGTTGAAGAATGTTCTCTGAATGTTCAGGATGTTCTCTGAATTATGTAGAATGTTCTCAGAATGTTGTAGAATGTTCTCAGGATGTTGTAGGATGTTCTCTGAATGTTGTAGGATGTTCTCTGAATTATGTAAAATGTTCTCAGAATGTTGTAGGATGTTCTCTGAATGTTGTAGAATGTTCTCTGAACATTGTAAGATGTTCTCTGAACGTTGTAGAATGTTCTCTGAACATTGTACGATGTTCTTTGAACGTTGCAGAATGTTCTCTGAATGTTGTAGAATGTTCTCTGAATGTTGTAAGATGTTTTCTGAATGTTGTAGAATGTTCTCTGAATGTTGTAGAATGTTCTCTGAACGTTGTAAGATGTTCTCTGAACTTTGCAGAATGTTCTCTGAATGTTGTAGAATGTTCTCTGAATGTTGTCGAATGTTCTCTGAACATTGTAAGATGTTTTCTGAACGTTGTAGAATGTTCTCTGAATGTTGTAGAATGTTCTCTGAATGTTGTCGAATGTTCTCTGAACGTTGTAGAATGTTCTCTGAATGTTCAGGATGTTCTCTGAATGTTCAGGATGTTCTCCGACCTGCTGACATTTCCAGAAGATGGAGTTTGTATTTGTGAACGGCCGCATGGACGTCTGTATTGAGTGTTGATCCTCAGCAGACTTCAGGGAAACAGACGTGTGTCCAACAATGTCTACTTAATTTGTATTTAAGGTCTGAACTCCATTCTATTTAAATAATGATTACAGTTCTGCTGTGTTGTCAGTTTATTAATAACAGGCTGCAACCTTTTCTTTATGGTATTCACTGTTCGCTGGAGGGAGACAGAAAGTCTTCTTCCACCTGACATCACGAGTCTGACGAAACACTGGACAACGACGCGTGCTCTCCACCAGGGGGCAGACGCGGTCCGCTGTGAGGAGGAACAGGAAGAAGAAGCGCTGCGAGCCTCCCACAATGCCCCTGTTGAACCGCAGCCAGGCGGAGAGGTGGAACCAACCCGGCCGCTCGTCGTGGTAGCATGTCGGCCTTCAGTAAACATCTGACCGCCAGGAACTCGTCCATAGCAGGCGGTGTCCTGCTGGTTCTGTACCTGCTGAGGAGGAGGACCCGGGCCTCCGCAGCGAGCAGGTGAGTCAGGAAGAGGAGGAGGAAGAAGAGGTCAGCAGACAAGTGTCGCCGTCGGGATGCTAGTTAGCAGCTGCTATCTTCTCTGTCGGGCAGGTGATAGTGACCTGCTGCTGCGTTCACGGACTCTGTTGAGTTCACTGACCGCGGACACTCCTCTGCATTCATGACCTGCGTTAGAACTCTGCGTTAAGGGACTACTTCGTTTATGGTCTCCGCTAACACTGTGCTGCGTTCACGGACTTTGCTGAGACAGTGGTGCGTTCACGGACTGCTGAAACTTTTCTGAGTTGAGCTATCGAAGGTTTTCAGAGTTTTTTTGTAACTGTTGTTGTTGTTGACATTTTTGTAAAGTTGAAGCAGGAACTTGATTTTAATTCCTGATTTTACTGCTGGACATGGTTTAAACTGGTTCCAGACCTGGTTTTAAACTGGTGTCATGCCGGTTTTTAGGGCTGGTTTTGGGACTGGTTTCAGAACTGGTTTTTGAACTGGTTTTTGAACTGGTTCCAGACCTGGTTTCAGGCCTGTTTTGAACTGGTTCCAGACCTGGTTCCAGACCTGGTTTGAACTGGTTCCAGACCTGGTTCCAGACCTGGTTTCAGTCCTGTTTTGAACTGGTTCCAGACCTGGTTCCAGACCTGGTTCCAGACCTGGTTTGAACTGGTTCCAGACCTGGTTCCAGACCTGGTTTCAGGCCTGTTTTGAACTGGTTCCAGACCTGGTTTGAACTGGTTCCAGACCTGGTTCCAGACCTGGTTTCAGGCCTGTTTTGAACTGGTTCCAGACCTGGTTTCAGGCCTGTTTTGAACTGGTTTTTGAACTGGTTCCAGACCTGGTTCCAGACCTGGTTTTAAACTGGTTTTATACGGAGTATTTAAACAGACAGAAGACAGCTAGTTATCGTCACGGTGCTCTGAGGAGGGTTAATCTGAACTAATACACTTCTCTTTACGTTCAGTGTGTGTTTTAAACAAACTGAGCTGCTTCTTCTTCACACTCTTCTGGTGCTGCTGCTGTCGTGGAGGACCAGGACACTGATATGAGTTATAGTAATGATGCTGAGTGGATCTTCCATGATGTGGATGTGCTTCAGTTTCACAGTAATGATCCAGTCACACTTCTTTAAAGTCAGCAGAATAGGGAACGTGTTCATTGATAAGTGTCTCCCTTTTGTTCAGCTCTAATGTTATTGTTGTTGTTGTTGTTTACAGGAAGAAAGGAAGCTCTGAGCTGGTGGTGAACACGGAGGTATGTCTCCCTCCTTCTGTTGATGGGCTGTTTGAGTCCATCAGCTGTCACTGAATCTCCTGTTTGTGTCCCTCCGTACAGAAAGATGGCAGGAAAGACCGAGCCGCAGTGGACAAAGTGTTCTTCCTGCGGATCCTCCGGATCCTGCGCATCATGGTGCCTCGACTGTTCTGCAAGGAGGTACGGTTCCTCTGCTGATGTTTTCATACTTCCAGCTGCCATCCAGATGTTAAAGCCTGTCAGAGCAGGAAGGTCGGACCGACTGGAGGGAACCGGGTCAGTCCCACTGAGCAGCACTGAAGGGAAACTAGAACTGTCCAAATGAAGAACCAGTTCAGAGTCCTGTGACGTGAACGCTAGGAAGCACAGAGAAGATGAAACCTTCAGGGACGAGAAGTTCTGTTGAACATCAGTTCCACACGTTACCGTGACCGCTGGTACCAGAACATCTGTGATGTCACCACGGACCTGAAACTAGAGCAGAGAAACAGCAGACTGTTGGAGAACAAAATCTTCAACATGCGTGTCATCATGTTGGAGAAGCCTGTTGCCATGGCAACACGGTTCAGGTGGTCCACAGTGAATGTTCCCTTCAAACGTTCCCAGTAGAACTCAGTGTTGACAGTCTGACTCTGAAAACCCACCTGGTGTCTCCTCACCTGACGTGCCTTCTTCGGGGTTGGACAGTGAAGCTCCGCCCCTCTTATAACGTGATGTCATTAGAACACCTCGCCCGGCTCATCGCTCCATCGCCGTAGACTTTCTGAAGCAGAAATCCCAGATGTTGAGTAGCAGTGGTGACGTTAACGTGTGGAGATGACAGCGCCTGCCTTCTCCCAGCAGGTCGCACTACTTCCTCCTGCTCACATGCAACAGCACTTATTGATCAACCTCAGGTGATCATAGTTCCACTTTTCTGGTGTCAGATGAATCCCACAATGCAACAGGAGATCTCGGATTATATTTTTATGTGTTTCTGAATATTAATAGATTCTGTCGGTTCTGATTCACCAGTGGAGTAGAGTCCACTCAGAACATTTTATCCTTTCTAATGTTAATGAAGGTGTGATGTGTCCTCTGACAGTTGAACATGAACCTGATCCAACATGTCGCTGTGCTGCCTGACAGCCAACAGCAGCAGCTCCACAAGTCAAGGTCACAGCAACCTGCTGCGGTTCCTGTTGGTCTTATCTGATCCGCTCCGTAGATACGAGCCGAGTCCACTGCTCCACCGGCTCCACTGGTTAGGTAGTTACTTTATTAATCCCCGAGGGGACATTTTTTCGCTACAGCAGCATACAGAAGCAATGAGATAATAATGGAAAGCAATAAAATAACAGTAAGAAAATATAAAATGCACATTATATACAGTACAGTATATATACATATTTTTATATATAAACAACCAAGAAACACAGACAACAGTATTATTGTTGTGATGGATTTTGCCGGAGGTGAGTTATTGTACAGTCTTATTGCAGTGGACAGGAATGATCTCCTGTATCTGGAATGATCTCCTGTATCTGGAATGATCTCCTGTATCTGGAATGATCTCCTGTATCAGGAATGATCTCCTGTATCTGGAACGATCTCCTGTATCAGGAACGATCTCCTGTATCAGGAATGATCTCCTGTATCTGGAACGATCTCCTGTATCAGGAATGATCTCCTGTATCAGGAATGATCTCCTGTATCAGGAATGATCTCCTGTATCAGGAACGATCTCCTGTATCAGGAATGATCTCCTGTATCTGGAACGATCTCCTGTATCAGGAATGATCTCCTGTATCAGGAATGATCTCCTGTATCAGGAATGATCTCCTGTATCTGGAACGATCTCCTGTATCAGGAACGATCTCCTGTATCAGGAATGATCTCCTGTATCTGGAACGATCTCCTGTATCAGGAATGATCTCCTGTATCAGGAATGATCTCCTGTATCAGGAATGATCTCCTGTATCAGGAATGATCTCCTGTATCTGGAACGATCTCCTGTATCAGGAACGATCTCCTGTATCAGGAATGATCTCCTGTATCTGGAACGATCTCCTGTATCAGGAATGATCTCCTGTATCAGGAATGATCTCCTGTATCAGGAATGATCTCCTGTATCTGGAACGATCTCCTGTATCTGGAACGATCTCCTGTATCTGGAACGATCTCCTGTATCAGGAACGATCTCCTGTATCTGGAACGATCTCCTGTATCAGGAACGATCTCCTGTATCTGGAATGATCTCCCGTATCTGGAATGATCTCCTGTATCAGGAATGATCTCCCGTATCTGGAATGATCTCCCGTATCTGGAATGATCTCTTGTATCTGGAATGATCTCCTGTATCTGTCCTTATGACAGCAGCTGGAGGAGTCTTTTGGAGAACGTCCTCCTCTGTCCCTGCAGCAGGTGGAGAGGGTGGTCAGGATTATCCAATATGGATAATAGTTTCCTCAGTGTCCTCCTCTCCACCTCCTTTTCCAGACTGTCCAGTTTGCAGCCGATGATGGAGCCGACCTTCTTAACCAGTTTGTTAAGTCTGTTGGTGTCTCCAGCTCCAATGCTGCCCCCCCCCCCCCACCTCAGCAGACTACTAGAAGTACAGTTTACTGGCCACAACAGATGGTAGAACATCTCCAACATCTCGCTGCACACATTGAAGGATCGAAGTTTCCTCAAGAAAAAGAGTCGACTCATCACCTTCTTGTAGACAGCGTTGATGTTGGTCTTCCAGTTCAGTCTGTTGTCATGGAGACACCAGGTACTTGTACTCCTCAACCATGTCCACCTCCTCTCCCAGAACTCTCAGCGGTTGTGGAGCCGTCGTCTTCCTCCTGAAGTCGACCACCATCTCTCTGGTCTTGGCCACGTTCAGGAGGAGGTGATTTCTACCAGCCCACTCCACAAAGTCCTCCACTACTGCCCTGTACTCCTCCTCCCGTCCATCCCTTATACATCCTACCACTGCAGAGTCATCAGAGAACTTCTGCAGATGTCTTGACTCTGAGTTGTTCTGGAAGTCAGTTGTGTAGAAGGTGAACAGGAAGGAGACAGAACAGTTCCCTGAGGAGCTCCAGTACCACTGACCACCGTATCAGACAGCACACTGCCCAGACGGACAAACTGTGGTCTGTCTGTCAGGTAGTCA
Organism: Embiotoca jacksoni; assembly: GCF_022577435.1. NCBI lineage: Eukaryota > Metazoa > Chordata > Actinopteri > Embiotocidae > Embiotoca > Embiotoca jacksoni. The sequence goes on along the minus strand of NW_027185307.1, from coordinate 381,354 downwards.
GTGATCCAGGAGATGGTGGACATGTCCACCCCCACCACCCGCAGCTTCTCACTCAGCAGCAGTGGTTGGATGGTGTTAAATGCACTGGAGAAATCAAAGAAAGTGATTCTCACAGAGTCACCGGTTCCATCCAGGTGAGACTGAGCTCGTTGCAGCAGGTAGATGATGGCATCGTCCACTCCCACATGAGGCTGGTACGCAAATTGCAGAGGGTCCAGAGAAGATTTCACCAGCGGTCTGAGGTGGGCCAAGACCAGCCTCTCCAGCACCTTCATCACATGAGATGTGAGGGCAACCGGTCGGTAGTCGTTGAGACCAGATGGAGTCGTCTTCTTTGGTACAGGAACCAGACAGGACGTCTTCCACAGCACCGGGACCTCCTCCTGCTTCAGACTCAGGTTGAAGAGGTGTTGTGGGACCTCAGCCAGCTGGACGGCGCAGGTCTTCAGGACCCCGGGGCCGATGCCGTCAGGTCCTGCAGCCTTGCGCTGGTGGAGTCTCTCCAGCTGTCTCTTAACCTGGCCAGTCATCACAGAAAGAGGGGGGGAGGGGGATCATGGCGTCGATGGAGGAAGACCCTTTGAAGTTGACGGCTCTGTGTCTATGCAGCTCACCAGTTGGGGTGAGGGGGGCAGCAGAGGTGTTTGGGAGGTGTGAGGTGTGGAGGAGACAGATGAGGGCGGTGAACTAAACCTTTTTGAAGAAACAGTTTAGCTGATTGTTCCTCTCCAGGTTCCCCCTGGTTATTCCTCTCCAGGTTCCCCCTGGTCGTTCCTCTCCAGGTTCCCCCTGGTCGTTCCTCTCCAGGTTCCCCCTGGTCGTTCCTCTCCAGGTTCCCCCTGGTCGTTCCTCTCCAGGTTCTCCCTGGTTGTCTCTCTCTCCCCTTGAACCCAGCAATCTCCTTCATACCGGTCCACACCTCCTTCACGTTGTTCTGCTGGAGTTTGGCCTCCAGCTTCCTCCTGTAGGAGTCCTTGCACTCCCTCATCTTCTCCTTCAGGTGGCGCTGCACTCTCCTGAGCTCCTCCCTGTCCCCAGATCTGAAGGCTGCTTTCTTCTTATTAAGAAGAACTTTCAGGTCACTGGTGATCCAGGGCTTGTTGTTGGGGAAGCATTTTACAGTCCAGGATGGTACGGTGGTGTGTTCACAGAATTTGATGTATTCTGTGATACAGTCCGTCCTGCTGTTGATGTCCTCCCCATGTGGTCCACACAGCACATCCCAGTCCGTGGACTCAAAGCAGTCCTGCAGGGCGTCTTTAGCCTCCTGTGTCCACCTCCTCACAGTCCTGGTGGTTACAGGCTGCCTCTGCACCAGGGGAACATACTTTGGTGTCAGCAGGACCAGGTTGTGGTCTGATCTACCAAGGGGGGGAAGGGCAGTAGTACTGAATGCATCCATGGCATTAGCATACAGTAGGTCCAGAGTTTTATTGTTCCGTGTGGGGCAGTTAACATACTGGTGCAAAGTTGGCAGAACTTTATCCAGACTGGTTAAAGTCTCCAGTAACTAACAAAAATGCACCGGGATGCTGAGTCTGAAGTTTAGCCACAGTGGAGTAGATGGTGTCCACTGCTGCCTCTACGTCAGCTGATGGAGGAACGTACACAGCGATAACGATGACGTGAACTCCCTCGGCAAATAATAAGGACGCATCCCCACGGCTAGAAGTTCAATGTCCGGGCTACAGAAACGTTCCTTCACACACATGGTCAGGATTACACCACCTCTCGTTCACATAGACTGCAATCCCTCCACCTTTCTTCTTGCAGCTCCGAACAACGTCTCCGTCCGCCCGAACAGTCCTGAAGCCGGGTACGGCCGCGCTGTGGTCCGGGAGATGTGAGTGCAGCCATGTCTCGGTGAAACACATGATGCTGCACTCCCGGTACTCTCTCTGGGTCTTTACCAGCGCCGAGCTCGTCCGTCTTGTTGGCCAACGACCTCACGTTCCCCATTAAGTTCTCCGGTACCGATGGTTTATATTTCCTCCTCTTCGCCTTCAGTTTAGCTCCAGCTCTGCAACCCCGACGTCTTCTCCGAAGTTCGTCCGGGATTTCAGGCCTCGCTCCGGGCAGCAGCAGTAGAGGTCTACTCAGCGCGATCAGCTGATCACGAGAGTAAACAATGGCCCTGGTCCACTGTGTGTAGCTCTCCGTTACAAAGAGGGAAAAAAGTAGAAGAGCCACCAGAAAAGAGGAAAAGTTACGGTCCATTGTCTGACCGTCACTTAACAAACGTGAAGAAAAAAAAAAAATACTTGAAACAAACACACTCGGGGGAGCTGCTGTAGCAGGCTGCCACTAGCACGGCGTCTTTTATCGACTCCAAACTGTCTGACTGACTGTCTGCTCTCTCCACCACAGACTGGATACCTGCTCCTCATCGCCGCCATGCTGGTGACCCGAACCTACTGTGATGTTTGGATGATCCAGAACGGAACCATGATTGAAAGGTCAGGCTTCTGCTGCAGGCTCACATTTCTATTTAAACTACGGGAGTCAGAGTCGCTAGTTCAGAAGTTAGTCTCCAGTTCAGAGTTTAGTCAACAGTTCAGAGTTTAGTCTCCAGTTCAGAGGTTAGTGCTCTGAGTTTCAGGTTTATTCATGTCCCATGATGCGTTGCTGTTTGACTGTGTGACCTGTTCTGGTTCTCCACAGCGGGATCATAAGCAGAGACATGAATCTGTTCAAGAAGCACTTTTATTCCTACATATCAGTGATACCAGGGGTAACTGTCTCTCACTCTAACACCCTGCTGTGTGCTGTGTGCTGTCTCCATCACTCACTGACCCTCCAACACTCACCTCTGACCTCCTCCAGGTTGTGGCAGTAACACTGATGGTGTATACGGACAGGAAAATATCTCTATTCAGCTTCTGTTTTCATGCACATTAGATCTTCTTCTTTAGTCCCATTGAATAATGATAATTATTAAAAATGAATAAATGTGCTGTGGTAATTAGAGAATCTCTTCTGTTCCATCAGTTAATTAGTTTTGATGAGGTCACCATATGAAACACAATCAATACATCTCTTCATCAACAGCACGCTGTATTCAGCTGCATGAAACACTCAGGTGTTTGAAAAGCAGATTTAAATGTCTCAAAGACTGCAGAGACACTTCAGTCTGCTCAGACTGACCCAGGGGACACCAGACTGTGTCCCGGTCCTCGTCCCTGTGTGTCCCTCTCTATCTCTGTCTCTCTTGCTCTGTCTCTGTCTCTCTCTGTCTGTCTCTCTGTGTGTCTTTGTCTCTCTGTCTTTGTGTCTCTGTGGGACAGCATTGAGAGGTTTCTGAGGTCCACCAGTCGTCCAGTGTTCTCTGTTAAAAACATTGTTCAGACTCCACTGTTTCATATCAGGAGATTGTCCGTCCACCCATTCAGGCTGCTGTCCTCCACAGACGCTCAGTGAAGCTGGTTGAAGTTCATCAGTGTGTCTCTGATGTTTGCTCCTCTGTGTCCATGTTGTGGTTTGCAGTGCAATTATCGGCCGCTCCACAAAAGATTTCAAGATCTTCTTGTTCAGCTTTATCAAATTCATGCCGCTTGTAAGTTTCTTTTTTTTTTAATACCGTTTTATCTGAAATTATTCTGCCTCTGGTTCTGTACCAGTTTCTACTCCTGCACACAGCTTCTTGATTAAGAACCATCAGGGGACCTGATATGAAAATCACTGGTGTAGTACTAACATCCTGAATCATGACGCATGAGCGCTGTAAAAGCTAACGCCAGCAGTCTGTCCCTGAACACCTCAGTGTTACATGGCTGACACTAGTCTGTCTTTGTTTGGTCACATGACACGTTAGTCCCTGTTGGACTTACTGGACCTGTCTGGGTCACACTCAACCAACACTGGGTCACACTGATTCTACAGAACTCTCACAATTCAGAGTTTTATTAAAAACAGTTGAAGTGTGTCCCTGAATCCTCCACTGCTGCAGTGTGTGTTCATGGTACTGCTGGGCTCTACAGTGTGTGTTCATGGTACTGCTGGGCTCTACAGTGTGTGTTCATGGTACTGCTGGGCTCTACAGTGTGTGTTCATGGTACTGCTGGGCTCTACAGTGTGTGTTCATGGTACTGCTGGGCTCTACAGTGTGTGTTCCTGCTGGGTTTAAACTGAGATATCTCTCACACACACAACTATTCAGTCTAACTGAGGTTCTGGTAGATAAAGATGAACACAGATTATTGTCAGCCTGATTCTTTAAAGTGTCTCTGCATGACTCTTATTAAATCTAATGTTCATTATACATCCTGCATGTTTCCCTTATTCCCTTTCATATCCATTAAATTAACATAAATCATCATTAACTCCACAACGATTAGAGCAGCCACACTGAGGTGATGCTGTATGTTCATGTGTGACCGGCTCCTTCCAGATCGCCTTGGTGAACAACTTCCTGAAGTTGGGCCTGAACGAGCTGAAGCTGAGGTTCCGTGAGCGTCTCACGAAGTCACTGTACGACCAGTACCTGCAGTGAGTAGAGCAGCACATCATGTATTGATGACATCATCTCCATCTCTGGTCCTGCTTCATCTGCTTCATCACAAACTCTGTTCTCTGATTGGACCTGAGGACACACTGGACATCCTCCAGCAGCTTGTACGTCGTCATGGCCACCGTGTCTTTAAGGAACAGTTAGTAAGGGACAGTTAGTGTGTCGTCATGGCCACCGTGTCTTTAAGGAACAGTTAGTAAGGGACAGTTAGTGTGTCGTCATGGCCACCGTGTCTTTAAGGGACAGTTGGTGTGTCGTCATGGCCGCCGTGTCTTTAAGGGACAGGAGGGGCCGTGAGGTCATCGGGGGGTCATGGAGGTTGTCAGTACCAGCTGTGCTGCTGAACATTGACCGGACAGACTAACATTGCAGCTGGAAACAAACAGAAAGAGGATGTTGGATCTGAACAGGATCAAAACCTGACTGATCTATAACCCAATATGATTTAATATAATCTATAGAAAGACTTGTCCCCCCTGTGTGTCCCTCCTGTCTTAACTGAGTGTCCACCCTGTGTGTCCTCAGAGGTTTCACCTACTATAAAATGGGAAACCTGGACAACAGGATAGCGAACGCTGACCAGCTGCTGACGCAGGACGTGGAGAGGTTCTGTAACAGTGTGGTGGATCTGTACTCCAACCTGAGCAAGGTACACAACTGCTACACACCTGCTACACACCTGCTACACACCTGCAACACAACTGCTACACAACTGCTACACATCTGCTACACACCTGCAACACAACTGCTACACATCTGCTACACACCTGCAACACACCTGCAACACACCTGCTACACAACTGCTACACACCTGCTACACAACATTCATGTTCTAGAACTGAACAGTTCAGTTCGAGAACAGTTCGAGAACGAGAACAGTTCGAGAACGAGAACAGTTCGAGAACATGAACAGTTCGAGAACATGAACAGTTCGAGAACGAGAACAGTTCGAGAACATGAACAGTTCGAGAACATGAACAGTTCGAGAACATGAACAGTTCGAGAACATGAACAGTTCGAGAACTGTTCAGTTCGAGAACTGAGGGACGGAGAACTCTCCCAGAGAAGTTGATCCCAGGTCTGTAGCATCAACATGAATGTGTAGTTGTCCCACGCTCAGCTCCTCCATGTGTCTGAAGACGTCTCTCCTACAGGACAGTCTTCCTCATCACATGAGGCTGCTGTCCTCATTCCTGCTGCTGGCTCACCTGACCAGGTGTTCCTGCACCCCCACACATGGAACCTGAGTCAGGACCACAGAACCTGTAGTCCAGGATCAGTGGAGGTCCTGATGGACTGGAGAACGTCTGTCCTGCAGCCTGTCTTTAATGTCTCTGTCCCCTCTGTCCTGCAGCCTCTGCTGGACATCGGTCTTTACCTCTTCAAGTTGACCAGTGCCATCGGTGCTCAGGTAAGCAGCTCCCCGTTCCCCATCGTTGTGTAATGTTCTGTACAGACTGGCTTTAAGTTCAACTAACAAAGTGATTGAAACTCATTTTAAAACCACGTGACAGGTTTCATGTGAATAAACTCCAGCTCGTGTTTGTCAGGATTCCTGGTTCATGTACGACACGTTTCATTTTCCCAACACTCAGAATATTTGAATTCACTCTGTCACAGCTGCAGTCAGTCAGGTTGGTGTTCACCGAGTTGACTCGTTAAACAGCTACGAACATTTCTGATGAATATATATCATGGTTTAATAGAATAGGGTGATTTAATAGAAGTTCAAACCAGAACACCATCTCCTGATCAGTGCTGGTCCTGATGTTTCTGTACTTTATAGTACATCAGGGTTTGTGTGATCATCAATCTTATTACGTGTCTTCTTTGATGTTTTTTTTTTTTTTTATAATATTTGATATTATGTTGATCACCTGAGCTTGTTGGTGGTTTTCCATGAGGTGTGAAGGTAGTTAGAGGACACGCTGTCACCATGAGGCAGCTGAGTGGTTTTAAACACAGAGCTGATAGGTGAGCATCATCACCTCTGATGTCAGATGACATCTGCTGTTTGCTTCTATAATATAATCTGAATATTAAAAGAAATCTCTTATTATATTTTTATTGTTGTTTTTTCAGTTTCCTTGAGTCTGAACCACAGACTGTGTATAAAAGTGTTCATAGCTTCCAGGTCTGAAAAATGGTTCCAATGCAGAAGTGTCTTCAGCTGCAACCAGTGAGAAAGAAACAGTGAGGAAGAATCACATACTGGATATAAAAGAGTTCGTAGCTTCAGGTCTGTAAAATGGTTCTGATCCAGAAGTGTCTTCAGCTGCAATACCAGCGAGTGCCACTAGAGGTCGGCTCCAAAAAGCCTCCGGCTCCATAGACTCCCATTCAACTTCTCTCATCAAATCCAAAGTGAATAAAATGTGTCCATCAGTTATCTCGGTGTTGTTAGCTAAAGTCACTCCTTCTTATTAGTTTTCTGGAGGTCCATCTGAAAATAATCCCTCATTCATTAGAAAAGAAGATTCAAGAAGACCTGTTTTGGGGGCGTGTCTGTTTGATTGACAGGCCTGTGGTGCAGTCAGGTTACAGCTATCGGTGGGCGGGACGTAGTATCGTCAGGTTTCCGATCAGATCGGTCAGATCCACCGCTGGCTCCTCCCCCAGCTCGTCCAAATATGGTCACTTCCTGCTCCAAACCGCTCCGAACTAGCAAAGATGGTGACGGACAGAATCTGAACTGGAGGATTGATAACGTTCACAAACCAACGATGACATCACTGATGGATGATGGTTGGTTTGAACTGGACAGAAATTTAATGATGTCATGATGCACAGGTAATGATTGACCTTTGACCTCTTTCTCTCCTCACCAGGGCCCAGCCGTCATGATGTCCTACCTGCTGATCTCAGGTCTGTTCCTGACCAGACTGAGGAGGCCCATCGGTAAGATGACTGTCACTGAGCAGCGCTACGAAGGAGAGTACCGCTACGTCAACTCACGCCTCATCACCAACAGGTGACACAGCAGCAGTAGTATCACCTGTTCTACCTCCATCACTGAACTGTTCACAACAACACTACAAATGCATGTATTTCCCGTTAGTGAGGAGATCGCTTTCTACAACGGGAACACGAGGGAGAAGCAGACCATCCACGCCACCTTCAAAAAGCTGGTGGGTAAAGGTTGAGCAGTATTTCCCTCCAGGTGAGAACTCGTCTGCTTCCAGTCACCACAGGATTCTGCAGTCAGCAGGGTGTTATGTAGCTCCTGAACCTCCACCTGTGATGTCACAGTGCTGTGTGGTACACCTGTCTGTCATTGCAGCAGGATGAGGTGAGCAGGTGAGGTCAGAGCATGTGTTCTCCTGCATGACGATGCTGTGTGGAGGTGAAAATACACAACCTGAACTCTGCCTGGACAAGAGAACAGACAGCAGGATGTTTTAGACTCTTATTTTGAATGGAGCAGACACAGAAAATACATGTTGTTGTTTTTTTAATGAGGAAACGGTTGAGTGCAGTTGCAGAAATTAATCAACACTATGTTCCATATTTCTGCCTCCAGGTGGATCACCTACATAACTTCATCTTCTTCCGTTTCTCCATGGGCTTCGTGGACAGCATCATTGCCAAGTGTAAGTTCTTCTTTCTTCTACTGACAGCATCCTCTCTGACCATGTGGTGTGGAGTCTGTACATCTAGGGGAAATACAAGCTGGAAGGATTGTCTCAACTCCATAAAAAATATGGGTCATGTGTCTTCATGTGTCCTCACGTGTCCCTCTGCAGACCTGGCCACTGTGGTGGGATACCTGGTGGTTAGTCGGCCATTTTTAAACCTGTCCCATCCCCGACACCTGCACAGTACACAGTCTGAGCTGCTGGAGGTGAGAGACACACACACACACACACACACACACACACACACACACACACACACATCACATTGTCGCATCATAAACAGGAATTCATCTTTTATAGAAATCAGTCCAGTTTTTCTTCCCAGAATGTAATGGTACACTGTAATGTTGCACTGTAATGTTGCAATGGTACACTGGTACAGGACTGTTACAAAGCCACAATGTTGCACTGTTACACTGTGGTCCAGGACTGTTACAATGTTACACTGTGCAGGTGCACACTACACCTTTTTACACACGTTTAAAACAAGATTGTTGCCTGCATGCTGCTTCACCTCCACCAGGGGGAGACACTGCTTTAATGCAGCATGAAGTTATGAAACCAGTCAGTGCACACAGCCACAGGATAAACATGTCTGATGTGGTTCTGGTAGAACAGCTCAGTTCTCTGATAAAGTCTTTCTGATGGTTTGAACTTTCTCTCATCGGACTGGTTCTGTGTGACCCGTAGGACTACTACCAGAGCGGCAGGATGCTTCTCAGGATGTCACAGGCTCTGGGCAGGATCGTCCTGGCTGGCAGAGAGATGACCCGCCTCTCAGGGTGAGTGGTACTCAGACCCAGTGAGTGGTACTCAGAACCAGATTGAGTTTAACCCTCTATAATAATATGTCTTTAGATGCAGCTCCTTTAAAGGAGCAGTGTGTCTTTCATTAGTTCTACTTTCCTCTCTGATTCTTATGTAATGTGAGTAAGTAGAACTGCTGCTGTCGTACAGAACAGAGAGCAGCACAGTGCTGCTCACAGCAGGAAGATCAACGACCTTCATGAGGAAGAATTCAGTGATTGATCATCACCATCACTGAGTTCCACACGTTACCGTGACTGCTGGTACCAGAACATCTGTGATGTCACCACTGACCTGAAACTGGAGCAGAGAGCCAACAGATTGTTGGAGAACAAAATCTTTAACATGCATGTTGTCATTTTGGAGGAGGCTGTTGCCATGGCAACACAGTTCAGGTGGTCCACAGTGAATGTTCCCCTCAGACGGTCCCAGTAGAACTCGGTGTTGACAGTCTGACTCTGGTGGACGAAGAAACCCCACCTGGTGTCTCCTCACCTGACGATCCTTCTTCGGTCTTGGACAGTGAAGCTCCGCCCCTCTTGAAACATGATGTAATAAAAACACCTCGCCGTTGACTTTCTGAACATTTCAAGGGTCTCTGTTGACCATTTAGGTAGGTAGGTAGGTATTTACTTTATTAATCCCCGAGGGGAAATTTTTTTCGCTACAGCAGCATACAGAAGCAATAAGATAATAATAGAAATAATAGAATAAAATAATAGAATAGAATAGAATAATAGAAAAGTAATAAAATAGCAGTAAATAGCAGTAGAAAATATAAAATGCACAGTATATACAGTACATTATATATCTATATATATTATATACAAACAAACCAAGAAACACAGTCAACATATATATATGTATATATAGATATATACAGTACAGTATATATCTATATATATTATGTACAACAAACCAAGAAACACAGTCAACAGTGTTATTGTACTGTGATGGATTTTGCCAGAGGTGAGTTATTGTACAGTCTTATTGCAGTGGGCAGGAATGATCTCCTGTATCTGGAATGATCTCCTGTATCAGGAATGATCTCCTGTATCTGTCCTTATGACAGCAGCTGGAGGAGTCTTTAGGAGAACGTCCTCCTCTGTCCCTGCAGCAGGTGGAGAGGGTGGACAGGATTATCCAATATGGACAATAGTTTGTTCAGCGTCCTCCTCTCCACCTCCTTTTCCAGACTGTCCAGTTTGTAGCCGATGATGGAGCCGGCCTTCTTAACCAGTTTGTTAAGTCTGTTGGTGTCTCCGGCTCCAATGCTGCCCCCACCCCCCCCACCCCGAGCAGACTACGAGAAGTACAGTTCACTGGCCACAACAGATGGTAGAACATCTCCAACATCTTGTTGCACACATTGAAGGATCGAAGTTTCCTCAAGAAAAAGAGTCGACTCATCCCCTTCTTGTAGACAGCGTTGATGTTGGTCTTCCAGTTCAGTCTGTTGTCGATGGAGACACCAGGTACTTGTACTCCTCCACCATGTCCACCTCCTCTCCCAGAACTCTCAGCGGTTGTGGAGCCGTCGTCTTCCTCCTGAAGTCGACCACCATCTCTCTGGTCTTGGCCACGTTCAGGAGGAGGTGATTTCTACCAGCCCACTCCACAAAGTCCTCCACTACTGTCCTGTACTCATCCTCCCGTCCATCCCTTATACATCCTACCACTGCAGAGTCATCAGAGAACTTCTGCAGATGTCTTGACTCTGAGTTGTTCTGGAAGTCAGTTGTGTAGAAGGTGAACAGGAAGGAGACAGAACAGTTCCCTGAGGAGCTCCAGTACCACTGACCACCGTATCAGACAGCACACTGCCCAGACGGACAAACTGTGGTCTGCCTGTCAGGTAGTCATTGATCCAGGAGACGGTGGACATGTCCACCCCCACCACCCCCCCACCACCCGCAGCTTCTCACTCAGCAGCAGTGGTTGGATGGTGTTGAATGCACTGGAGAAATCAAAGAAAGTGATTCTCACAGAGTCACCGGTTCCATCCAGGTGAGACTGAGCTCGTTGCAGCAGGTAGATGATGGCATCGTCCACTCCCACATGAGGCTGGTACGCAAATTGTAGAGGGTCCAGAGAAGATTTCACCAGCGGTCTGAGGTGGGCCAAGACCAGCCTCTCCAGCACCTTCATCACATGAGATGTGAGGGCAACCGGTCGGTAGTCGTTGAGGCCAGATGGAGTCGTCTTCTTGGGGACAGGAACCAGGCAGGACGTCTTCCACAGCACCGGGACTTCCTCCTGCTTCAGACTCAGGTTGAAGAGGTGTTGTAGGACCTCAGCCAGCTGGACGGTGCAGGTCTTCAGGACCCCGGGGCTGATGCCGTCAGGTCTTCAGGACCACGGGGCTGATGCCGTCAGGTCCTGCAGCCTTGCGCTGGTGGATTCTCTCCAGCTGTCTCCTAACCTGGCCAATCATCACAGAGAGGGGGGTGAAGGGGTGTGTGGGGGGGGTCGAGGTGTCGATGGAGGAAGAGCCCTTTGAGATTGAGGGCTCTATGCATTTCACCAGGGGGTGCAGAGGGGGGAGGGGGGGGAGGCAGCAGAGGTGTTTGGGAGGTGTGAGGTGTGGAGGAGACAGATGAGGGTGGTGAACTAAACCTGTTGAAGAAACAGTTTAGTTCATTGGTCCTCTCCAGGTCCCCCCTGGTTGTTCCTCTCCACGTTCCCCCTGGTTGTTCCTCTCCAGGTTCCCCCTGGTTGTTCCTCTCCAGGTTCCCCCTGGTTGTTCCTCTCCAGGTTCCCCCTGGTTGTTCCTCTCCAGGTTCTCCCTGGTTGTCTCTCCCTCCCCTTGAACCCAGTAATCTCCTTCATACCGGTCCACACCTCTCTCACGTTGTTCTGCTGGAGTTTGGCCTCCAGCTTCCTCCTGTAGGAGTCCTTGCACTCCCTCATCTTCTCCTTCAGGTGGCGCTGCACTCTCCTGAGCTCCTCCCTGTCCCCAGACCTGAAGGCTGCTTTCTTCTGATTAAGAAGCACCATCAGGTCACTGGTGATCCACGGCTTGTTGTTGGGGAAGCATTTTACAGTCCGGGATGGTACGGTGGTGTGTTCACAGAATTTGATGTATTCTGTGATACAGTCCGTCCTGCTGTTGATGTCCTCCCCATGTGGTCCACACAGCACATCCCAGTCCGTGGACTCAAAGCAGTCCTGCAGGGCGTCTTTAGCCTCCTGTGTCCACCTCCTCACAGTCCTGGTGGTTACAGGCTGCCTCTGCACCAGGGGAACATACTTGGGAGTCAGCAGGACCAGGTTGTGGTCTGATCTACCAAGGGGGGGAGGGCAGTAGTACTGTATGCATCCATGGCATTAGCATACAGGAGGTCCAGAGTTTTATTGTTCCGTGTGGGGCAGTTAACATACTGGTGCAAAGTTGGCAGTACTTTATCCAGACTGGTTAAAGTCTCCAGTAACTAACAAAAATGCACCGGGATGCTGAGTCTGCAGTTTGGACACAGTGGAGTGGATGGTGTCCACTGCTGCCTCTACGTCAGCTGATGGAGGAACGTACACAACGATGACGTGAACTCCCTCGGCAAATAATAAGGGCGCATCCCCACGGCTAGAAGTTCAATGTCCGGGCTACAGAAACGTTCCTTCACACACATGTGGTCGGGATTACACCACCTCTCGTTCACATAGACTGCAATCCCTCCACCTTTCTTCTTGCCGCTCCGAACAACGTCTCCGTCCCCCCGAACAGTCCTGAACCCGGTACAGCAGCACTGTGGTCCGGGAGATGTGAGTGCAGCCATGTCTCGGTGAAACACATGATGCTGCACTCCCGGTACTCTCTCTGGGTCTTTACCAGCGCGCCGAGCTCGTCAGTCTTGTTGGCCAACGACCTCACGTTCCCCATTAAGATCTCCGGTACCGCTGGTTTATATTTCCTCCTCTTCGCCTTCATCTTAGCTCCAGCTCTGTAACCTCGACGTCTTCTCCGAAGTTCAACGGGGATCTCAGGCCTCGCTCCGGGCAGCAGCAGTAGAGGTCTGCTCAGCGTGATCAGCTGATCACGCGAGTAAACAATAACAGTGCCCCCAACCAGAACCGTGGAAAAATTACGGTCCATTGTCTGACCGTTAACTTAACACACGAGAGAAAGAAAAAAAACAACTCCAAAGAGAGAAGAAAGGCTTAAAAAATACTAATAAACAACACACTCGGGGGGAGCTGCTGCAACAGGCTGCCGCTAGCGCGGCGCCATCTTACAGAGTTTGATATAAAATCTGATGTTTTTCTGGTCCAGTTTCAGGTCCATGATGACATCACTGATGTTGAAGTACCAGTGGTCACGTTAACGTGTGGATCTCAGTGACGATGATGATGATCCATAACTGTGAATACTTCCTCATGAAGGTTACAGCTTCTCTGTGCTGCATTCAACAGGAACAGAACCAGAAAGACAAAGTTGACCAAGAAGTGTTCTGGTTGTGTCGTTGTCCGACAACAGAACCAGAAATGATCCCAGTGAAAGAACAGTGATATTAGAATGATTGGAAATACAGTGAAGGTGATGCAGACGGTACACAGCAGACCCGGCTGGTTCTGATCCGATGCAGACGGAACATAGCAGACCCGGCTGGTTCTGATCCGTTGAACGTGTCTTCCACAGGTTCACAGCTCGTATTACGGAGCTGATGAAGGTCCTGAAGGAGCTGAACTCGGGCCGATACGAGCGGACCATGGTGACCCATCAGGAGAAAGGTACACATGACCCATGAAGTCTCAGAATACATCCTGAAGTCAGAACCCTGATGAACCAAACCAATGACTCCTTTCTGTTTGTTTTCCTCAGAGTCAGACCCTGCAGAGAAACTGGTCCTGGTACCAGGAGGAGGTCAGGTCATCAACAGAGACAACATCATCAAGTAGGTTTGGTTGTGCTCCTGGAAACACACTGGTTTGTTTGTCGGTTGGTGGGTGGGTTTGTCGGTTGGTTGGTTTGTCGGTTGGTTGGTTGGTTTGTTTGTTTGTTTGTCGGTTGGTTGGTTGGTTGGTTTGTTTGTTTGTTTGTCGGTTGGTTGGTTTGTTTGTTTGTTTGTCGGTTGGTTGGTTGGTTGGTTTGTCGGTGGGTGGTTGGGTGGGTTTGTTTATCGGTCGGTCGGTTGGTTGGTTGGTAGGTAGGTAGGTAGGTTTGTTTGTCGGTTGGTTGGTTTGTTTGTCCGTTGGTAGGTAGGTTGGTTGGTTGGTTGGTCGGTCATGAGCTGAGTTACTGTTTTCACTTGTTCCAGGTTTGACCACACCCCTCTAGCGACCCCAAACGGGGATGTCCTGATCAGAGACCTGTCCTTTGAGGTGAACACACTTCATTCACTCATTTACTTCTCAGCATGACCTGAAGTTACTCCTCAAAACTATTTCATCCTGCAGATATGCAGGACTTGAGACGCGTGTCCTTGTCTTTCTCACCCTGTCCTCTGTCCCCTGTCCTCTGCAGGTGAGGTCGGGCACCAACGTCCTGGTTTGTGGACCAAATGGCTGTGGAAAGAGTTCTCTGTTCAGAGTGCTCGGAGAGGTGATTATTGATCAGAGGTCATCAATATGTCTTCATGTATCAGTAGAACATGTCTTCATGTATCGGTAGAGCATGTCTTCATGTATTGGTAGAACACGATGACGTCATGTATCGGTAGAACGTCTTCATGTATCAGCAGAACATGTCTTCAGGTATCGGTAGAGCATGTCTTCATGTATCGGTAGAACATGTCTTCATGTATCGGTAGAACACGATGACGTCATGTATCGGTAGAACACGATGACGTCATGTATCGGTAGAACACGATGACGTCATGTATCGGTAGAACACGATGACGTCATGTATCGGTAGAACATGTCTTCATGTATCGGTAGAACATGTCTTCATGTATCGGTAGAGCATGTCTTCATGTATCGGTAGAACACGATGACGTCATGTATCGGTAGAGCATGTCTTCATGTATCGGTAGAGCATGTCTTCATGTATCGGTAGAGCATGTCTTCATGTATCGGTAGAACACGATGACGTCATGTATCGGTGGAACACGACGTCATGTATCGTGGAACACGACGTCATGTATCGGTGGAACACGATGACGTCATGTATCGGTGGAACACGATGACGTCATGTATCGGTAGAACACGATGACGTCATGTATCGGTAGAACACGATGACGTCATGTATCGGTGGAACACGACGTCATGTATCGGTGGAACACGATGACGTCGTGTATCGGGTAGAACACGATGACGTCGTGTATCGGGTAGAACACGATGACGTCATGTATCGGTGGAACACGACGTCATGTATCGGTGGAACATGTCTTCATGAATCAGTAAAACATGTCTTCATGAATCGGTGGAACATGTCTTCCAGCTGTGGCCTCTGTTCGGGGGACACCTGACCAAACCTGAGAGAGGGAAGCTGTTCTACGTCCCACAGGTGAGACGTTCTCGGTTCTCCTGAAACACAGAACATGACGTCATGTCAGAGAGTGTCCGACTTCATAATGACCAGATAACATGAGAATATAAACATGTTCCTCCTCAGAGACCCTACATGACTCTGGGCTCTCTGAGGGACCAGGTGATCTACCCTGACACCTGGGAGGACCAGCAGGGGAGGGGCATCTCTGACCAGGTGGGACACCAGTACACACCAGTACACACTAGTACACACCACTCACACCGGTACACACCACTTCACACCACCAGCCACCAGTACACAACACTACACACCACTACACACCGGTACACACCACTTCACACCACTACACACCACTCACACCAGTACACACCACTTCACACCACTACACAACACTACACACCACTACACAACACTACACACCACTCACACCGGTACACACCACTTCACACCACTACACAACACTACACACCACTACACAACACTACACACCACTACACAACACTACACACCACTCACACAGTACACACCACTTCACACCACTACACAACACTACACACCACTACACAACACTACACACCACTCACACCGGTACACACCACTACCCACCAGTACACACCACTACACGCTAGTACACACCACTCACACCGGTACACACCACTTCACACCACTACACACCAGTACACAACACTACACACTGCTGTTGTGCCTCTTTGTCTCTCCTGTCTCACCCATGTCTGTATGTCCCAGGTGCTGAAGGAGTACCTTGACAACGTCCAGCTGGGACACATCCTGGACAGGGAGGGTAGCTGGGACACGGTCCAGGACTGGATGGACGTCCTCAGTGGAGGGGAGAAGCAGAGGATGGCGGTAAGGACACACCACTGATGTACACACACACACACACACACACACACACACACACACACACACACACAGCTCTTTACTCGTTAATCAAGATGACGCCGTGCTAGTGGCAGCCTGTTACAGCAGCTCCCCCGAGTGTGTTTGTTTCAAGTATTTTTCTTTCTTTCTTCTCTCTTCGGAGTTGGTTTTTTTTCTTCACGTTTGTTAAGTGACGGTCAGACAATGGACCGTAACTTTTCCTCTTTTCTGGTGGCTCTTCTACTTTTTTCCCTCTTTGTAACGGAGAGCTACGCACAGTGGACTGGGGCCATTGTTTACTCTCGTGATCAGCTGATCACGCTGAGTAGACCTCTACTGCTGCTGCCCGGAGCGAGGCCTGAAATCCCGGACGAACTTCGGAGAAGACGTCGGGGTCGCAGAGCTGGAGCTAAACTGAAGGCGAAGAGGAGGAAATATAAACCATCGGTACCGGAGATTTTAATGGGGAACGTGAGGTCGTTGGCCAACAAGACTGACGAGCTCGGCGCTGGTAAAGACCCAGAGAGAGTACCGGGAGTGCAGCATCATGTGTTTCACCGAGACATGGCTGCACTCACATCTCCCGGACCACAGCGCGGCCGTACCCGGCTTCAGGACTGTTCGGGCGGACGGAGACGTTGTTCGGAGCTGCAAGAAGAAAGGTGGAGGGATTGCAGTCTATGTGAACGAGAGGTGGTGTAATCCCGACCACATGTGTGTGAAGGAACGTTTCTGTAGCCCGGACATTGAACTTCTAGCCGTGGGGATGCGTCCTTATTATTTACCGAGGGAGTTCACGTCCGCCATTGTTATCACTGTGTACGTTCCTCCATCAGCTGACGTAGAGGCAGCAGTGGACACCATCTACTCCACTGTGTCTAAACTTCAGACTAAGCATCCCGGTGCATTTTTGTTAGTTACTGGAGACTTTAACCAGTCTGGATAAAGTACTGCCAACTTTGCACCAGTATGTTAACTGCCCCACACGGAACAATAAAACTCTGGACTTACTGTATGCTAAGGCCATGGATGCATACAGTACTACTGCCCTTCCCCCCCTTGGTAGGTCGGATCACAACCTGGTCCTGCTGACTCCCAGGTATGTCCCCCTGGTGCAGAGGCAGCCTGTGACCACCAGGACCGTGAGGAGGTGGACACAGGAGGCTAAAGACGCCCTGCAGGACTGCTTTGAGTCCACGGACTGGAATGTGCTGTGTGGACCACATGGGGAGGACATCAACAGCAGGACGGACTGTATCACAGAATACATCAAATTCTGTGAACACTCCACCGTACCATCCCGGACTGAACACTGCTTCCCCAACAACAAGCCGTGGATCACCAGTGACCTGAAGGTGCTTCTTAATCAGAAGAAAGCAGCCTTCAGGTCTGGGGACAGGGAGGAGCTCAGGAGAGTGCAGCGCCACCTGAAGGAGAAGATGAGGGAGTGCAAGGACTCCTACAGGAGGAAGCTGGAGGCCAAACTCCAGCAGAACAACGTGAGGGAGGTGTGGACCGGTATGAAGGAGATTACTGGGTTCAAGGGGAGGGAGAGACAACCAGGGGGAACCTGGAGAGGAACAATCAGGGGGAACCTGGAGAGTAACAACCAGGGGGAACCTGGAGAGGAACAATTAGGGGGAACCTGGAGAGTAACAATTAGGGGGAACCTGGAGAGGAACAACCAGGGGGAACCTGGAGAGGAACAATGAGCTAAACTGTTTCTTCAACAGGTTTAGTTCACCACCCTCATCTGTCTCCTCCACACACCACACCTCCCAAACACCTCTGCTGCCTTCCCCCCTCCCTCCTCTGTCCCCCCTGGTGAGCTGCATGGACACAGAGCCCTCAATCTCAAAGGGCTCTTCCTCCATTGACACCTTGACCCCCGCCCTCCCCCACACCCCTCTCTCTGTGATGACTGGCCAGGTTAGGAGACAGCTGGAGAGACTCCACCAGCGCAAGGCTGTAGGACCTGAAGGCATCAGCCCCAGGGTCCTGAAGACCTGACGGCATCGGCCCCGGGGTCCTGAAGACCTGCGCCGTCCAGCTGGCTGAGGTCCTACAACACCTCTTCAACCTGAGCCTGAAGCAGGAGGAAGTCCCGGTGTTGTGGAAGACGTCCTGCCTGGTTCCTGTACTGAAGAAGACGACTCCATCCGGCCTCAACAATACCGACCGGTTGCCCTCACATCTCGTGATGAAGGTGCTGGAGAGGCTGGTCTTGGCCCACCTCAGACCGCTGGTGAAATCTTCTCTGGACCCTCTACAATTTGCGTACCAGCCTCATGTGGGAGTGGACGACGCCATCATCTACCTGCTACAACGAGCTCAGTCTCACCTGGATGGAACCGGTGACTCTGTGAGAATCACTTTCTTTGATTTCTCCAGTGCATTCAACACCATCCAACCACTGCTGCTGAGTGAGAAGCTGCGGGTGGTGGGGGGGAAGTCGGGGTGGACATGTCCACCATCTCCTGGATCACTGACTACCTGACAGGCAGACCACAGTTTGTCCGTCTGGGCAGTGTGCTGTCTGATACGGTGGTCAGTGGTACTGGAGCTCCTCAGGGAATTGTTCTGTCTCCTTCCTGTTCACCTTCTACACCACTGACTTCCAGAACAACTCAGAGTCAAGACATCTGCAGAAGTTCTCTGATGACTGCAGTGGACGGTGTATAAGGGATGGACAGGAGGAGGAGTCAGTGGACGGTGTATAAGGGATGGACGGGAGGAGGAGTACAGGGCAGTAGTGGAGGACTTTGTGGAGTGGGCTGGTAGAAATCACCTCCTCCTGAACGTGGCCAAGACCAGAGAGATGGTGGTCGACTTCAGAAGGAAGACGATGGCTCCACAACCGCTGAGAGTTCTGGGAGAGGAGGTGGACATGGTGGAGGAGTACAAGTACCTGGTGTCTCCATGACAACAGACTGAACTGGAAGACCAACATCAACGCTGTCTACAAGAAGGGGATGAGTCGACACTTTTTCTTGAGGAAACTTCGATCCTTCAATGTGTGCAGCGAGATGTTGGAGATGTTCTACCATCTGTTGTGGCCAGTAAACTGTACTTCTAGTAGTCTGCTGGGGGAGCAGCATTGGAGCCGGAGACACCAACAGACTTAACAAACTGGTTAAGAAGGCCGGCTCCATCATCGGCTGCAAACTGGACAGCCTGGAAAAGGAGGTGGAGAGGAGGACGCTGAAGAAACTATTATCCATATTGGATAATCCTGACCACCCTCTCCACCTGCTGCAGGGACAGAGGAGGACGTTCTCCAGAAGAGTCCTCCAGCTGCCTACACAAGGACAGATACAAGAGATCATTCCAGATACAGGAGATCACTCCTGATACAGGAGATCATTCCAGATACAGATCATTCAGGAGATCATTCCAGATACAGGAGATCATTCAGGAGATCATTCCTGATACAGGAGATCATTCCAGATACAGGAGTTCATTCCTGATACAGGAGATCATTCCTGATACAGGAGTTCATTCCATATACAGGAGATCATTCCAGATACAGGAGATCATTCCAGATACAGGAGTTCATTCCTGTTACAGGAGATCATTCAGGAGATCATTCCTGATACAGGAGATCATTCCTGATACAGGAGTTCATTCCAGATACAGGAGATCATTCCAGATACAGGAGTTCATTCCTGTTACAGGAGATCATTCAGGAGATCATTCCAGATACAGGAGATCATTCCTTATACAGGAGATCATTCCTGATACAGGAGATCATTCCAGATACAGGAGATCATTCCAGATACAGGAGATCATTCCAGATACGGGAGATCATTCCTGATACAGGAGTTCATTCCTGTTACAGGAGATCATTCAGGAGATCATTCCAGATACAGGAGATCATTCCAGATACAGGAGATCATTCCAGATACAGGAGATCATTCAGGAGATCATTCCTGATACAGGAGATCATTCCAGATACAGGAGATCATTCCTGATACGGGAGATCATTCCAGATACAGGAGTTCATTCCAGATACAGGAGATCATTCCAGATACAGGAGATCATTCAGGAGATCATTCCAGATACAGGAGATCATTCCAGATACAGGAGATCATTCAGGAGATCATTCCTGATACAGGAGATCATTCCAGATACAGGAGATCATTCCAGATACGGGAGATCATTCCTGATACAGGAGTTCATTCCTGATACAGGAGATCATTCCAGATACAGGAGATCATTCCAGATACAGGAGATCATTCAGGAGATCATTCCTGATACAGGAGATCATTCCTGATACGGGAGATCATTCCTGATACAGGAGATCATTCCAGATACAGGAGATCATTCCTGATACAGGAGATCATTCCTGATACAGGAGATCATTCCAGATACAGGAGATCATTCCAGATACAGGAGATCATTCCTGATACAGGAGATCATTCCAGATACAGGAGATCATTCCAGATACAGGAGATCATTCCTGATACAGGAGATCATTCCAGATACAGGAGATCATTCCTGATACAGGAGATCATTCCAGATACAGGAGATCATTCCAGATACAGGAGATCATTCCTGATACAGGAGTTCATTCCTGATACAGGAGATCATTCCAGATACAGGAGTTCATTCCTGATACAGGAGATCATTCCAGATATAGGAGATCATTCCTGATACAGGAGATCATTCCTGATACAGGAGATCATTCCAGATACAGGAGATCATTCCTGTCCACTGCAATCTATCTATCTATCTATCTATCTATCTATCTATCTATCTATCTATCTATCTATCTATCTCTTTCTCTCTATCTCTTTCTCTCTCTCTCTCTCTTTCTCCCATGTATTTATTCATTTATTCATTCATGGTTGTGTTCCGGTTCTTCCAGATGGCCCGGCTCTTCTACCACAAACCACAGTTCGCCATCCTGGACGAGTGTACGAGTGCTGTGAGTGTAGATGTGGAGGATTACATCTACAGCCACTGTAGGACGGTACGGACCCACTACACACACACACACACACACACACACACACACACACACCACGCACATCTGCAGCCACTGTAGGGTACGAGACAACAACACAAAGACACATCTCAGCTGGGTGGAACACTGTGTCAGAGAACCAGTGAAGTAGATCCAGTGAAGTAGAACCAGTGAAGTAGAACTAGTGAGGTAGAACCAGTGAAGTAGAACCAGTGAGGTAGAACCAGTGAAGTAGATCCAGTGAGGTAGAACCAGTGAGGTAGATCCAGTGAAGTAGAACCAGTGAGGTAGAACCAGTGAGGTAGATCCAGTGAAGTAGATCCAGTGAGGTAGAACCAGTGAAGTAGAACCAGTGAGGTAGAACCAGTGAGGTAGATCCAGTGAGGTAGAACCACATACTGGATATAAAAGAGTTCGTAGTTTCAGGTCAGGTTTCCAATCAGATCAGTCAGATCCACCGCTGGCTCCTCCCCCATCTCGTCCAAATATGGTCACTTCCTGCTCCAAACCGCTCCGAACTAGCAAAGATGGTGAGGAAGAGATGTCATCACTGATGGTTGTTAACATGTCAGCAACATGCTGTCATCTCCAGTTCATACAGTTCAACCAACTGCTGTTCAATGTTTTGGAAACATTAAAAAAGATGGAGACTTGAGGAAGTGGACCGAGAACAGCTGCTCAGTCCTGGTTGTGTTTGTGTGTCCACAGGTGGGCATCACCTTGTTCACAGTGTCCCACAGGAAGTCCCTGTGGAAGCACCACGAGGTAAGAACCATGTCCGTCAGTCCTGCACACTTCACTGCATCAGAGATTCATCAGCAGCAACAGGACAGAGCAGTGAAGTTCAGTCTCTCCAGGAAGTCCCTTTTTGTCATCTCAATATTTAACGGAAATTCAAGCAAACTCCACAATATATGCTGAAGCTTGTAATTTGTTTTAATTCACAAGATTTTTCTGCAAAAAACTGTCGTCATTAGAATCTGTGCTGAAAGGATTAACAAAAATAACTAATTTACAACCAGAAAGTATTAAATTACATGATGTGATTAAATGTTTGTGATCAGAGGAAGTGATTCCATATTACTGGATGTTAAATGAGTTTTCTCCACACGTCCAGTTGTCAGAGACGTCTCTTTGTTTGTTTCATCCAGCAGGTCTATGTGTTGAATGAACATGAATTAAACAGCATCTAAAGCTCTTATTTTGACAGCTGATGTAGTCCTTGTTTCTATATTCCAGTCACAGACGGTCTGTTCTGGAAACATACGCAGCTTTTAGGAACTTTTAGGAGCTTTTAGGAACTTTTAGGAGCTTTTAGGAACTTTCAGGACCTTTTAGGAACTTTTAGGAACTTTTTGGAGCTTTTATCTCCACGGTTCTCTAAGTTCAATAAATACATAAAAAAGATTGGAACTAAAATATTTGTGATGTGCAGCAGGATTATTATCACAGGAAGTGATTACAGATTTATTAGTTTATCAAGTAGATTAAACAAAATATATTTTTTCTCAACTTTTTTCTAATTCCCACAATTTTCCACAAAAAACTCATTTAAAACTCCACAAATAACATCGAAATCTTGTTTGATCAAAACAATCACGAGACGACTTCTGTATGATAAATGTTGTCTCCTGTCCTCCTCCTCTCCTCACCCTGTTGTCTCTCCTGTCCTCCTCTTCTCTCCTCACCCTGTTGTCTCTCCTGTCCTCCTCCTCTCCTCACCCTGTTGTCTCTCCTGTCCTCCTCCTCTCCTCACCCCGTTGTCTCTCCTGTCCTCCTCCTCTCCTCACCCTGTTGTCTCTCCTGTCCTCCTCCTCCTCTCCTCACCCCGTTGTCTCTCCTGTCCTCCTCTCCTTACTCTGTTGTCTCTCCTGTCCTCCTCCTCTCCTCACCCCGTTGTCTCTCCTGTCCTCCTCTCCTCTCCTTACCCTGTTGTCTCTCCTGTCCTCCTCTCCTCACCCCGTTGTCTCTCCTGTCCTCCTCTCCTCTCCTCACCCCGTTGTCTCTCCTGTCCTCCTCTCCTCTCCTTACCCTATTGTCTCTCCTGTCCTGCTTCTCTCCTCACCCTGTTGTCTCTCCTGTCCTCCTCTTCTCTCCTCACCCCGTTGTCTCTCCTGTCCTCCTCCTCTCCTCACCCCGTTGTCTCTCCTGTCCTCCTCTCCTCTCCTTACCCTATTGTCTCTCCTGTCCTGCTTCTCTCCTCACCCTGTTGTCTCTCCTGTCCTGCTTCTCTCCTCACCCTGTTGTCTCTCCTGTCCTCCTCTTCTCTCCTCACCCCGTTGTCTCTCCTGTCCTCCTCCTCTCCTCACCCTGTTGTCTCTCCTGTCCTCCTCCTCTCCTCACCCCGTTGTCTGTCCTGTCCTCCTCCTCTTCTCACCCTGTTGTCTTTCCTGTCCTCCTCCTCTGCTCACCCTGTTGTCTCTCCTGTCCTCCTCTTCTCTCCTCACCCTGTTGTCTCTCCTGTCCTCCTCTTCTCTCCTCACCCTGTTGTCTCTCCTGTCCTCCTCTCCTCTCCTCACCCTGTTGTCTCTCCTGTCCTCCTCCTCTCCTCACCCTGTTGTCTCTCCTGTCCTCCTCTTCTCTCCTCACCCTGTTGTCTCTCCTGTCCTCCTCCTCTCCTCACCCCGTTGTCTCTCCTGTCCTCCTCTCCTCTCCATGTTGTCTCTCCTGTCCTCCTCTCCTCTCCTCACCCTGTTGTCTCTCCTGTCCTCCTCCTCTCCTCACCCTGTTGTCTCTCCTGTCCTCCTCTTCTCTCCTCACCCTGTTGTCTCTCCTGTCCTCCTCTCCTCTCCTCACCATGTTGTCTCTCCTGTCCTCCTCTCCTCTCCTCACCATGTTGTCTCTCCTGTCCTCCTCTTCTCTCCTCACCCTGTTGTCTCTCCTGTCCTCCTCCTCTCGTCACCCTGTTGTCTCTCCTGTCCTCCTCTCCTCTCCTCACCCTGTTGTCTCTCCTGTCCTCCTCCTCTCCTCACCCTGTTGTCTCTCCTGTCCTCCTCTTCTCTCCTCACCCTGTTGTCTCTCCTGTCCTCCTCCTCTCCTCACCCCGTTGTCTCTCCTGTCCTCCTCTCCTCTCCATGTTGTCTCTCCTGTCCTCCTCTCCTCTCCTCACCCTGTTGTCTCTCCTGTCCTCCTCCTCTCCTCACCCTGTTGTCTCTCCTGTCCTCCTCTTCTCTCCTCACCCTGTTGTCTCTCCTGTCCTCCTCTCCTCTCCTCACCATGTTGTCTCTCCTGTCCTCCTCTCCTCTCCTCACCATGTTGTCTCTCCTGTCCTCCTCTTCTCTCCTCACCCTGTTGTCTCTCCTGTCCTCCTCCTCTCGTCACCCTGTTGTCTCTCCTGTCCTCCTCTTCTCTCCTCACCCTGTTGTCTCTCCTGTCCTCCTCCTCTCCTCACCCCGTTGTCTCTCCTGTCCTCCTCTCCTCTCCTCACCATGTTGTCTCTCCTGTCCTCCTCCTCCTCACCTTGTCTTGTCCCTGTCTCCTGTAGTATTACCTCCACATGGACGGGAGAGGGAACTACGACTTCAAGCCCATCACAGAGGAGACGGTGGAGTTCGGCTCGTAACCTGCTGCTGACGTTACCCACGATGCACTGCTCCGATAAACCAGTCCGTTAATTCTTTGCACGTTAGACAGAGGTTAGATTTAACATGAAAACGTTGTTTTTAATCCTTTCTAACTCGGCCTTGGATCCTGTTTGTCTGCTCTTATTTAAAGCATAAGTCCTGTCTAATCACTCATTTGTTCACTTTGATTATCAACACTTGTAATTTATTTTGCCAATGTGGAGCGTTTGAAGGCGGAGCTACACGAACTGTTTCATCACCTCCTCCTGATCATGTGATCAGCCTGTAGTGAGGACCTGATATCGGAGGTCTGAGACATCATGTCCTGCAGTAAACTGTCCCACTGAGTTCTACTGTAGTATGTGTACGGGGTGTAATGATTCATACATGTTCATTCACACACGTTAAAGTCTCAGCTGACAGCAGCCGAGGCTGCCAATCACCTGCAGCCCTGTTATCAAGATAACACTGAACAGTCACTGTGCGATTAACATGATTACAACATGATTAGAACACGTGATGATTATAACATGATTAGAACACGTGACGATTATAACATGATTAGAACACATGATGATTATAACATGATTAGAACACGTGATGATTAGAATTTAATGATTAGAACAATTATAACGTGATGATTAGAACATTTGATTATAACACGTGATGATTATAACGTAATTATAACATGATTATAACGTGATTATAACGTGATTATAACATGATTATAACATAACATGATTATAACGTGATTATAACATGATTATAACGTGATTACAGCATGATTATAACATAACGTGATTATAACATTGTAACGTGATTATAGCATGATTATAACGTGATTATAACACGTGATGATAACATGATTATAACACGTGATGATAACATGATTATAACACGTGATTACAACATGATTATAACGTGATTATAACACGTGATTATAACATGATTATAACATGATTATAACACGTGATTATAACATGATTATAACATGATTATAACAACGTGATTATAACATAAGAACACGTGACAATTATAACATGATTAGAACACGTGACGATTATAACATGATTAGAACACATGATGATTAAAACATGATTAGAACACGTGATGATTATAACATGATTAGAACACGTGATGATTATAACATGATTAGAACACGTGACGATTATAACATGAAGTGACTGATCATGAAGTGGGTGAATCATTAGAACCAGAAAAGTTAAAAATGTCCAAGAATGATTTAATTGAAATATGAGCATCTTTTATTATCTGTGATAATGTAATAGAGTAATTAAACATAACTAGAAGACAAGAATCCACCACAGCTGTTTGAGAGGGAACTCCAGACATGAAGGCAGACTGTAGTGACACCTCAGCAGTGGAAGGACAGCTCCTCTACCTGACCCAGGTGTAGTGAGCAGCCTGTAAACCACGCCCACTAAACCTCCAGTCCACCTTAAATCCAACATGGTGCCTGATTGCTGTTCTGCTGCTGCAGTGAGCCTGTTCGTTCCAACGGTACCGACCCGGTTGGTTCCGCTCGGCTCCAGTAGATCTCTGATCTGAACATTCCTCCTCCAACAGACTCTCTGAATGTCTAACATATTAAAGTGATTCCATCCAGGCCTCTGTACTGAGACTTCCTGCCTCAGGTCCAGCTGCCAGGCGGCTGTGATGTGAGGGGTCAGGGGTCGCGGACACATGAAGCGCGCTGGCACCCCCTGGTGTCTAAACCTTTGATCCAGGCAGCTGGACTCACAAAGCTCCTTGGAAAAGCTGCTTTTATACAAACCTGTAAAAAGTTATTGCAGTGCCAGGTTCTGCTCTGGAGCCAGTCGGACCGATTCATGAAGAGCGGTACCGCCAGAGTCTGGTCATGGATCTGCTGTGATTAAAGAACAGGAACACGCTTGTAGCTCAGCTCTAGTTAGTCTGTTCATGAAGACGTGAAGACATGTGAAGACATGGCGTCCACACTCATCTGCCTTCTGGTTCAAGTGTCCTCATGAAGGTTAGAGCATCGTGTTTGTGGGACTGAGACGGTCTGTGGGCGGAGTCTGCGATCTGTGGGCGGAGTCTCAGTTTATGGAGGATCCCTGACAGCAGATCCTCATGACTCAGCACATCTGTCCTGTAACTGTAATAAACTTTGAAGTAACTTTATTTTGAAATGACAGGAAAGAGCCTGATTTTATACAGATAATGAAGCTGTTCTGATCTCACTGCATTAAAAAAAAAAAAAAAAAAAAAAACTGGGACAAATGTGTTTTCATAAAGACGTCTTTTTTCTTGTGATGTGTGGCTTCATGTGTAGAACTATATTTATGAGGAGCTTCAGCTGTAAAATGTATTATTATGATTTATTGTTTGTGAATATCCTCAAACAGATCATTACCTGTTGTAGTGTGACGGAGTGTCAATGATCAACACGGTGTCGTAACCAAGACGACCTGATGTGTGTCAGAGGTTACTGTTGTAACCAGGAGTTACCATCTCACTGGAGACTTCTGTCAGGACCATCAGGACCATCAGGACCATCAGGATCAGGAGTTTTATGTCTCAAACACAGACTCTTCCAGGTCTGTAAAATGGTTCTGATCCAGAAGTGTCTTCAGCTGCAATACCAGCGAGTGCCACTAGAGGTCGGCTCCAAAAAGCCTCCGGCTCCATAGACTCCCATTCAACTTCTCTCATCAAATCCAAAGTGAATAAAATGTGTCCATCAGTTATCTCGGTGTTGTTAGCTAAAGTCACTCCTTCTTATTAGTTTTCTGGAGGTCCATCTGAAAATAATCCCTCATTCATTAGAAAAGAAGATTCAAGAAGACCTGTTTTTGGGGGCGTGTCTGTTTGATTGACAGGCCTGTGGTGCAGTCAGGTTAGAGTCAGATCCACCGCTGGCTCCTCCCCCAGCTCATCCAAACATGGTCACTTCCTGCTCCAAACCGCTCTGAACTAGAAAGACGGTGTCGGTGTGAAGGAGGCTGACAGTCACTTCAGTTTGAAGAGTTCATTACAGACTGTCTCTTATTGTGCTGATTTTACATCATGTAATAAATCATCTCAAAGGAATCTGCAGCTTTAAGTCAAATACCTTCAGAGATTATCACCTATGAATTAAGTGTCCAATAAAAAGTGAACAGCTAAATGACATCATATGTCATAAAACTTACTACCAATCAGAGTTAAAAGAAAATGAAGACTTTCTTCAGGTCTTTATGTTTCACTGAGTACTTATTGACGTGTGTTAAAGTCTCTCCACGCTGCCGCTTTGATAGCGTGTTGAATGGCACATGTGTGTTCGTACATGTGTGCTCCGTGAGTCACACTTTGACCTGCTGAACAGCTGATTTCCTGCTCTGAAACAGGAAGTCATCTTAGGGGTTAGTTTCACTTTGAAGCAGAAGCGATCGGAGGAGTCATGGGCAGACTTCAGCGGGAGATCTTCGTCTTCATCCTCCTCTTCAACAGCAGCTGGACCCGGATCCACTCTGAGGAACCAGGTACTGTCCCGTCTGCTGGGGAACCGAGGGTTAACCTGAGCTACAGGATGTGGTCATGTGATCAAAGATCATTTCACATCAGGATGTCTGAGTTCATGTTCTGTTGCTGAATCAGAGATTAAATTCTCAAACGGCTGGAGTGCAAATAAAACTCCAGGAACTTTGTTGTTTGACTGAACATTTAATCACAACTTTCAAAGTTGGTTTTCAGGAAGTTTTAAGACCACCAGACTGGACAAGATTTGAAACGTTGAAATGAAAATGAATTCAAAACAGAAGAAAAGTCAAATTCAATAAGCCCACGTCACTCTGTAGATGGAAGTGCAACCAGAACCAGAACCACAACCAGAACCACAACCACAACCAGAACCAGAACCACAACCAGCTGTGACTGATATTTAAACATTCAAACCTACATTCATTTTAATAAGCTGACGTCAGGTGATGTTAAAGGTCATAATTCAAAGGGAATTTGGTCGTTAAGCTCTTCTGTTGTTGTTTTAACCTCCGATTTATTAACAATATTTATCCTTCAGATTACAGAAATAAATATTAAAAAATGTGCTCAACAGAATTAAATTAAAAAAGAACAAGACAATGGTCTTCAAGAAAATCCTGACTCATCAATATCTGATTCACATGTCCATCATGAATGAGTGACAGCTCATCAAATGTCCATCAGGAATGAGTGACAGCTCTGAGAGGATGTTGGTGTCGTCCACAGCTGCGGTGCGGTTGGTGGTTCTGGCGGACTGGGGCGGTGTCCCCGTCCCTCCCTACTACACCGCTCATGAACAAGCTGTGGCAGCAGAAGTGGACCGGCTTGCCCGGACAGATGGACTGGACTTGGTCCTCAGCCTGGGAGACCACTTCTACTTCAGTGGTGTCCAGGATGTGGACGATCCCCGCTTCAAGGTCAGAACCAACACAGTAGGAGGGACGTGTCTTCAAATCATTATCCAGTCACAGTTTGTGTCTCATTAACTACAGCTGGCAAGAGGTTCTGTTTGGTCCTGTTGGACCTGCAGACTGTGGATGGACAGACTTCTGGCAGGACGTTCTGGTCCACTCTGTCCACACGGAGTTCCTCTTTGTGTCTGACGTGTAAACAGTACCTGAGACCTGAGGGGTTCTGTTGGGGGTTAAACGGGTGTTGTGCTGTTCTGTAAACCATCTCCAGATCTGTCACAGTACAAAGGTTCTGTTCAGTCCACGATGGACTGATGGAACTAGTTTCACATGTTCGGATCTTTAATTCAGAAACACAGTTTTAGTTTATTTTAGTAGAATATTTTATTTTAGTATACTATTTTATTTGAGTAGAATATTTTAGTAGAATATTTTTAGCAGAATACTGTAGTGGAATGTATGTTAGTGCAATATTTTATTTTAGTAGAATGTTTTAGTAAAATATTTTAGTTTAGTGTAATATCTTAGTAGAATGTTTTTCGTATAATATTTAGTAGAATGTTTTAGTAGAATGTTTTTAGAGAAAAGTTTAGTGGAGTATTTTATTTTAGTGGAATATTTAAGGAGAATGTTTTAAGAGAATATTTTAGTAGAATGTTTTAGTAGAGTATTTTAGTGGAATATTTGATTAATAACTGTCATTATTTACATGTATTAATAACTTTAATCATGTACGTTTATTAATAAAAGTTATTAATAATGTGTTTCCTTTTCCAGACTACGTTCCAGCAGGTCTTCTCTCAGCCATCCCTGCTGGACATTCCCTGGTACCTGATTGGAGGAAACCACGATCACAGAGGGAACATCTCCGCTCAGATAGCTTACTCCAACACATCCCGCCGCTGGTGAGGACTTCACTCTGGTTTCCATGGTTACAGTAGAAACAGATAAACCACCTCAGCTTTTACTCTTCGATTACCCTCCAAGCATTAATATAAATATCTATAACTGTGTCTTTTGTTTTTAACCCACGTTAAAATAATATGCTCTCTTTTCATTCCAAAAAGTGAGTTAATGTTTGTTTTCTTTAATATTTCCCTCCGTAGTGTTTGTTTTCTTTAATATTTCCCTCCATAATGTTTGTTTTCTTTAATATTTCCCTCCATAATGTTTGTTTTCTTTAATATTTCCCTCCATAATGTTTGTTTTCTTTAATATTTCCCTCCGTAGTAATGTTTGTTTTCTTTATTATTTCCCTACGTAGTAATGTTTGTTTTCTTTATTATTTCCCTCCGTAATGTTTGTTTTCTTTATTATTTCCCTCCGTAATGTTTGTTTTCTTTAATATTTCCCTCCATAATGTTTGTTTTCTTTAATATTTCCCTCCATAATGTTTGTTTTCTTTAATATTTCCCTCCGTAGTAATGTTTGTTTTCTTTATTATTTCCCTACGTAATGTTTGTTTTCTTTATTATTTCCCTCTGTAATGTTTGTTTTCTTTAATATTTCCCTCCATAATGTTTGTTTTCTTTAATATTTCCCTCCATAATGTTTGTTTTCTTTATTATTTCCCTCCATAATGTTTGTTTTCTTTAATATTTCCCTCCAAAATGTTTGTTTTCTTTAATATTTCCTTCCATAATGTTTGTTTTCTTTATTATTTCCCCCCATAATGTTTGTTTTCTTTAATATTTCCCTCCGTAGTAATGTTTGTTTTCTTTATTATTTCCCTCCGTAATGTTTGTTTTCTTTAATATTTCCCTCCATAATGTTTGTTTTCTTTAATATTTCCCTCCATAATGTTTGTTTTCTTTAATATTTCCCTCTGTAATGTTTGTTTTCTTTCTTATTTCCCTCCGTAATGTTTGTTTTCTTTAATATTTCCCTCCGTAATGTTTGTTTTCTTTAATATTTCCCTCCATAATGTTTGTTTTCTTTAATATTTCCCTCCGTAATGTTTGTTTTCTTTATTATTTCCCTCCATAATGTTTGTTTTCTTTAATATTTCCCTCCATAATGTTTGTTTTCTTTAATATTTCCCTCTGTAATGTTTGTTTTCTTTATTATTTCCCTCCATAATGTTTGTTTTCTTTAATATTTCCCTCCATAATGTTTGTTTTCTTTAATATTTCCCTCTGTAATGTTTGTTTTCTTTCTTATTTCCCTCCGTAATGTTTGTTTTCTTTAATATTTCCCTCCGTAATGTTTGTTTTCTTTAATATTTCCCTCCATAATGTTTGTTTTCTTTAATATTTCCCTCCATAATGTTTGTTTTCTTTAATATTTCCCTCCGTAATGTTTGTTTTCTTTAATATTTCCCTCCATAATGTTTGTTTTCTTTATTATTTCCCTCCATAATGTTTGTTTTCTTTAATATTTCCCTCCATAATGTTTGTTTTCTTTAATATTTCCCTCCGTTGTAATGTTTGTTTTCTTTATTATTTCCCTCCGTAATGTTTGTTTTCTTTATTATTTCCCTCCGTAATGTTTGTTTTCTTTAATATTTCCCTCCATAATGTTTGTTTTCTTTATTATTTCCCTACGTAATGTTTGTTTTCTTTATTATTTCCCTCCGTAATGTTTGTTTTCTTTATTATTTCCCTCCGTAATGTTTGTTTTCTTTAATATTTCCCTCCATAATGTTTGTTTTCTTTATTATTTCCCTCCGTAATGTTTGTTTTCTTTAATATTTCCCTCCGTAATGTTTGTTTTCTTTATTATTTCCCTCCGTAATGTTTGTTTTCTTTAATATTTCCCTCCATAATGTTTGTTTTCTTTAATATTTCCCTACATAATGTTTGTTTTCTTTATTATTTCCCTACGTAATGTTTGTTTTCTTTATTATTTCCCTCCGTAACGTTTGTTTTCTTTAATATTTCCCTCCGTAATGTTTGTTTTCTTTATTATTTCCCTACGTAATGTTTGTTTTCTTTAATATTTCCCTCCATAATGTTTGTTTTCTTTATTATTTCCCTCCGTAATGTTTGTTTTCTTTAATATTTCCCTCCGTAATGTTTGTTTTCTTCAATATTTCCCTCCATAATGTTTGTTTTCTTTATTATTTCCCTCCGTAATGTTTGTTTTCTTTATTATTTCCCTCCGTAGTGTTTGTTTTCTTTAATATTTCCCTCCATAATGTTTGTTTTCTTTAATATTTCCCTCCATAATGTTTGTTTTCTTTAATATTTCCCTCCATAATGTTTGTTTTCTTTATTATTTCCCTCCGTAGTGTTTGTTTTCTTTAATATTTCCCTCCATAATGTTTGTTTTCTTTCTTATTTCCCTCCATAATGTTTGTTTTCTTTAATATTTCCCTCCATAATGTTTGTTTTCTTTATTATTTCCCTCCGTAATGTTTGTTTTCTTTAATATTTCCCTCCATAATGTTTGTTTTCTTTAATATTTCCCTCCGTAGTAATGTTTGTTTTCTTTATTATTTCCCTCCGTAATGTTTGTTTTCTTTATTATTTCCCTCCGTAATGTTTGTTTTCTTTAATATTTCCCTCCATAATGTTTGTTTTCTTTAATATTTCCCTCCATAATGTTTGTTTTCTTTATTATTTCCCTCCGTAATGTTTGTTTTCTTTAATATTTCCCTCCATAATGTTTGTTTTCTTTAATATTTCCCTACATAATGTTTGTTTTCTTTATTATTTCCCTCCGTAGTGTTTGTTTTCTTTAATATTTCCCTCCGTAATGTTTGTTTTCTTTAATATTTCCCTCCGTAATGTTTGTTTTCTTTATTATTTCCCTCCGTAATGTTTGTTTTCTTGAATATTTCCCTCCATAATGTTTGTTTTCTTTAATATTTCCCTCCATAATGTTTGTTTTCTTTATTATTTCCCTACGTAATGTTTGTTTTCTTTATTATTTCCCTCCGTAACGTTTGTTTTCTTTAATATTTCCCTCCGTAATGTTTGTTTTCTTTATTATTTCCCTACGTAATGTTTGTTTTCTTTAATATTTCCCTCCATAATGTTTGTTTTCTTTATTATTTCCCTCCGTAATGTTTGTTTTCTTTAATATTTCCCTCCGTAATGTTTGTTTTCTTCAATATTTCCCTCCATAATGTTTGTTTTCTTTATTATTTCCCTCCGTAATGTTTGTTTTCTTTATTATTTCCCTCCGTAATGTTTGTTTTCTTTAATATTTCCCTCCATAATGTTTGTTTTCTTTAATATTTCCCTCCATAATGTTTGTTTTCTTTATTATTTCCCTCCATAGTAATGTTTGTTTTCTTTAATATTTCCCTCCATAATGTTTGTTTTCTTTCTTATTTCCCTCCATAATGTTTGTTTTCTTTAATATTTCCCTCCATAATGTTTGTTTTCTTTATTATTTCCCTCCGTAGTGTTTGTTTTCTTTAATATTTCCCTCCATAATGTTTGTTTTCTTTATTATTTCCCTCCGTAGTGTTTGTTTTCTTTAATATTTCCCTCCGTAATGTTTGTTTTCTTTAATTTTTCCCTCCTTAATGTTTGTTTTCTTTAATATTTCCCTCCATAATGTTTGTTTTCTTTATTATTTCCCTCCGTAATGTTTGTTTTCTGTAATATTTCGGTGTGTGTAGGAACTTCCCCGACCTGTATTATGACCTCCATTTCATCGTCCCTCTCACCAACGCGTCCATGAGCGTGCTGATGATTGACACGGTGTTATTATGTGGGAACACCTTGGACCAGATCGAACCTGCAGGACCGGAGAACCGTGCGGCAGCTGAGCGTCAGTGGAAGTGGATCAGCACCAAACTGTCCAGCAGCAGGTGAGAAACTCTTCAGCTCAGTTATGTTACAGTGAACAGAAGCATGCTTATTGGGATGTGGTGAACAGACAACTACTGCCACATGGTGGTGTGATGGTGGGCTTCATTTCCTGAGTGAGTTTGGTGACCTGCTGTAAATGCAGCTTCTGACCTTTGACCTCTCAGTTCTGCTGAGGCCGTAGATGTCACTGTTTACTCACCGCTGTGAACTTTGACCCGTTGTGTGGCTCCTCTCAGGTCCGACTACGTGCTGGTGGCTGGTCATTATCCTGTGTGGTCCATCGGCCATCACGGACCAACGTCCTGTCTGGTGAAGAGACTGAGACCTCTGCTGAAGAAGTACCGAGTCACTGCGTACCTGAGCGGCCACGACCACGACCTGCAGGTGTGTACTGAACAACACATCAACACACAAACAACATCATCTGTCCAGCACCGAACAGCTCCACCCTTCACATGATGCCACTGGATGTCACATGATATCACTGGATGTCACATGATGTCACTGGATGTCACATGATGTCAGGGACGGCTCCATTTAAATTTACAGCTCCTCTCTGCAGCAGCTGTCCACAGTCACAGCACAGTGTTTCCTGATCTCTGATTGGTCAGAGCTGGTGTCCATCACTCTTCCAGGACCAGCATGTTTTTACACGTTTAATAATCCACAGATCCAGTAGATGTCAGTGAAAGTGTCTCTCAGCTCTGTGTTGAAACCAGCTGATCTCTGTGATGTAAGAACTCACCTGTGTGATGCTGTACACCTGAGACTGACACATTATCTTCATCAGTTCATCAGAGAAGAAGACGGCACCTCATACGTGGTCAGCGGCAGTGGGACAGTCAGCGACCCATCCACCTGCCACCGGGACGCTGTCCCCTCGTCCTGGCAGCTCTACTCCAGTCCTGTCAATCACACAGCAGGAGGCGTGGCTTACCTCCAGGTAACTGCTCATCACATGACGGTCGGCTTCATGCAGACAGACGGAAAGTGTGTTTACCAGGCAGAGCTGCTGCCGCGGAGCCCGGAGGTTCCTCATCACTTCACAGACACGTTCTCCTAGAGGTTGAACCGTTCTCCTACAGGTTGAACCGTTCTCCTAGAGGTTGAACCGTTCTCCTAGAGGTTGAACCGTTCTCCTAGAGATTGAACCGTTCTCCTACAGGTTGAACCGTTCTCCTAGAGGTAGAACCGTTCTCCTACAGGTTGAACCGTTCTCCTAGAGGTTGAACCGTTCTCCTAGAGGTAGAACCGTTCTCCTACAGGTTGAACCGTTCTCCTAGAGGTTGAACCGTTCTCCTAGAGGTTGAACCGTTCGCCTAGAGGTAGAACCGTTCTCCTAGAGGTAGAACCGTTCTCCTACAGGTTGAACCGTTCTCCTAGAGGTTGAACCGTTCTCCTATGGGTAGAGCTGTTCTACTAGAGGTAGAACCGTTTTCGTACAGGTAGGCCCGTATTCCTGCAGGTAGAACCGGTTCAACGTTCTCTGTACAGACTGATCATGTCATGTAAATCAGTGTGCAGTATGTATGAATCTGATAAATGTAGTGTGTTATATTCTGTTGTCAAACAAACAGTGCAGTGATTTTAAAGGTGAATTAAATTTAAACTGATGTTCGTAGATTCAATAATACTGTTTGGATTAATTTGTAATATAATAATAAATAACAATAATAAATACATTAAATTCACACTGCCTACATGCACTGTCTGAATGTATTAATTAAACAGTGTGTGATGGTCCCTCTCTTTATTCAGTTTGAAGAACTGTAAAACTTTATGATCAGTTCTGTTTCTTCAACACGTGAAAACTTAATTGTCATCATGTTTAAACTGACTGGTTTATATTCATCATGATTTATATTCATCATGGTTTATATTCATCATGATTTATATTCATCATGGTCTATATTCATCATGTTTTATATTCATCATGATTTATATTCATCATGGTTTATATTCATCGTGATTTATATTCATCGTGGTTTATATTCATCATGATTTATATTCATCGTGATTTATATTCATCATGATTTATATTCATCATGATTTATATTCATCGTGATTTATATTCATCATGGTTTATATTAATCATGGTTTATATTCATCATGGTTTATATTCATCATGGTTTATATTCATCGTGGTTTATATTCATCGTGATTTATATTCATCATGATTTATATTCATCATGATTTATATTCATCATGATTTATATTCATCATGGTTTATATTCATCATGATTTATATTCATCATGGTCTATATTCATCATGTTTTATATTCATCATGATTTATATTCATCATGGTTTATATTCATCATGATTTATATTCATCATGATTTATATTCATCATGATTTATATTCATCATGGTCTATATTCATCATGTTTTATATTCATCATGATTTATATTCATCATGGTTTATATTCATCGTGATTTATATTCATCGTGGTTTATATTCATCATGATTTATATTCATCGTGATTTATATTCATCATGATTTATATTCATCATGATTTATATTCATCGTGATTTATATTCATCATGGTTTATATTAATCATGGTTTATATTCATCATGGTTTATATTCATCATGGTTTATATTCATCGTGGTTTATATTCATCGTGATTTATATTCATCATGATTTATATTCATCATGATTTATATTCATCATGATTTATATTCATCATGGTTTATATTCATCATGATTTATATTCATCATGGTCTATATTCATCATGTTTTATATTCATCATGATTTATATTCATCGTGGTTTATATTCATCATGGTTTATATTCATCATGATTTATATTCATCATGATTTATATTCATCATGGTCTATATTCATCATGTTTTATATTCATCATGATTTATATTCATCATGGTTTATATTCATCATGATTTATATTCATCATGATTTATATTCATCATGGTCTATATTCATCATGTTTTATATTCATCATGGTTTATATTCATCATGATTTATATTCATCATGTTTTATATTCATCATGATTTATATTCATCATGGTTTATATTCATCATGATTTATATTCATCATGATTTATATTCATCATGGTCTATATTCATCATGGTTTATATTCATCATGGTTTATATTCATCATGATTTATATTCATCATGTTTTATATTCATCATGATTTATATTCATCATGGTTTATATTCATCATGATTTATATTCATCATGGTTTATATTCATCATGGTTTATATTCATCGTGGTTTATATTCATCATGATTTATATTCATCATGGTTTATATTCATCATGGTTTATATTCATCATGGTTTATATTCATCATGATTTATATTCATCATGGTTTATATTCATCATGATTTATATTCATCATGGTTTATATTCATCATGGTTTATATTCATCATGATTTATATTCATCATGGTTTATATTCATCATGATTTATATTCATCGTGGTTTATATTCATCATGATTTATATTCATCATGGTCTATATTCATCATGATTTATATTCATCATGGTTTATATTCATCATGATTTATATTCATCATGGTTTATATTCATCATGGTTTATATTCATCGTGGTTTATATTCATCATGATTTATATTCATCATGGTCTATATTCATCATGGTTTATATTCATCATGGTTTATATTCATCATGATTTATATTCATCATGTTTTATATTCATCATGATTTATATTCATCATGGTTTATATTCATCATGATTTATATTCATCATGGTTTATATTCATCATGGTTTATATTCATCGTGGTTTATATTCATCATGATTTATATTCATCATGGTTTATATTCATCATGATTTATATTCATCATGGTCTATATTCATCATGTTTTATATTCATCATGATTTATATTCATCATGGTTTATATTAATCATGGTTTATATTCATCATGGTTTATATTCATCGTGGTTTATATTCATCGTGGTTTATATTCATCATGATTTATATTCATCATGGTTTATATTCATCATGATTTATATTCATCATGATTTATATTCATCATGGTCTATATTCATCATGTTTTATATTCATCATGATTTATATTCATCATGGTTTATATTCATCATGATTTATATTCATCATGATTTATATTCATCATGGTTTATATTCATCATGATTTATATTCATCATGATTTATATTCATCGTGGTTTATATTCATCGTGGTTTATATTCATCATGATTTATATTCATCATGGTTTATATTCATCATGATTTATATTCATCATGGTCTATATTCATCATGTTTTATATTCATCATGATTTATATTCATCATGGTTTATATTAATCATGGTTTATATTCATCATGGTTTATATTCATCGTGGTTTATATTCATCGTGGTTTATATTCATCATGATTTATATTCATCATGATTTATATTCATCATGGTTTATATTCATCATGGTTTATATTCATCATGGTTTATATTCATCATGATTTATATTCATCGTGGTTTATATTCATCATGATTTATATTCATCATGGTTTATATTCATCATGATTTATATTCATCATGGTCTATATTCATCATGGTTTATATTCATCATGGTTTATATTCATCGTGGTTTATATTCATCATGATTTATATTCATCATGGTTTATATTCATCGTGGTTTATATTCATCATGATTTATATTCATCATGGTTTATATTCATCATGGTTTATATTCATCGTGGTTTATATTCATCATGATTTATATTCATCATGGTTTATATTCATCATGATTTATATTCATCATGGTCTATATTCATCATGGTTTATATTCATCGTCATTTATATTCATCATGATTTATATTCATCATGGTTTATATTCATCGTGGTTTATATTCATCATGATTTATATTCATCGTGGTTTATATTCATCGTGATTTATATTCATCATGGTTTATATTCATCATGGTTTATATTCATCATGATTTATATTCATCATGGTTAATATTCATCATGGTTTATATTCATCATGATTTATATTAATCATGGTTTATATTCATCATGGTTTATATTCATCATGGTTTATATTCATCGTGGTTTATATTCATCGTGATTTATATTCATCATGGTTTATATTCATCATGATTTATATTCATCGTGGTTTATATTCATTGTGATTCATATTCATCATGGTTTATATTCATTATGGTTTATATTCATCGTGGTTTATATTCATCATGATTTATATTCATCATGGTTTATATTCATCATGGTTTATATTCATCATGATTTATATTCATCATGGTTTATATTCATCATGGTTTATATTCATCATGGTTTATATTCATCATGATTTATATTCATCGTGGTTTATATTCATTGTGATTCATATTCATCATGGTTTATATTCATTATGGTTTATATTCATCGTGGTTTATATTCATCATGATTTATATTCATCATGGTTTATATTCATCATGGTTTATATTCATCATGATTTATATTCATCGTGGTTTATATTCATTGTGATTTATATTCATCGTGGTTTATATTCATTGTGATTTATATTCATCGTGATTTATATTCATCGTGATTTATATTCATCATGATTTATATTCATCATGGTTTATATTCATCATGATTTATATTCATCATGGTTTATATTCATCATGATTTATATTAATCATGGTTTATATTCATCATGGTTTATATTCATCATGATTTATATTCATCATGGTTTATATTCATCATGATTTATATTCATCGTGGTTTATATTCATCATGATTTATATTCATCGTGGTTTATATTCATTGTGATTTATATTCATCATGGTTTATATTCATCATGGTTTATATTCATCATGGTTTATATTCATCATGATTTATATTCATCATGATTTATATTCATCGTGGTGTATATTCATCATGATTTATATTCATCATGATTTATATTCATCATGATTTATATTCATCATGATTTATATTCATCGTGGTTTATATTCATCATGATTTATATTCATCATGGTTTATATTCATCATGGTTTATATTCATTGTTGTTAATATTCATCATGATTTATATTCATCATGATTTATATTCATCGTGATTTATATTCATCATGGTTTATATTCATCATGATTTATATTCATCATGGTTTATATTCATTATGGTTTATATTCATCGTGGTTTATATTCATCATGATT
This sequence comes from Embiotoca jacksoni, assembly GCF_022577435.1. Lineage (NCBI taxonomy): Eukaryota > Metazoa > Chordata > Actinopteri > Embiotocidae > Embiotoca > Embiotoca jacksoni. Next base: position 341,245 of record NW_027185307.1, on the reverse strand, counting down.
TATATTCATCATGGTTTATATTCATCATGGTTTATATTCATCATGATTTATATTCATCATGGTTTATATTCATCATGGTTTATATTCATCATGGTTTATATTCATCATGATTTATATTCATCGTGGTTTATATTCATTGTGATTCATATTCATCATGGTTTATATTCATTATGGTTTATATTCATCGTGGTTTATATTCATCATGATTTATATTCATCATGGTTTATATTCATCATGGTTTATATTCATCATGATTTATATTCATCGTGGTTTATATTCATTGTGATTTATATTCATCGTGGTTTATATTCATTGTGATTTATATTCATCGTGATTTATATTCATCGTGATTTATATTCATCATGGTTTATATTCATCATGATTTATATTCATCATGGTTTATATTCATCATGATTTATATTAATCATGGTTTATATTCATCATGGTTTATATTCATCATGATTTATATTCATCATGGTTTATATTCATCATGATTTATATTCATCGTGGTTTATATTCATCATGATTTATATTCATCGTGGTTTATATTCATTGTGATTTATATTCATCATGGTTTATATTCATCATGGTTTATATTCATCATGGTTTATATTCATCATGATTTATATTCATCATGATTTATATTCATCGTGGTGTATATTCATCATGATTTATATTCATCATGATTTATATTCATCATGATTTATATTCATCATGATTTATATTCATCGTGGTGTATATTCATCGTGGTTTATATTCATCATGGTTTATATTCATCGTGGTGTATATTCATCGTGGTTTATATTCATCATGGTTTATATTCATCATGGTTTATATTCATCATGATTTATATTCATCGTGGTTAATATTCATCATGGTTTATATTCATCATGGTTTATATTCATCATGATTTATATTCATCGTGGTTTATATTCATTGTGATTTATATTCATCATGGTTTATATTCATCATGGTTTATATTCATCGTGGTTTATATTCATCATGATTTATATTCATCATGGTTTATATTCATCATGGTTTATATTCATTGTTGTTAATATTCATCATGATTTATATTCATCATGATTTATATTCATCGTGATTTATATTCATCATGGTTTATATTCATCATGATTTATATTCATCATGGTTTATATTCATTATGGTTTATATTCATCGTGGTTTATATTCATCATGATTTATATTCATCATGGTTTATATTCATCATGGTTTATATTCATCATGATTTATATTCATCATGGTTTATATTCATCATGGTTTATATTCATCATGGTTTATATTCATCATGATTTATATTCATCGTGGTTTATATTCATTGTGATTCATATTCATCATGGTTTATATTCATTATGGTTTATATTCATCGTGGTTTATATTCATCATGATTTATATTCATCGTGGTTTATATTCATCATGATTTATATTCATCGTGGTTTATATTCATTGTGATTTATATTCATCGTGATTTATATTCATCGTGATTTATATTCATCATGATTTATATTCATCATGGTTTATATTCATCATGATTTATATTCATCATGGTTTATATTCATCATGATTTATATTAATCATGGTTTATATTCATCATGGTTTATATTCATCATGATTTATATTCATCATGGTTTATATTCATCATGATTTATATTCATCGTGGTTTATATTCATCATGATTTATATTCATCGTGGTTTATATTCATTGTGATTTATATTCATCATGGTTTATATTCATCATGGTTTATATTCATCATGGTTTATATTCATCATGATTTATATTCATCATGATTTATATTCATCGTGGTGTATATTCATCATGATTTATATTCATCATGATTTATATTCATCATGATTTATATTCATCATGATTTATATTCATCGTGGTGTATATTCATCGTGGTTTATATTCATCATGGTTTATATTCATCGTGGTTTATATTCATTGTGATTTATATTCATCATGGTTTATATTCATCATGGTTTATATTCATCGTGGTTTATATTCATCATGATTTATATTCATCATGGTTTATATTCATCATGGTTTATATTCATTGTTGTTAATATTCATCATGATTTATATTCATCATGATTTATATTCATCGTGATTTATATTCATCATGGTTTATATTCATCATGATTTATATTCATCATGGTTTATATTCATCATGATTTATATTCATCGTGATTTATATTCATCATGATTTATATTCATCATGGTTTATATTCATCGTGATTTATATTCATCATGGTTTATATTCATCATGATTTATATTCATCATGGTTTATATTCATCATGATTTATATTCATCGTGATTTATATTCATCATGATTTATATTCATCATGGTTTATATTCATCGTGATTTATATTCATCATGGTTTATATTCATCATGGTTTATATTCATCATGATTTATATTCATCATGGTTTATATTCATCATGGTTTATATTCATCGTGATTTATATTCATCATGGTTTATATTCATCATGGTTTATATTCATCATGATTTATATTCATCATGGTTTATATTCATCATGATTTATATTCATCATGGTTTATATTCATCATGATTTATATTCATCGTGATTTATATTCATCATGGTTTATATTCATCGTGATTTATATTCATCATGGTTTATATTCATCATGGTTTATATTCATCATGATTTATATTCATCATGGTTTATATTCATCATGATTTATATTCATCATGGTTTATATTCATCATGATTTATATTCATCATGATTTATATTCATCATGGTTTATATTCATCGTGATTTATATTCATCATGGTTTATATTCATCATGGTTTATATTCATCATGATTTATATTCATCATGGTTTATATTCATCATGATTTATATTCATCATGGTTTATATTCATCATGATTTATATTCATCGTGATTTATATTCATCATGATTTATATTCATCATGGTTTATATTCATCGTGATTTATATTCATCATGGTTTATATTCATCATGATTTATATTCATCATGGTTTATATTCATCATGATTTATATTCATCATGGTTTATATTCATCGTGGTTTATATTCATCATGATTTATATTCATCATGATTTATATTCATCATGGTTTATATTCATCATGGTTTATATTCATCATGATTTATATTCATCATGATTTATATTCATCATGGTTTATATTCATCATGATTTATATTCATCATGGTTTATATTCATTGTTGTTAATATTCATCATGGTTTATATTCATCATGGTTTATATTCATCATGGTTTATATTCATCATGGTTTATATTCATCGTGGTTTATATTCATTGTGATTTATATTCATCATGGTTTATATTCATCATGATTTATATTCATCATGGTTTATATTCATCATCATTTATATTCATCGTGGTTTATATTCATTGTGATTTATATTCATCATGGTTTATATTCATCATGGTTTATATTCATCGTGGTTTATATTCATCATGATTTATATTCATCGTGGTTTATATTCATCGTGGTTTATATTCATCATGATTTATATTCATCATGATTTATATTCATCGTGGTGTATATTCATCATGATTTATATTCATCATGGTTTATATTCATCATGATTTATATTCATCATGATTTATATTCATCATGGTTTATATTCATCATGGTTTATATTCATCGTGGTTTATATTCATCATGATTTATATTCATCATGGTTTATATTCATCGTGGTTTATATTCATCATGATTTATATTCATCATGATTTATATTCATCGTGGTTTATATTCAACATGATTTATATTCATCGTGGTTTATATTCATCATGATTTATATTCATCGTGGTTTATATTCATCGTGGTTTATATTCATCATGATTTATATTCATCATGATTTATATTCATCATGATTTATATTCATCGTGGTGTATATTCATCATGATTTATATTCATCATGGTTTATATTCATCATGATTTATATTCATCATGATTTATATTCATCATGGTTTATATTCATCATGATTTATATTCATCATGATTTATATTCATCGTGGTTTATATTCATCGTGGTGTATATTCATCATGATTTATATTCATCATGGTTTATATTCATCATGATTTATATTCATCATGATTTATATTCATCATGGTTTATATTCATCATGATTTATATTCATCATGATTTATATTCATCGTGGTTTATATTCATCATGGTTTATATTCATCATGATTTATATTCATCGTGGTTTATATTCATCGTGATTTATATTCATCATGGTTTATATTCATCATGGTTTATATTCATCATGATTTATATTCATCATGGTTTATATTCATCATGGTTTATATTCATCGTGGTTTATATTCATCATGATTTATATTCATCGTGGTTTATATTCATCATGGTTTATATTCATCATGATTTATATTCATCATGATTTATATTCATCATGATTTATATTCATCGTGGTGTATATTCATCATGATTTATATTCATCATGATTTATATTCATCATGGTTTATATTCATTGTTGTTAATATTCATCATGGTTTATATTCATTGTTGTTAATATTCATCATGGTTTATATTCATCATGATTTATATTCATCGTGGTTTATATTCATCGTGGTTTATATTCATTGTTGTTAATATTCATCATGATTTATATTCATCATGGTTTATATTCATTGTGATTTATATTCATCATGGTTTATATTCATCATGATTTATATTCATCATGATTTATATTCATCGTGGTTTATATTCATTGTGATTTATATTCATCATGGTTTATATTCATCATGATTTATATTCATCGTGATTTATTTTCATTGTGATTTATATTCATCATGGTTTATATTCATCATGATTTATATTCATCGTGATTTATATTCATCATGGTTTATATTCATCATGATTTATATTCATCGTGATTTATATTCATCATGATTTATATTCATCATGGTTTATATTCATCATGATTTATATTCATTGTTTTTTATATTCATCATGGTTTATATTCATCATGATTTATATTCATCGTGGTTTATATTCATCGTGATTTATATTCATCGTGGTTTATATTCATCATGGTTTATATTCATCATGGTTTATATTCATCATGGTTTATATTCATCATGGTTTATATTCATCGTTGTTAATATTCATCATTGATTATATTCGTCAGGGTTTATATTCATCGTGGTTTATATTCATGGTTTATATTCATCGTGGTTTATATTCATCATGATTTATATTCATCGTGATTTATATTCATCATGGTTTATATTCATCATGATTTATATTCATCGTGATTTATATTCATCATGGTTTATATTAATCATGATTTATATTCATTGTGGTTTATATTCATCATGATTTATATTCATCATGATTTATATTCAACATGATTTATATTCATCTTGGTTTATATTCATCGTGGTGTATATTCATCATGATTTATATTCATCGTAGTTTATATTCATCGTGGTTTATATTCATCATGATTTATATTCATCATGATTTATATTCATCGTAGTTTATATTCATCGTGGTTTATATTCATCATGGTTTATATTCATCATGGTTTATATTCATCATGGTTTATATTCATCATGATTTATATTCATCATGGTTTATATTCATCATGATTTATATTCATCATGGTTTATATTCATCATGATTTATATTCATCATGGTTTATATTCATCATGATTTATATTCATCATGATTTATATTCATCATGGTTTATATTCATCATGGTTTATATTCATCATGATTTATATTCATCATGATTTATATTCATCATGGTTTATATTCATTGTGATTTATATTCATCATGGTTTATATTCATCATGGTTTATATTCATCATGATTTATATTCATCATGATTTATATTCATCGTGGTTTATATTCATTGTGATTTATATTCATCATGGTTTATATTCATCATGGTTTATATTCATCGTGGTTTATATTCATCGTGGTTTATATTCATCATGATTTATATTCATCATGGTTTATATTCATCATGATTTATATTCATCATGGTTTATATTCATCATGATTTATATTCATCATGATTTATATTCATTGTGATTTATATTCATCATGGTTTATATTCATCATGATTTATATTCATCATGGTTTATATTCATCATGGTTTATATTCATCATGGTTTATATTCATCATGATTTATATTCATCATGGTTTATATTCATCATGATTTATATTCATCATGGTTTATATTCATCATGATTTATATTCATCATGATTTATATTCATTGTGATTTATATTCATCATGGTTTATATTCATCATGATTTATATTCATCATGGTTTATATTCATCATGGTTTATATTCATCATGGTTTATATTCATCATGATTTATATTCATAATGATTTATATTCATTGTGATTTATATTCATCATGGTTTATATTCATCATGGTTTATATTCATCATGATTTATATTCATCGTGGTTTATATTCATTGTGATTTATATTCATCGTGGTGTATATTTATCATGATTTATATTCATCGTAGTTTATATTCATCGTGGTTTATATTCATCATGATTTATATTCATCATGATTTATATTCATCGTAGTTTATATTCATCGTGGTTTATATTCATCATGGTTTATATTCATCATGGTTTATATTCATCATGGTTTATATTCATCATGATTTATATTCATCGTGGTTTATATTCATCATGGTTTATATTCATCATGATTTATATTCATCATGATTTATATTCATCATGATTTATATTCATCGTGGTTTATATTCATCATGGTTTATATTCATCATGGTTTATATTCATCGTGGTTTATATTCATCGTGATTTATATTCATCATGGTTTATATTCATCATGGTTTATGTTCATCATGATTTATATTCATCATGATTTATATTCATCGTGGTTTATATTCATCATGGTTTATATTCATCATGGTTTATATTCATCGTGGTTTATATTCATCATGATTTATATTCATCGTGGTTTATATTCATCATGGTTTATATTCATCATGATTTATATTCATCATGATTTATATTCATCATGATTTATATTCATCGTGGTGTATATTCATCATGATTTATATTCATCATGATTTATATTCATCATGGTTTATATTCATTGTTGTTAATATTCATCATGGTTTATATTCATTGTTGTTAATATTCATCATGGTTTATATTCATCATGATTTATATTCATCGTGGTTTATATTCATCGTGGTTTATATTCATCGTGGTTTATATTCATCATGATTTATATTCATCATGGTTTATATTCATTGTTGTTAATATTCATCATGATTTATATTCATCATGGTTTATATTCATTGTGATTTATATTCATCATGGTTTATATTCATCATGATTTATATTCATCATGATTTATATTCATCGTGGTTTATATTCATTGTGATTTATATTCATCATGGTTTATATTCATCATGATTTATATTCATCGTGATTTATTTTCATTGTGATTTATATTCATCATGGTTTATATTCATCATGATTTATATTCATCGTGATTTATATTCATCATGGTTTATATTCATCATGATTTATATTCATCGTGATTTATATTCATCATGATTTATATTCATCGTGGTTTATATTCATCATGATTTATATTCATCATGATTTATATTCATCATGGTTTATATTCATCGTGATTTATATTCATCGTGGTTTATATTCATCATGATTTATATTCATCGTGGTTTATATTCATCATGGTTTATATTCATCATGATTTATATTCATCATGATTTATATTCATCGTGGTGTATATTCATCATGATTTATATTCATCGTGGTTTATATTCATCATGGTTTATATTCATCATGATTTATATTCATCATGATTTATATTCATCGTGGTTTATATTCATCGTGGTTTATATTCATCATGATTTATATTCATCATGATTTATATTCATCGTGGTTTATATTCATCGTGGTTTATATTCATCATGGTTTATATTCATCGTGGTTTATATTCATCATGGTTTATATTCATCGTGGTGTATATTCATCATGATTTATATTCATCATGGTTTATATTCATCATGATTTATATTCATCGTGGTGTATATTCATCATGATTTATATTCATCGTAGTTTATATTCATCGTGGTTTATATTCATCATGATTTATATTCATCATGATTTATATTCATCGTAGTTTATATTCATCATGGTTTATATTCATCATGGTTTATATTCATCGTGGTTTATATTCATCATGATTTATATTCATCGTGGTTTATATTCATCATGGTTTATATTCATCGTGGTTTATATTCATCATGATTTATATTCATCATGGTTTATATTCATCGTGGTTTATATTCATCGTGATTTATATTCATCATGGTTTATATTCATCATGGTTTATATTCATCATGGTTTATATTCATCATGATTTATATTCATCGTGGTTTATATTCATCATGGTTTATATTCATCATGGTTTATATTCATCGTGGTTTATATTCATCGTGATTTATATTCATCATGGTTTATATTCATCATGGTTTATATTCATCATGATTTATATTCATCATGATTTATATTCATCATGGTTTATATTCATCATGGTTTATATTCATCGTGGTTTATATTCATCATGATTTATATTCATCGTGGTTTATATTCATCATGGTTTATATTCATCATGATTTATATTCATCATGATTTATATTCATCATGATTTATATTCATCGTGGTGTATATTCATCATGATTTATATTCATCATGATTTATATTCATCATGGTTTATATTCATTGTTGTTAATATTCATCATGGTTTATATTCATTGTTGTTAATATTCATCATGGTTTATATTCATCATGATTTATATTCATCGTGGTTTATATTCATCGTGGTTTATATTCATTGTTGTTAATATTCATCATGATTTATATTCATCATGGTTTATATTCATTGTGATTTATATTCATCATGGTTTATATTCATCATGATTTATATTCATCATGATTTATATTCATCGTGGTTTATATTCATTGTGATTTATATTCATCATGGTTTATATTCATCATGATTTATATTCATCGTGATTTATTTTCATTGTGATTTATATTCATCATGGTTTATATTCATCATGATTTATATTCATCGTGATTTATATTCATCATGGTTTATATTCATCATGATTTATATTCATCGTGATTTATATTCATCATGATTTATATTCATCATGGTTTATATTCATCATGATTTATATTCATTGTTTTTTATATTCATCATGGTTTATATTCATCATGATTTATATTCATCGTGGTTTATATTCATCGTGATTTATATTCATCGTGGTTTATATTCATCATGGTTTATATTCATCATGGTTTATATTCATCATGGTTTATATTCATCATGGTTTATATTCATCGTTGTTAATATTCATCATTGATTATATTCGTCAGGGTTTATATTCATCGTGGTTTATATTCATCATGATTTATATTCATCGTGATTTATATTCATCATGGTTTATATTCATCATGATTTATATTCATCGTGATTTATATTCATCATGGTTTATATTAATCATGATTTATATTCATTGTGGTGTATATTCATCATGATTTATATTCATCGTGGTTTATATTCATCGTGGTGTATATTCATCATGATTTATATTCATCGTGGTTTATATTCATCATGATTTATATTCATCATGATTTATATTCATCATGGTTTATATTCATCATGATTTATATTCATCGTGGTGTATATTCATCATGGTTTATATTCATCGTGGTTTATATTCATCGTGATTTATATTCATCATGGTTTATATTCATCATGATTTATATTCATCATGGTTTATATTCATCGTGGTTTATATTCATCGTGGTTTATATTCATCATGATTTATATTCATCATGGTTTATATTCATCATGGTTTATATTCATCATGATTTATATTCATCATGATTTATATTCATCATGGTTTATATTCATCATGGTTTATATTCATCGTGGTTTATATTCATCATGATTTATATTCATCGTGGTTTATATTCATCATGGTTTATATTCATCATGATTTATATTCATCATGATTTATATTCATCATGATTTATATTCATCGTGGTGTATATTCATCATGATTTATATTCATCATGATTTATATTCATCATGGTTTATATTCATTGTTGTTAATATTCATCATGGTTTATATTCATTGTTGTTAATATTCATCATGGTTTATATTCATCATGATTTATATTCATCGTGGTTTATATTCATCGTGGTTTATATTCATTGTTGTTAATATTCATCATGATTTATATTCATCATGGTTTATATTCATTGTGATTTATATTCATCATGGTTTATATTCATCATGATTTATATTCATCGTGATTTATTTTCATTGTGATTTATATTCATCATGGTTTATATTCATCGTGATTTATATTCATCATGGTTTATATTCATCATGATTTATATTCATCGTGATTTATTTTCATTGTGATTTATATTCATCATGGTTTATATTCATCGTGATTTATATTCATCATGGTTTATATTCATCATGGTTTATATTCATCGTGATTTATATTCATCATGGTTTATATTCATCATGATTTATATTCATCGTGGTTTATATTCATTGTGATTTATATTCATCATGGTTTATATTCATCATGATTTATATTCATCGTGATTTATTTTCATTGTGATTTATATTCATCATGGTTTATATTCATCATGATTTATATTCATCGTGATTTATATTCATCATGGTTTATATTCATCATGATTTATATTCATCGTGATTTATATTCATCATGATTTATATTCATCATGGTTTATATTCATCATGATTTATATTCATTGTTTTTTATATTCATCATGGTTTATATTCATCATGATTTATATTCATCGTGGTTTATATTCATCGTGATTTATATTCATCGTGGTTTATATTCATCATGGTTTATATTCATCATGGTTTATATTCATCATGGTTTATATTCATCATGGTTTATATTCATCGTTGTTAATATTCATCATTGATTATATTCGTCAGGGTTTATATTCATCGTGGTTTATATTCATGGTTTATATTCATCGTGGTTTATATTCATCATGATTTATATTCATCGTGATTTATATTCATCGTGATTTATATTCATCATGGTTTATATTCATCGTGGTTTATATTCATTGTGATTTATATTCATCATGGTTTATATTCATCATGGTTTATATTCATCGTGGTTTATATTCATCGTGGTTTATATTCATCATGATTTATATTCATCATGGTTTATATTCATCATGATTTATATTCATCATGGTTTATATTCATCATGATTTATATTCATCATGATTTATATTCATTGTGATTTATATTCATCATGGTTTATATTCATCATGATTTATATTCATCATGGTTTATATTCATCATGGTTTATATTCATCATGGTTTATATTCATCATGATTTATATTCATCATGGTTTATATTCATCATGATTTATATTCATCATGGTTTATATTCATCATGATTTATATTCATCATGATTTATATTCATTGTGATTTATATTCATCATGGTTTATATTCATCATGATTTATATTCATCATGGTTTATATTCATCATGGTTTATATTCATCATGGTTTATATTCATCATGATTTATATTCATAATGATTTATATTCATTGTGATTTATATTCATCATGGTTTATATTCATCATGGTTTATATTCATCATGATTTATATTCATCGTGGTTTATATTCATTGTGATTTATATTCATCGTGGTGTATATTTATCATGATTTATATTCATCGTAGTTTATATTCATCGTGGTTTATATTCATCATGATTTATATTCATCATGATTTATATTCATCGTAGTTTATATTCATCGTGGTTTATATTCATCATGGTTTATATTCATCATGGTTTATATTCATCATGGTTTATATTCATCATGATTTATATTCATCGTGGTTTATATTCATCATGGTTTATATTCATCATGATTTATATTCATCATGATTTATATTCATCATGATTTATATTCATCGTGGTTTATATTCATCATGGTTTATATTCATCATGGTTTATATTCATCGTGGTTTATATTCATCGTGATTTATATTCATCATGGTTTATATTCATCATGGTTTATGTTCATCATGATTTATATTCATCATGATTTATATTCATCGTGGTTTATATTCATCATGGTTTATATTCATCATGGTTTATATTCATCGTGGTTTATATTCATCATGATTTATATTCATCGTGGTTTATATTCATCATGGTTTATATTCATCATGATTTATATTCATCATGATTTATATTCATCATGATTTATATTCATCGTGGTGTATATTCATCATGATTTATATTCATCATGATTTATATTCATCATGGTTTATATTCATTGTTGTTAATATTCATCATGGTTTATATTCATTGTTGTTAATATTCATCATGGTTTATATTCATCATGATTTATATTCATCGTGGTTTATATTCATCGTGGTTTATATTCATCGTGGTTTATATTCATCATGATTTATATTCATCATGGTTTATATTCATTGTTGTTAATATTCATCATGATTTATATTCATCATGGTTTATATTCATTGTGATTTATATTCATCATGGTTTATATTCATCATGATTTATATTCATCATGATTTATATTCATCGTGGTTTATATTCATTGTGATTTATATTCATCATGGTTTATATTCATCATGATTTATATTCATCGTGATTTATTTTCATTGTGATTTATATTCATCATGGTTTATATTCATCATGATTTATATTCATCGTGATTTATATTCATCATGGTTTATATTCATCATGATTTATATTCATCGTGATTTATATTCATCATGATTTATATTCATCGTGGTTTATATTCATCATGATTTATATTCATCATGATTTATATTCATCATGGTTTATATTCATCGTGATTTATATTCATCGTGGTTTATATTCATCATGATTTATATTCATCGTGGTTTATATTCATCATGGTTTATATTCATCATGATTTATATTCATCATGATTTATATTCATCGTGGTGTATATTCATCATGATTTATATTCATCGTGGTTTATATTCATCATGGTTTATATTCATCATGATTTATATTCATCATGATTTATATTCATCGTGGTTTATATTCATCGTGGTTTATATTCATCATGATTTATATTCATCATGATTTATATTCATCGTGGTTTATATTCATCATGGTTTATATTCATCGTGGTTTATATTCATCATGGTTTATATTCATCGTGGTGTATATTCATCATGATTTATATTCATCATGGTTTATATTCATCATGATTTATATTCATCGTGGTGTATATTCATCATGATTTATATTCATCGTAGTTTATATTCATCGTGGTTTATATTCATCATGATTTATATTCATCATGATTTATATTCATCGTAGTTTATATTCATCATGGTTTATATTCATCATGGTTTATATTCATCGTGGTTTATATTCATCATGATTTATATTCATCGTGGTTTATATTCATCATGGTTTATATTCATCGTGGTTTATATTCATCATGATTTATATTCATCATGGTTTATATTCATCGTGGTTTATATTCATCGTGATTTATATTCATCATGGTTTATATTCATCATGGTTTATATTCATCATGGTTTATATTCATCATGATTTATATTCATCGTGGTTTATATTCATCATGGTTTATATTCATCATGGTTTATATTCATCGTGGTTTATATTCATCGTGATTTATATTCATCATGGTTTATATTCATCATGGTTTATATTCATCATGATTTATATTCATCATGATTTATATTCATCATGGTTTATATTCATCATGGTTTATATTCATCGTGGTTTATATTCATCATGATTTATATTCATCGTGGTTTATATTCATCATGGTTTATATTCATCATGATTTATATTCATCATGATTTATATTCATCATGATTTATATTCATCGTGGTGTATATTCATCATGATTTATATTCATCATGATTTATATTCATCATGGTTTATATTCATTGTTGTTAATATTCATCATGGTTTATATTCATTGTTGTTAATATTCATCATGGTTTATATTCATCATGATTTATATTCATCGTGGTTTATATTCATCGTGGTTTATATTCATTGTTGTTAATATTCATCATGATTTATATTCATCATGGTTTATATTCATTGTGATTTATATTCATCATGGTTTATATTCATCATGATTTATATTCATCATGATTTATATTCATCGTGGTTTATATTCATTGTGATTTATATTCATCATGGTTTATATTCATCATGATTTATATTCATCGTGATTTATTTTCATTGTGATTTATATTCATCATGGTTTATATTCATCATGATTTATATTCATCGTGATTTATATTCATCATGGTTTATATTCATCATGATTTATATTCATCGTGATTTATATTCATCATGATTTATATTCATCATGGTTTATATTCATCATGATTTATATTCATTGTTTTTTATATTCATCATGGTTTATATTCATCATGATTTATATTCATCGTGGTTTATATTCATCGTGATTTATATTCATCGTGGTTTATATTCATCATGGTTTATATTCATCATGGTTTATATTCATCATGGTTTATATTCATCATGGTTTATATTCATCGTTGTTAATATTCATCATTGATTATATTCGTCAGGGTTTATATTCATCGTGGTTTATATTCATCATGATTTATATTCATCGTGATTTATATTCATCATGGTTTATATTCATCATGATTTATATTCATCGTGATTTATATTCATCATGGTTTATATTAATCATGATTTATATTCATTGTGGTGTATATTCATCATGATTTATATTCATCGTGGTTTATATTCATCGTGGTGTATATTCATCATGATTTATATTCATCGTGGTTTATATTCATCATGATTTATATTCATCATGATTTATATTCATCATGGTTTATATTCATCATGATTTATATTCATCGTGGTGTATATTCATCATGGTTTATATTCATCGTGGTTTATATTCATCGTGATTTATATTCATCATGGTTTATATTCATCATGATTTATATTCATCATGGTTTATATTCATCGTGGTTTATATTCATCGTGGTTTATATTCATCATGATTTATATTCATCATGGTTTATATTCATCATGGTTTATATTCATCATGATTTATATTCATCATGATTTATATTCATCATGGTTTATATTCATCATGGTTTATATTCATCGTGGTTTATATTCATCATGATTTATATTCATCGTGGTTTATATTCATCATGGTTTATATTCATCATGATTTATATTCATCATGATTTATATTCATCATGATTTATATTCATCGTGGTGTATATTCATCATGATTTATATTCATCATGATTTATATTCATCATGGTTTATATTCATTGTTGTTAATATTCATCATGGTTTATATTCATTGTTGTTAATATTCATCATGGTTTATATTCATCATGATTTATATTCATCGTGGTTTATATTCATCGTGGTTTATATTCATTGTTGTTAATATTCATCATGATTTATATTCATCATGGTTTATATTCATTGTGATTTATATTCATCATGGTTTATATTCATCATGATTTATATTCATCGTGATTTATTTTCATTGTGATTTATATTCATCATGGTTTATATTCATCGTGATTTATATTCATCATGGTTTATATTCATCATGATTTATATTCATCGTGATTTATTTTCATTGTGATTTATATTCATCATGGTTTATATTCATCGTGATTTATATTCATCATGGTTTATATTCATCATGGTTTATATTCATCGTGATTTATATTCATCATGGTTTATATTCATCATGATTTATATTCATCGTGGTTTATATTCATTGTGATTTATATTCATCATGGTTTATATTCATCATGATTTATATTCATCGTGATTTATTTTCATTGTGATTTATATTCATCATGGTTTATATTCATCATGATTTATATTCATCGTGATTTATATTCATCATGGTTTATATTCATCATGATTTATATTCATCGTGATTTATATTCATCATGATTTATATTCATCATGGTTTATATTCATCATGATTTATATTCATTGTTTTTTATATTCATCATGGTTTATATTCATCATGATTTATATTCATCGTGGTTTATATTCATCGTGATTTATATTCATCGTGGTTTATATTCATCATGGTTTATATTCATCATGGTTTATATTCATCATGGTTTATATTCATCATGGTTTATATTCATCGTTGTTAATATTCATCATTGATTATATTCGTCAGGGTTTATATTCATCGTGGTTTATATTCATGGTTTATATTCATCGTGGTTTATATTCATCATGATTTATATTCATCGTGATTTATATTCATCGTGATTTATATTCATCATGGTTTATATTAATCATGATTTATATTCATTGTGGTGTATATTCATCATGATTTATATTCATCGTGGTTTATATTCATCGTGGTGTATATTCATCATGATTTATATTCATCGTGGTTTATATTCATCATGATTTATATTCATCATGATTTATATTCATCGTAGTTTATATTCATCGTGGTTTATATTCATCATGGTTTATATTCATCATGGTTTATATTCATCATGGTTTATATTCATCATGATTTATATTCATCATGGTTTATATTCATCATGATTTATATTCATCATGATTTATATTCATCATGGTTTATATTCATCATGGTTTATATTCATCATGGTTTATATTCATCATGATTTATATTCATCGTGGTTTATATTCATCATGATTTATATTCATCATGATTTATATTCATCGTAGTTTATATTCATCGTGGTTTATATTCATCATGGTTTATATTCATCATGATTTATATTCATCATGATTTATATTCATCATGATTTATATTCATCATGGTTTATATTCATCATGGTTTATATTCATCATGATTTATATTCATCATGATTTATATTCATCATGATTTATATTCATCATGATTTATATTCATCATGGTTTATATTCATCATGGTTTATATTCATCATGATTTATATTCATCATGGTTTATATTCATCATGATTTATATTCATCATGATTTATATTCATCATGGTTTATATTCATCATGGTTTATATTCATCATGATTTATATTCATCATGGTTTATATTCATTGTGATTTATATTCATCATGGTTTATATTCATCATGATTTATATTCATCATGATTTATATTCATCGTGGTTTATATTCATTGTGATTTATATTCATCATGGTTTATATTCATCATGGTTTATATTCATCGTGGTTTATATTCATCGTGGTTTATATTCATCATGATTTATATTCATCATGGTTTATATTCATCATGATTTATATTCATCATGGTTTATATTCATCATGATTTATATTCATCATGATTTATATTCATTGTGATTTATATTCATCGTGGTTTATATTCATCGTGGTTTATATTCATCGTGGTTTATATTCATCATGATTTATATTCATCATGGTTTATATTCATCATGGTTTATATTCATCATGGTTTATATTCATCATGATTTATATTCATAATGATTTATATTCATTGTGATTTATATTCATCATGGTTTATATTCATCGTGGTTTATATTCATCGTGATTTATATTCATCATGGTTTATATTCATCATGGTTTATGTTCATCATGATTTATATTCATCATGATTTATATTCATCGTGGTTTATATTCATCATGGTTTATATTCATCATGGTTTATATTCATCGTGGTTTATATTCATCATGATTTATATTCATCGTGGTTTATATTCATCATGGTTTATATTCATCATGATTTATATTCATCATGATTTATATTCATCATGATTTATATTCATCATGATTTATATTCATCGTGGTGTATATTCATCATGATTTATATTCATCATGATTTATATTCATCATGGTTTATATTCATTGTTGTTAATATTCATCATGGTTTATATTCATTGTTGTTAATATTCATCATGGTTTATATTCATCATGATTTATATTCATCGTGGTTTATATTCATCGTGGTTTATATTCATCATGATTTATATTCATCATGGTTTATATTCATTGTTGTTAATATTCATCATGATTTATATTCATCATGGTTTATATTCATTGTGATTTATATTCATCATGGTTTATATTCATCATGATTTATATTCATCATGATTTATATTCATCGTGGTTTATATTCATTGTGATTTATATTCATCATGGTTTATATTCATCGTGATTTATATTCATCGTGATTTATTTTCATTGTGATTTATATTCATCATGGTTTATATTCATCATGATTTATATTCATCGTGATTTATATTCATCATGGTTTATATTCATCATGATTTATATTCATCGTGATTTATATTCATCATGATTTATATTCATCGTGGTTTATATTCATCATGATTTATATTCATCATGATTTGTATTCATCATGGTTTATATTCATCGTGATTTATATTCATCGTGGTTTATATTCATCATGATTTATATTCATCGTGGTTTATATTCATCATGGTTTATATTCATCATGATTTATATTCATCATGATTTATATTCATCGTGGTGTATATTCATCATGATTTATATTCATCGTGGTTTATATTCATCATGGTTTATATTCATCATGATTTATATTCATCATGATTTATATTCATCGTGGTTTATATTCATCGTGGTTTATATTCATCATGGTTTATATTCATCGTGGTTTATATTCATCATGGTTTATATTCATCGTGGTGTATATTCATCATGATTTATATTCATCATGGTTTATATTCATCATGATTTATATTCATCGTGGTGTATATTCATCATGATTTATATTCATCGTAGTTTATATTCATCGTGGTTTATATTCATCATGATTTATATTCATCATGATTTATATTCATCGTAGTTTATATTCATCATGGTTTATATTCATCATGGTTTATATTCATCGTGGTTTATATTCATCATGATTTATATTCATCGTGGTTTATATTCATCATGGTTTATATTCATCGTGGTTTATATTCATCATGATTTATATTCATCATGGTTTATATTCATCGTGGTTTATATTCATCGTGATTTATATTCATCATGGTTTATATTCATCATGGTTTATATTCATCATGGTTTATATTCATCATGATTTATATTCATCGTGGTTTATATTCATCATGGTTTATATTCATCATGGTTTATATTCATCGTGGTTTATATTCATCGTGATTTATATTCATCATGGTTTATATTCATCATGGTTTATATTCATCATGATTTATATTCATCATGATTTATATTCATCATGGTTTATATTCATCATGGTTTATATTCATCGTGGTTTATATTCATCATGATTTATATTCATCGTGGTTTATATTCATCATGGTTTATATTCATCATGATTTATATTCATCATGATTTATATTCATCATGATTTATATTCATCGTGGTGTATATTCATCATGATTTATATTCATCATGATTTATATTCATCATGGTTTATATTCATTGTTGTTAATATTCATCATGGTTTATATTCATTGTTGTTAATATTCATCATGGTTTATATTCATCATGATTTATATTCATCGTGGTTTATATTCATCGTGGTTTATATTCATTGTTGTTAATATTCATCATGATTTATATTCATCATGGTTTATATTCATTGTGATTTATATTCATCATGGTTTATATTCATCATGATTTATATTCATCATGATTTATATTCATCGTGGTTTATATTCATTGTGATTTATATTCATCATGGTTTATATTCATCATGATTTATATTCATCGTGATTTATTTTCATTGTGATTTATATTCATCATGGTTTATATTCATCATGATTTATATTCATCGTGATTTATATTCATCATGGTTTATATTCATCATGATTTATATTCATCGTGATTTATATTCATCATGATTTATATTCATCATGGTTTATATTCATCATGATTTATATTCATTGTTTTTTATATTCATCATGGTTTATATTCATCATGATTTATATTCATCGTGGTTTATGTTCATCGTGATTTATATTCATCGTGGTTTATATTCATCATGGTTTATATTCATCATGGTTTATATTCATCATGGTTTATATTCATCATGGTTTATATTCATCGTTGTTAATATTCATCATTGATTATATTCGTCAGGGTTTATATTCATCGTGGTTTATATTCATGGTTTATATTCATCGTGGTTTATATTCATCATGATTTATATTCATCGTGATTTATATTCATCATGGTTTATATTCATCATGATTTATATTCATCGTGATTTATATTCATCATGGTTTATATTAATCATGATTTATATTCATTGTGGTGTATATTCATCATGATTTATATTCATCGTGGTTTATATTCATCGTGGTGTATATTCATCATGATTTATATTCATCGTGGTTTATATTCATCATGATTTATATTCATCATGATTTATATTCATCGTAGTTTATATTCATCGTGGTTTATATTCATCATGGTTTATATTCATCATGGTTTATATTCATCATGGTTTATATTCATCATGATTTATATTCATCATGGTTTATATTCATCATGATTTATATTCATCATGATTTATATTCATCATGGTTTATATTCATCATGGTTTATATTCATCATGGTTTATATTCATCATGGTTTATATTCATCGTGGTTTATATTCATCATGATTTATATTCATCATGATTTATATTCATCGTAGTTTATATTCATCGTGGTTTATATTCATCATGGTTTATATTCATCATGGTTTATATTCATCATGATTTATATTCATCATGGTTTATATTCATCATGATTTATATTCATCATGATTTATATTCATCATGGTTTATATTCATCATGGTTTATATTCATCATGATTTATATTCATCATGGTTTATATTCATCATGATTTATATTCATCATGATTTATATTCATCATGGTTTATATTCATCATGATTTATATTCATCATGGTTTATATTCATCATGATTTATATTCATCATGGTTTATATTCATCATGATTTATATTCATCATGGTTTATATTCATTGTGATTTATATTCATCATGGTTTATATTCATCATGATTTATATTCATCATGATTTATATTCATCGTGGTTTATATTCATTGTGATTTATATTCATCATGGTTTATATTCATCATGGTTTATATTCATCGTGGTTTATATTCATCGTGGTTTATATTCATCATGATTTATATTCATCATGGTTTATATTCATCATGATTTATATTCATCATGGTTTATATTCATCATGATTTATATTCATCATGATTTATATTCATTGTGATTTATATTCATCGTGGTTTATATTCATCGTGGTTTATATTCATCGTGGTTTATATTCATCATGATTTATATTCATCATGGTTTATATTCATCATGGTTTATATTCATCATGGTTTATATTCATCATGATTTATATTCATAATGATTTATATTCATTGTGATTTATATTCATCATGGTTTATATTCATCATGGTTTATATTCATCATGATTTATATTCATCGTGGTTTATATTCATCATGATTTATATTCATCATGGTTTATATTCATCATGATTTATATTCATTGTGATTTATATTCATCGTGGTGTATATTCATCATGATTTATATTCATCGTAGTTTATATTCATCGTGGTTTATATTCATCATGATTTATATTCATCATGATTTATATTCATCGTAGTTTATATTCATCGTGGTTTATATTCATCATGGTTTATATTCATCATGATTTATATTCATCGTAGTTTATATTCATCGTGGTTTATATTCATCATGATTTATATTCATTGTGATTTATATTCATCGTGGTGTATATTCATCATGATTTATATTCATCGTAGTTTATATTCATCGTGGTTTATATTCATCATGATTTATATTCATCATGATTTATATTCATCGTAGTTTATATTCATCGTGGTTTATATTCATCATGATTTATATTCATCATGATTTATATTCATCGTAGTTTATATTCATCGTGGTTTATATTCATCATGATTTATATTCATCATGGTTTATATTCATCATGATTTATATTCATTGTGATTTATATTCATCGTGGTGTATATTCATCATGATTTATATTCATCGTAGTTTATATTCATCGTGGTTTATATTCATCATGATTTATATTCATCATGATTTATATTCATCGTAGTTTATATTCATCGTGGTTTATATTCATCATGGTTTATATTCATCATGGTTTATATTCATCATGGTTTATATTCATCATGATTTATATTCATCGTGGTTTATATTCATCATGGTTTATATTCATCATGATTTATATTCATCATGATTTATATTCATCATGATTTATATTCATCATGATTTATATTCATCGTGGTTTATATTCATCATGGTTTATATTCATCATGGTTTATATTCATCGTGGTTTATATTCATCGTGATTTATATTCATCATGGTTTATATTCATCATGGTTTATGTTCATCATGATTTATATTCATCATGATTTATATTCATCGTGGTTTATATTCATCATGGTTTATATTCATCATGGTTTATATTCATCGTGGTTTATATTCATCATGATTTATATTCATCGTGGTTTATATTCATCATGGTTTATATTCATCATGATTTATATTCATCATGATTTATATTCATCATGATTTATATTCATCGTGGTGTATATTCATCTTGATTTATATTCATCATGATTTATATTCATCATGGTTTATATTCATTGTTGTTAATATTCATCATGGTTTATATTCATTGTTGTTAATATTCATCATGGTTTATATTCATCATGATTTATATTCATCGTGGTTTATATTCATCGTGGTTTATATTCATCGTGGTTTATATTCATCATGATTTATATTCATCATGGTTTATATTCATTGTTGTTAATATTCATCATGATTTATATTCATCATGGTTTATATTCATTGTGATTTATATTCATCATGGTTTATATTCATCATGATTTATATTCATCATGATTTATATTCATCGTGGTTTATATTCATTGTGATTTATATTCATCATGGTTTATATTCATCATGATTTATATTCATCGTGATTTATTTTCATTGTGATTTATATTCATCATGGTTTATATTCATCGTGGTGTATATTCATCATGATTTATATTCATCGTGGTTTATATTCATCATGGTTTATATTCATCATGATTTATATTCATCATGATTTATATTCATCGTGGTTTATATTCATCGTGGTTTATATTCATCGTGGTTTATATTCATCATGATTTATATTCATCGTGGTTTATATTCATCATGGTTTATATTCATCATGATTTATATTCATCATGATTTATATTCATCGTGGTTTATATTCATCGTGGTTTATATTCATCATGGTTTATATTCATCATGGTTTATATTCATCATGATTTATATTCATCATGATTTATATTCATCATGATTTATATTCATCATGGTTTATATTCATCATGATTTATATTCATCATGATTTATATTCATCATGATTTATATTCATCGTGGTTTATATTCATCATGATTTATATTCATCGTGATTTATATTCATTGTGATTTATATTCATCATGATTTATATTCATCGTGGTTTATATTCATCATGATTTATATTCATCGTGATTTATATTCATCGTGATTTATATTCATCATGATTTATTTTCATCGTAGTTTATATTCATCGTGGTTTATATTCATCAAGATTTATATTCATCGTGGTTTATATTCATCATGATTTATATTCATCATGGTTTATATTCATCATGGTTTATATTCATTGTTGTTAATATTCATCATGGTTTATATTCATCATGGTTTATATTCATTGTTGTTAATATTGATCATGGTTTATATTCATCATGATTTATATTCATTGTGATTTATATTCATCATGGTTTATATTCATCATGATTTATATTCATCATGATTTATATTAATCGTGGTTTATATTCATTG
Source organism: Embiotoca jacksoni (assembly GCF_022577435.1). Classification (NCBI taxonomy): domain Eukaryota; kingdom Metazoa; phylum Chordata; class Actinopteri; family Embiotocidae; genus Embiotoca; species Embiotoca jacksoni. Next base: position 317,150 of record NW_027185307.1, on the reverse strand, counting down.
TGATTTATATTCATCATGGTTTATATTCATCATGATTTATATTCATCGTGATTTATATTCATTGTGATTTATATTCATCATGGTTTATATTCATCATGATTTATATTCATCGTGATTTATATTCATCATGGTTTATATTCATCATGATTTATATTCATCGTGATTTATATTCATCATGATTTATATTCATCATGGTTTATATTCATCATGATTTATATTCATTGTGATTTATATTCATCATGGTTTATATTCATCATGATTTATATTCATCATGATTTATATTCATCGTGGTTTATATTCATTGTGATTTATATTCATCATGGTTTATATTAATCATGATTTATATTCATCGTGATTTATATTCATCATGGTTTATATTCATCATGATTTATATTCATCGTGATTTATATTCATCATGGTTTATATTCATCGTGGTGTATATTCATCATGATTTATATTCATCATGGTTTATATTCATTGTTGTTAATATTCATCATGGTTTATATTCATCATGGTTTATATTCATTGTTGTTAATATTGATCATGGTTTATATTCATCATGATTTATATTCATTGTGATTTATATTCATCATGGTTTATATTCATCATGATTTATATTCATCATGATTTATATTCATCGTGGTTTATATTCATCGTGATTTATATTCATCATGGTTTATATTCATCATGATTTATTTTCATCATGATTTATATTCATCATGATTTATATTCATCATGATTTATATTCATCGTGGTTTATATTCATCATGGTTTATATTCATCATGATTTATATTCATCATGATTTATATTCATCATGGTTTATATTCATCATGGTTTATATTCATCATGATTTATATTCATCGTGATTTATATTCATCATGGTTTATATTCATCATGATTTATATTCATCATGATTTATATTCATCATGGTTTATATTCATTGTTGTTTATATTCATCATGATTTATATTCATCATGATTTATATTCATCGTGATTTATATTCATCATGGTTTATATTCATCATGATTTATATTCATCATGGTTTATATTCATCCTGATTTATTTTCATCGTAGTTTATATTCATCGTGGTTTATATTCATCATGATTTATTTTCATCGTAGTTTATATTCATCGTGGTTTATATTCATCAAGATTTATATTCATCGTGGTTTATATTCATCATGATTTATATTCATCATGGTTTATATTCATCATGGTTTATATTCATTGTTGTTAATATTCATCATGGTTTATATTCATTGTTGTTAATATTGATCATGGTTTATATTCATCCTGATTTATATTCATTGTGATTTATATTCATCATGATTTATATTCATCGTAGTTTATATTCATCATGGTTTATATTCATCATGGTTTATATTCATCGTGGTTTATATTCATCATGATTTATATTCATCGTGGTTTATATTCATCATGGTTTATATTCATCGTGGTTTATATTCATCATGATTTATATTCATCATGGTTTATATTCATCGTGGTTTATATTCATCGTGATTTATATTCATCATGGTTTATATTCATCATGGTTTATATTCATCATGGTTTATATTCATCATGATTTATATTCATCGTGGTTTATATTCATCATGGTTTATATTCATCATGGTTTATATTCATCGTGGTTTATATTCATCGTGATTTATATTCATCATGGTTTATATTCATCATGGTTTATATTCATCATGATTTATATTCATCATGATTTATATTCATCATGGTTTATATTCATCATGGTTTATATTCATCGTGGTTTATATTCATCATGATTTATATTCATCGTGGTTTATATTCATCATGGTTTATATTCATCATGATTTATATTCATCATGATTTATATTCATCATGATTTATATTCATCGTGGTGTATATTCATCATGATTTATATTCATCATGATTTATATTCATCATGGTTTATATTCATTGTTGTTAATATTCATCATGGTTTATATTCATTGTTGTTAATATTCATCATGGTTTATATTCATCATGATTTATATTCATCGTGGTTTATATTCATCGTGGTTTATATTCATTGTTGTTAATATTCATCATGATTTATATTCATCATGGTTTATATTCATTGTGATTTATATTCATCATGGTTTATATTCATCATGATTTATATTCATCATGATTTATATTCATCGTGGTATATATTCATTGTGATTTATATTCATCATGGTTTATATTCATCATGATTTATATTCATCGTGATTTATTTTCATTGTGATTTATATTCATCATGGTTTATATTCATCATGATTTATATTCATCGTGATTTATATTCATCATGGTTTATATTCATCATGATTTATATTCATCGTGATTTATATTCATCATGATTTATATTCATCATGGTTTATATTCATCATGATTTATATTCATTGTTTTTTATATTCATCATGGTTTATATTCATCATGATTTATATTCATCGTGGTTTATATTCATCGTGATTTATATTCATCGTGGTTTATATTCATCATGGTTTATATTCATCATGGTTTATATTCATCATGGTTTATATTCATCATGGTTTATATTCATCGTTGTTAATATTCATCATTGATTATATTCGTCAGGGTTTATATTCATCGTGGTTTATATTCATCATGATTTATATTCATCGTGATTTATATTCATCATGGTTTATATTCATCATGATTTATATTCATCGTGATTTATATTCATCATGGTTTATATTAATCATGATTTATATTCATTGTGGTGTATATTCATCATGATTTATATTCATCGTGGTTTATATTCATCGTGGTGTATATTCATCATGATTTATATTCATCGTGGTTTATATTCATCATGATTTATATTCATCATGATTTATATTCATCATGGTTTATATTCATCATGATTTATATTCATCGTGGTGTATATTCATCATGGTTTATATTCATCGTGGTTTATATTCATCGTGATTTATATTCATCATGGTTTATATTCATCATGATTTATATTCATCATGGTTTATATTCATCGTGATTTATATTCATCATGATTTATATTCATCATGGTTTATATTCATCATGGTTTATATTCATCGTGGTTTATATTCATCATGATTTATATTCATCGTGGTTTATATTCATCATGGTTTATATTCATCATGATTTATATTCATCATGATTTATATTCATCATGATTTATATTCATCGTGGTGTATATTCATCATGATTTATATTCATCATGATTTATATTCATCATGGTTTATATTCATTGTTGTTAATATTCATCATGGTTTATATTCATTGTTGTTAATATTCATCATGGTTTATATTCATCATGATTTATATTCATCGTGGTTTATATTCATCGTGGTTTATATTCATTGTTGTTAATATTCATCATGATTTATATTCATCATGGTTTATATTCATTGTGATTTATATTCATCATGGTTTATATTCATCATGATTTATATTCATCGTGATTTATTTTCATTGTGATTTATATTCATCATGGTTTATATTCATCGTGATTTATATTCATCATGGTTTATATTCATCATGATTTATATTCATCGTGATTTATTTTCATTGTGATTTATATTCATCATGGTTTATATTCATCGTGATTTATATTCATCATGGTTTATATTCATCATGGTTTATATTCATCGTGATTTATATTCATCATGGTTTATATTCATCATGATTTATATTCATCGTGGTTTATATTCATTGTGATTTATATTCATCATGGTTTATATTCATCATGATTTATATTCATCGTGATTTATTTTCATTGTGATTTATATTCATCATGGTTTATATTCATCATGATTTATATTCATCGTGATTTATATTCATCATGGTTTATATTCATCATGATTTATATTCATCGTGATTTATATTCATCATGATTTATATTCATCATGGTTTATATTCATCATGATTTATATTCATTGTTTTTTATATTCATCATGGTTTATATTCATCATGATTTATATTCATCGTGGTTTATATTCATCGTGATTTATATTCATCGTGGTTTATATTCATCATGGTTTATATTCATCATGGTTTATATTCATCATGGTTTATATTCATCATGGTTTATATTCATCGTTGTTAATATTCATCATTGATTATATTCGTCAGGGTTTATATTCATCGTGGTTTATATTCATGGTTTATATTCATCGTGGTTTATATTCATCATGATTTATATTCATCGTGATTTATATTCATCATGGTTTATATTCATCATGATTTATATTCATCGTGATTTATATTCATCATGGTTTATATTAATCATGATTTATATTCATTGTGGTGTATATTCATCATGATTTATATTCATCGTGGTTTATATTCATCGTGGTGTATATTCATCATGATTTATATTCATCGTGGTTTATATTCATCATGATTTATATTCATCATGATTTATATTCATCGTAGTTTATATTCATCGTGGTTTATATTCATCATGGTTTATATTCATCATGGTTTATATTCATCATGGTTTATATTCATCATGATTTATATTCATCATGGTTTATATTCATCATGATTTATATTCATCATGATTTATATTCATCATGGTTTATATTCATCATGGTTTATATTCATCATGGTTTATATTCATCATGATTTATATTCATCGTGGTTTATATTCATCATGATTTATATTCATCATGATTTATATTCATCGTAGTTTATATTCATCGTGGTTTATATTCATCATGGTTTATATTCATCATGGTTTATATTCATCATGGTTTATATTCATCATGATTTATATTCATCATGATTTATATTCATCATGATTTATATTCATCATGGTTTATATTCATCATGGTTTATATTCATCATGATTTATATTCATCATGGTTTATATTCATCATGATTTATATTCATCATGATTTATATTCATCATGGTTTATATTCATCATGGTTTATATTCATCATGATTTATATTCATCATGGTTTATATTCATTGTGATTTATATTCATCATGGTTTATATTCATCATGATTTATATTCATCATGATTTATATTCATCGTGGTTTATATTCATTGTGATTTATATTCATCATGGTTTATATTCATCATGGTTTATATTCATCGTGGTTTATATTCATCGTGGTTTATATTCATCATGATTTATATTCATCATGGTTTATATTCATCATGATTTATATTCATCATGGTTTATATTCATCATGATTTATATTCATCATGATTTATATTCATTGTGATTTATATTCATCGTGGTTTATATTCATCGTGGTTTATATTCATCGTGGTTTATATTCATCATGATTTATATTCATCATGGTTTATATTCATCATGGTTTATATTCATCATGGTTTATATTCATCATGATTTATATTCATAATGATTTATATTCATTGTGATTTATATTCATCATGGTTTATATTCATCGTGGTTTATATTCATCGTGATTTATATTCATCATGGTTTATATTCATCATGGTTTATGTTCATCATGATTTATATTCATCATGATTTATATTCATCGTGGTTTATATTCATCATGGTTTATATTCATCATGGTTTATATTCATCGTGGTTTATATTCATCATGATTTATATTCATCGTGGTTTATATTCATCATGGTTTATATTCATCATGATTTATATTCATCATGATTTATATTCATCATGATTTATATTCATCATGATTTATATTCATCGTGGTGTATATTCATCATGATTTATATTCATCATGATTTATATTCATCATGGTTTATATTCATTGTTGTTAATATTCATCATGGTTTATATTCATTGTTGTTAATATTCATCATGGTTTATATTCATCATGATTTATATTCATCGTGGTTTATATTCATCGTGGTTTATATTCATCATGATTTATATTCATCATGGTTTATATTCATTGTTGTTAATATTCATCATGATTTATATTCATCATGGTTTATATTCATTGTGATTTATATTCATCATGGTTTATATTCATCATGATTTATATTCATCATGATTTATATTCATCGTGGTTTATATTCATTGTGATTTATATTCATCATGGTTTATATTCATCGTGATTTATATTCATCGTGATTTATTTTCATTGTGATTTATATTCATCATGGTTTATATTCATCATGATTTATATTCATCGTGATTTATATTCATCATGGTTTATATTCATCATGATTTATATTCATCGTGATTTATATTCATCATGATTTATATTCATCGTGGTTTATATTCATCATGATTTATATTCATCATGATTTGTATTCATCATGGTTTATATTCATCGTGATTTATATTCATCGTGGTTTATATTCATCATGATTTATATTCATCGTGGTTTATATTCATCATGGTTTATATTCATCATGATTTATATTCATCATGATTTATATTCATCGTGGTGTATATTCATCATGATTTATATTCATCGTGGTTTATATTCATCATGGTTTATATTCATCATGATTTATATTCATCATGATTTATATTCATCGTGGTTTATATTCATCGTGGTTTATATTCATCATGGTTTATATTCATCGTGGTTTATATTCATCATGGTTTATATTCATCGTGGTGTATATTCATCATGATTTATATTCATCATGGTTTATATTCATCATGATTTATATTCATCGTGGTGTATATTCATCATGATTTATATTCATCGTAGTTTATATTCATCGTGGTTTATATTCATCATGATTTATATTCATCATGATTTATATTCATCGTAGTTTATATTCATCATGGTTTATATTCATCATGGTTTATATTCATCGTGGTTTATATTCATCATGATTTATATTCATCGTGGTTTATATTCATCATGGTTTATATTCATCGTGGTTTATATTCATCATGATTTATATTCATCATGGTTTATATTCATCGTGGTTTATATTCATCGTGATTTATATTCATCATGGTTTATATTCATCATGGTTTATATTCATCATGATTTATATTCATCATGATTTATATTCATCATGGTTTATATTCATCATGGTTTATATTCATCGTGGTTCATATTCATCATGATTTATATTCATCGTGGTTTATATTCATCATGGTTTATATTCATCATGATTTATATTCATCATGATTTATATTCATCATGATTTATATTCATCGTGGTGTATATTCATCATGATTTATATTCATCATGATTTATATTCATCATGGTTTATATTCATTGTTGTTAATATTCATCATGGTTTATATTCATTGTTGTTAATATTCATCATGGTTTATATTCATCATGATTTATATTCATCGTGGTTTATATTCATCGTGGTTTATATTCATTGTTGTTAATATTCATCATGATTTATATTCATCATGGTTTATATTCATTGTGATTTATATTCATCATGGTTTATATTCATCATGATTTATATTCATCATGATTTATATTCATCGTGGTTTATATTCATTGTGATTTATATTCATCATGGTTTATATTCATCATGATTTATATTCATCGTGATTTATTTTCATTGTGATTTATATTCATCATGGTTTATATTCATCATGATTTATATTCATCGTGATTTATATTCATCATGGTTTATATTCATCATGATTTATATTCATCGTGATTTATATTCATCATGATTTATATTCATCATGGTTTATATTCATCATGATTTATATTCATTGTTTTTTATATTCATCATGGTTTATATTCATCATGATTTATATTCATCGTGGTTTATATTCATCGTGATTTATATTCATCGTGGTTTATATTCATCATGGTTTATATTCATCATGGTTTATATTCATCATGGTTTATATTCATCATGGTTTATATTCATCGTTGTTAATATTCATCATTGATTATATTCGTCAGGGTTTATATTCATCGTGGTTTATATTCATGGTTTATATTCATCGTGGTTTATATTCATCATGATTTATATTCATCGTGATTTATATTCATCATGGTTTATATTCATCATGATTTATATTCATCGTGATTTATATTCATCATGGTTTATATTAATCATGATTTATATTCATTGTGGTGTATATTCATCATGATTTATATTCATCGTGGTTTATATTCATCGTGGTGTATATTCATCATGATTTATATTCATCGTGGTTTATATTCATCATGATTTATATTCATCATGATTTATATTCATCGTAGTTTATATTCATCGTGGTTTATATTCATCATGGTTTATATTCATCATGGTTTATATTCATCATGGTTTATATTCATCATGATTTATATTCATCATGGTTTATATTCATCATGATTTATATTCATCATGATTTATATTCATCATGGTTTATATTCATCATGGTTTATATTCATCATGGTTTATATTCATCATGGTTTATATTCATCATGATTTATATTCATCGTGGTTTATATTCATCATGATTTATATTCATCATGATTTATATTCATCGTAGTTTATATTCATCGTGGTTTATATTCATCATGGTTTATATTCATCATGGTTTATATTCATCATGATTTATATTCATCATGGTTTATATTCATCATGATTTATATTCATCATGATTTATATTCATCATGGTTTATATTCATCATGGTTTATATTCATCATGATTTATATTCATCATGGTTTATATTCATCATGATTTATATTCATCATGATTTATATTCATCATGGTTTATATTCATCATGATTTATATTCATCATGGTTTATATTCATCATGATTTATATTCATCATGGTTTATATTCATCATGATTTATATTCATCATGGTTTATATTCATTGTGATTTATATTCATCATGGTTTATATTCATCATGATTTATATTCATCATGATTTATATTCATCGTGGTTTATATTCATTGTGATTTATATTCATCATGGTTTATATTCATCATGGTTTATATTCATCGTGGTTTATATTCATCGTGGTTTATATTCATCATGATTTATATTCATCATGGTTTATATTCATCATGATTTATATTCATCATGGTTTATATTCATCATGATTTATATTCATCATGATTTATATTCATTGTGATTTATATTCATCGTGGTTTATATTCATCGTGGTTTATATTCATCGTGGTTTATATTCATCATGATTTATATTCATCATGGTTTATATTCATCATGGTTTATATTCATCATGGTTTATATTCATCATGATTTATATTCATAATGATTTATATTCATTGTGATTTATATTCATCATGGTTTATATTCATCATGGTTTATATTCATCATGATTTATATTCATCGTGGTTTATATTCATCATGATTTATATTCATCATGGTTTATATTCATCATGATTTATATTCATTGTGATTTATATTCATCGTGGTGTATATTCATCATGATTTATATTCATCGTAGTTTATATTCATCGTGGTTTATATTCATCATGATTTATATTCATCATGATTTATATTCATCGTAGTTTATATTCATCGTGGTTTATATTCATCATGGTTTATATTCATCATGATTTATATTCATCGTAGTTTATATTCATCGTGGTTTATATTCATCATGATTTATATTCATTGTGATTTATATTCATCGTGGTGTATATTCATCATGATTTATATTCATCGTAGTTTATATTCATCGTGGTTTATATTCATCATGATTTATATTCATCATGATTTATATTCATCGTAGTTTATATTCATCGTGGTTTATATTCATCATGATTTATATTCATCATGATTTATATTCATCGTAGTTTATATTCATCGTGGTTTATATTCATCATGATTTATATTCATCATGGTTTATATTCATCATGATTTATATTCATTGTGATTTATATTCATCGTGGTGTATATTCATCATGATTTATATTCATCGTAGTTTATATTCATCGTGGTTTATATTCATCATGATTTATATTCATCATGATTTATATTCATCGTAGTTTATATTCATCGTGGTTTATATTCATCATGGTTTATATTCATCATGGTTTATATTCATCATGGTTTATATTCATCATGATTTATATTCATCGTGGTTTATATTCATCATGGTTTATATTCATCATGATTTATATTCATCATGATTTATATTCATCATGATTTATATTCATCATGATTTATATTCATCGTGGTTTATATTCATCATGGTTTATATTCATCATGGTTTATATTCATCGTGGTTTATATTCATCGTGATTTATATTCATCATGGTTTATATTCATCATGGTTTATGTTCATCATGATTTATATTCATCATGATTTATATTCATCGTGGTTTATATTCATCATGGTTTATATTCATCATGGTTTATATTCATCGTGGTTTATATTCATCATGATTTATATTCATCGTGGTTTATATTCATCATGGTTTATATTCATCATGATTTATATTCATCATGATTTATATTCATCATGATTTATATTCATCGTGGTGTATATTCATCATGATTTATATTCATCATGATTTATATTCATCATGGTTTATATTCATTGTTGTTAATATTCATCATGGTTTATATTCATTGTTGTTAATATTCATCATGGTTTATATTCATCATGATTTATATTCATCGTGGTTTATATTCATCGTGGTTTATATTCATCGTGGTTTATATTCATCATGATTTATATTCATCATGGTTTATATTCATTGTTGTTAATATTCATCATGATTTATATTCATCATGGTTTATATTCATTGTGATTTATATTCATCATGGTTTATATTCATCATGATTTATATTCATCATGATTTATATTCATCGTGGTTTATATTCATTGTGATTTATATTCATCATGGTTTATATTCATCATGATTTATATTCATCGTGATTTATTTTCATTGTGATTTATATTCATCATGGTTTATATTCATCGTGGTGTATATTCATCATGATTTATATTCATCGTGGTTTATATTCATCATGGTTTATATTCATCATGATTTATATTCATCATGATTTATATTCATCGTGGTTTATATTCATCGTGGTTTATATTCATCGTGGTTTATATTCATCATGATTTATATTCATCGTGGTTTATATTCATCATGGTTTATATTCATCATGATTTATATTCATCATGATTTATATTCATCGTGGTTTATATTCATCGTGGTTTATATTCATCATGGTTTATATTCATCATGGTTTATATTCATCATGATTTATATTCATCATGATTTATATTCATCATGATTTATATTCATCATGGTTTATATTCATCATGATTTATATTCATCATGATTTATATTCATCATGATTTATATTCATCGTGGTTTATATTCATCATGATTTATATTCATCGTGATTTATATTCATTGTGATTTATATTCATCATGATTTATATTCATCGTGGTTTATATTCATCATGATTTATATTCATCGTGATTTATATTCATCGTGATTTATATTCATCATGATTTATTTTCATCGTAGTTTATATTCATCGTGGTTTATATTCATCAAGATTTATATTCATCGTGGTTTATATTCATCATGATTTATATTCATCATGGTTTATATTCATCATGGTTTATATTCATTGTTGTTAATATTCATCATGGTTTATATTCATCATGGTTTATATTCATTGTTGTTAATATTGATCATGGTTTATATTCATCATGATTTATATTCATTGTGATTTATATTCATCATGGTTTATATTCATCATGATTTATATTCATCATGATTTATATTAATCGTGGTTTATATTCATTGTGATTTATATTCATCATGGTTTATATTCATCATGATTTATATTCATCGTGATTTATATTCATTGTGATTTATATTCATCATGGTTTATATTCATCATGATTTATATTCATCGTGATTTATATTCATCATGGTTTATATTCATCATGATTTATATTCATCGTGATTTATATTCATCATGATTTATATTCATCATGGTTTATATTCATCATGATTTATATTCATTGTGATTTATATTCATCATGGTTTATATTCATCATGATTTATATTCATCATGATTTATATTCATCGTGGTTTATATTCATTGTGATTTATATTCATCATGGTTTATATTCATCATGATTTATATTCATCGTGATTTATATTCATCATGGTTTATATTCATCATGATTTATATTCATCGTGATTTATATTCATCATGGTTTATATTCATCGTGGTGTATATTCATCATGATTTATATTCATCATGGTTTATATTCATTGTTGTTAATATTCATCATGGTTTATATTCATCATGGTTTATATTCATTGTTGTTAATATTGATCATGGTTTATATTCATCATGATTTATATTCATTGTGATTTATATTCATCATGGTTTATATTCATCATGATTTATATTCATCATGATTTATATTCATCGTGGTTTATATTCATCGTGATTTATATTCATCATGGTTTATATTCATCATGATTTATTTTCATCATGATTTATATTCATCATGATTTATATTCATCATGATTTATATTCATCGTGGTTTATATTCATCATGGTTTATATTCATCATGATTTATATTCATCATGATTTATATTCATCATGGTTTATATTCATCATGGTTTATATTCATCATGATTTATATTCATCGTGATTTATATTCATCATGGTTTATATTCATCATGATTTATATTCATCATGATTTATATTCATCATGGTTTATATTCATTGTTGTTTATATTCATCATGATTTATATTCATCATGATTTATATTCATCGTGATTTATATTCATCATGGTTTATATTCATCATGATTTATATTCATCATGGTTTATATTCATCCTGATTTATTTTCATCGTAGTTTATATTCATCGTGGTTTATATTCATCATGATTTATTTTCATCGTAGTTTATATTCATCGTGGTTTATATTCATCAAGATTTATATTCATCGTGGTTTATATTCATCATGATTTATATTCATCATGGTTTATATTCATCATGGTTTATATTCATTGTTGTTAATATTCATCATGGTTTATATTCATTGTTGTTAATATTGATCATGGTTTATATTCATCCTGATTTATATTCATTGTGATTTATATTCATCATGGTTTATATTCATCATGATTTATATTCATCATGATTTATATTCATCGTGGTTTATATTCATTGTGATTTATATTCATCATGGTTTATATTCATCATGATTTATATTCATCGTGATTTATATTCATTGTGATTTATATTCATCATGATTTATATTCATCATGGTTTATATTCATCATGATTTATATTCATTGTGATTTATATTCATCATGGTTTATATTCATCATGATTTATATTCATCATGATTTATATTCATCGTGGTTTATATTCATTGTGATTTATATTCATCATGGTTTATATTCATCATGATTTATATTCATCGTGGTTTATATTCATCATGATTTATATTCATCATGATTTATATTCATCGTGGTTTATATTCATTGTGATTTATATTCATCGTGGTTTATATTCATCATGATTTATATTCATCGTGATTTATATTCATCATGGTTTATATTCATCATGATTTATATTCATCGTGATTTATATTCATCATGATTTATATTCATCATGGTTTATATTCATCATGATTTATATTCATCATGATTTATATTCATCGTGGTTTATATTCATTGTGATTTATATTCATCGTGGTTTATATTCATCATGATTTATATTCATCGTGATTTATATTCATCATGGTTTATATTCATCATGATTTATATTCATCGTGATTTATATTCATCATGGTTTATATTCATCATGATTTATATTCATTGTGATTTATATTCATCATGGTTTATATTCATCATGATTTATATTCATCATGATTTATATTCATCGTGGTTTATATTCATTGTGATTTATATTCATCGTGGTTTATATTCATCATGATTTATATTCATCATGGTTTATATTCATCATGATTTATATTCATCATGGTTTATATTCATCATGATTTATATTCATCATGATTTATATTCATCGTGGTTTATATTCATTGTGATTTATATTCATCGTGGTTTATATTCATCATGATTTATATTCATCGTGATTTATATTCATCATGGTTTATATTCATCATGATTTATATTCATCGTGATTTATATTCATCATGATTTATATTCATCATGGTTTATATTCATCATGATTTATATTCATTGTGATTTATATTCATCATGGTTTATATTCATCATGATTTATATTCATCATGATTTATATTCATCGTGGTTTATATTCATTGTGATTTATATTCATCATGGTTTATATTCATCATGATTTATATTCATCGTGATTTATATTCATCATGGTTTATATTCATCATGATTTATATTCATCGTGATTTATATTCATCGTGGTTTATATTCATCGTGGTGTATATTCATCATGATTTATATTCATCATGGTTTATATTCATTGTTGTTAATATTCATCATGGTTTATATTCATCATGGTTTATATTCATTGTTGTTAATATTGATCATGGTTTATATTCATCATGATTTATATTCATTGTGATTTATATTCATCATGGTTTATATTCATCATGATTTATATTCATCATGATTTATATTCATCGTGGTTTATATTCATTGTGATTTATATTCATCGTGGTTTATATTCATCATGATTTATATTCATTGTGATTTATATTCATCATGGTTTATATTCATCGTGATTTATATTCATCATGGTTTATATTCATCATGATTTATATTCATCGTGATTTATATTCATCATGATTTATATTCATCGTGATTTATATTCATCATGATTTATATTCATTGTGATTTATATTCATCATGGTTTATATTCATCATGATTTATATTCATCATGATTTGTATTCATCATGATTTATATTCATCATGGTTTATATTCATCATGATTTATATTCATCATGATTTATATTCATCATGGTTTATATTCATCGTGATTTATATTCATCATGGTTTATATTCATCATGATTTATATTCATCATGATTTATATTCATCGTGGTTTATATTCATTGTGATTTATATTCATCATGGTTTATATTCATTATGATTTATATTCATCATGATTTATATTCATCGTGATTTATATTCATCATGGTTTATATTCATCGTGATTTATATTCATCGTGGTTTATATTCATTGTGATTTATATTCATCATGATTTATATTCATCATGGTTTATATTCATCATGATTTATATTCATCATGATTTATATTCATCATGGTTTATATTCATC
This sequence comes from Embiotoca jacksoni, assembly GCF_022577435.1. Taxonomy (NCBI): domain Eukaryota; kingdom Metazoa; phylum Chordata; class Actinopteri; family Embiotocidae; genus Embiotoca; species Embiotoca jacksoni. The sequence continues at coordinate 301,941 of NW_027185307.1, read as the reverse complement.
ATGATTTATATTCATCATGATTTATATTCATCGTGGTTTATATTCATTGTGATTTATATTCATCATGGTTTATATTCATCATGATTTATATTCATCGTGATTTATATTCATCATGGTTTATATTCATCATGATTTATATTCATCGTGATTTATATTCATCATGGTTTATATTCATCGTGGTGTATATTCATCATGATTTACATTCATCATGGTTTATATTCATTGTTGTTAATATTCATCATGGTTTATATTCATCATGGTTTATATTCATTGTTGTTAATATTGATCATGGTTTATATTCATCATGATTTATATTCATTGTGATTTATATTCATCATGGTTTATATTCATCATGATTTATATTCATCATAATTTATATTCATCGTGGTTTATATTCATTGTGATTTATATTCATCATGGTTTATATTCATCATGATTAATATTCATCGTGATTTATATTCATTGTGATTTATATTCATCATGGTTTATATTCATCATGATTTATATTCATCGTGATTTATATTCATTGTGATTTATATTCATCATGATTTATATTCATCATGATTTATATTCATCATGGTTTATATTCATCATGATTTATATTCATCATGATTTATATTCATCATGGTTTATATTCATCATGATTTATATTCATCATGGTTTATATTCATCATGGTTTATATTCATTGTTGTTAATATTGATCATGGTTTATATTCATCATGATTTATATTCATTGTGATTTATATTCATCATGGTTTATATTCATCATGATTTATATTCATCATAATTTATATTCATCGTGGTTTATATTCATTGTGATTTATATTCATCATGGTTTATATTCATCATGATTTATATTCATCGTGGTTTATATTCATTGTGATTTATATTCATCATGGTTTATATTCATCATGATTTATATTCATCGTGATGTATATATTCATTGTGATTTATATTCATCATGATTTATATTCATCATGATTTATATTCATCATGGTTTATATTCATCATGATTTATATTCATCGTGATTTATATTCATCATGGTTTATATTCATCATGATTTATATTCATCGTGATTTATATTCATCATGATTTATATTCATCATGGTTTATATTCATCATGATTTATATTCATTGTGATTTATATTCATCATGGTTTATATTCATCATGATTTATATTCATCATGATTTATATTCATCGTGGTTTATATTCATTGTGATTTATATTCATCATGGTTTATATTCATCATGATTTATATTCATCGTGATTTATATTCATCATGGTTTATATTCATCATGATTTATATTCATCGTGATTTATATTCATCATGGTTTATATTCATCATGATTTATATTCATCATGATTTATATTCATCATGGTTTATATTCATTGTTGTTTATATTCATCATGATTTATATTCATCGTGATTTATATTCATCATGGTTTATATTCATCATGATTTATATTCATCGTGATTTATATTCATCATGGTTTATATTCATCATGATTTATATTCATCATGGTTTATATTCATCATGATTTATTTTCATCGTAGTTTATATTCATCGTGGTTTATATTCATCAAGATTTATATTCATCGTGGTTTATATTCATCATGATTTATATTCATCATGATTTATATTCATCGTGGTTTATATTCATCGTGGTTTATATTCATCATGATTTATATTCATCATGATTTATATTCATCGTAGTTTATATTCATCGTGGTTTATATTCATCATGATTTATATTCATCATGGTTTATATTCATCATGGTTTATATTCATCATGATTTATATTCATCATGGTTTATATTCATCATGATTTATATTCATCATGATTTATATTCATCATGATTTATATTCATCGTGGTTTATATTCATCATGGTTGATATTCATCATGATTTATATTCATCATGATTTATATTCATCATGATTTATATTCATCGTGATTTATATTCATCATGGTTTATATTCATCATGATTTATTTTCATCATGATTTATATTCATCATGATTTATATTCATCGTGATTTATATTCATCGTGGTTTATATTCATCATGGTTTATATTCATCATGATTTATATTCATCATGATTTATATTCATCATGATTTATATTCATCGTGATTTATATTCATCATGGTTTATATTCATCATGATTTATTTTCATCATGATTTATATTCATCATGATTTATATTCATCATGATTTATATTCATCGTGGTTTATATTCATCATGGTTTATATTCATCATGATTTATATTCATCATGATTTATATTCATCATGGTTTATATTCATCATGATTTATATTCATCATGATTTATATTCATCGTGATTTATATTCATCATGGTTTATATTCATCATGATTTATTTTCATCATGATTTATATTCATCATGATTTATATTCATCATGATTTATATTCATCATGATTTATATTCATCGTGATTTATATTCATCATGGTTTATATTCATCATGATTTATATTCATCGTGGTTTATATTCATCGTGATTTATATTCATCGTGGTTTATATTCATCATGGTTTATATTCATCATGGTTTATATTCATGGTTGTTAATATTCATCATTGATTATATTCGTCAGGGTTTATATTCGTCAGGGTTTATATTCATCGTGGTTTATATTCATGGTTTATATTCATCATGATTTATATTCATCATGATTTATATTCATCATGGTTTATATTCATCATGATTTATATTCATCGTGATTTATATTCATCGTGGTTTATATTCATCATGATTTATATTCATCGTGATTTATATTCATCATGGTTTATATTCATCATGATTTATATTCATCGTGATTTATATTCATCGTGGTGTATATTCATCATGATTTATATTCATCGTAGTTTATATTCATCGTGGTTTATATTCATCATGATTTATATTCATCGTGGTTTATATTCATCATGATTTATATTCATCATGATTTATATTCATCGTAGTTTATATTCATCGTGGTTTATATTCATCATGATTTATATTCATCATGGTTTATATTCATCATGATTTATATTCATCATGGTTTATATTCATCATGGTTTATATTCATCATGATTTATATTCATCGTGATTTATATTCATCATGGTTTATATTCATCGTGGTTTATATTCATCATGATTTATATTCATCGTGGTTTATATTCATCATGGTTTATATTCATCTTGATTTATATTCATCATGGTTTATATTCATCATGGTTTATATTCATCATGATTTATATTCATCGTGATTTATATTCATCATGGTTTATATTCATCGTGATTTATATTCATCGTGGTTTATATTCATCATGATTTATATTCATCATGGTTTATATTCATCATGATTTATATTCATCATGGTTTATATTCATCATGGTTTATATTCATCATGATTTATATTCATCGTGATTTATATTCATCATGGTTTATATTCATCGTGGTTTATATTCATCATGGTTTATATTCATCGTGATTTCTATTCATCATGATTTATATTCATCATGGTTTATATTCATCATGATTTATATTCATCGTGGTTTATATTCATCATGGTTTATATTCATCATGATTTATATTCATCATGGTTTATATTCATCATGATTTATATTCATCATGGTTTATATTCATCATGGTTTATATTCATCATGATTTATATTCATCGTGATTTATATTCATCATGGTTTATATTCATCGTGGTTTATATTCATCATGATTTATATTCATCGTGGTTTATATTCATCATGGTTTATATTCATCATGATTTATATTCATCATGGTTTGTATTCATCATGGTTTATATTCATCATGATTTATATTCATCGTGATTTATATTCATCATGGTTTATATTCATCATGGTTTATATTCATCGTGGTTTATATTCATCGTGATTTATATTCATCGTGGTTTATATTCATCATGATTTATATTCATCGTGGTTTATATTCATCATGATTTATATTCATCATGGTTTATATTCATCATGGTTTATATTCATCATGATTTATATTCATCATGGTTTATATTCATCATGATTTATATTCATCGTGATTTATATTCATCATGGTTTATATTCATCGTGGTTTATATTCATCATGATTTATATTCATCGTGATTTATATTCATCGTGGTTTATATTCATCATGATTTATATTCATCATGGTTTATATTCATCATGATTTATATTCATCGTGATTTATATTCATCATGGTTTATATTCATCATGATTTATATTCATCGTGGTTTATATTCATCATGATTTATATTCATCATGGTTTATATTCATCATGATTTATATTCATCGTGGTTTATATTCATCGTGATTTATATTCATCGTGGTTTATATTCATCATGATTTATATTCATCATGGTTTATATTCATCATGATTTATATTCATCGTGATTTATATTCATCATGGTTTATATTCATCATGATTTATATTCATCGTGGTTTATATTCATCATGATTTATATTCATCATGGTTTATATTCATCATGATTTATATTCATCATGATTTATATTCATCGTGGTTTATATTCATCATGGTTTATATTCATCATGATTTATATTCATCGTGATTTATATTCATCGTGGTTTATATTCATCATGATTTATATTCATCATGATTTATATTCATCATGGTTTATATTCATCATGATTTATATTCATCATGGTTTATATTCATCGTGGTTTATATTCATCGTGGTTTATATTCATCGTGATTTATATTCATCATGGTTAATATTCATCGTGGTTTATATTCATCGTGGTTTATATTCATCGTGGTTTATATTCATCATGGTTTATATTCATCGTGATTTATATTCATCATGGTTTATATTCATCATGGTTTATATTCATCGTGATTTATATTCATCATGATTTATATTCATCATGGTTTATATTCATCGTGATTTATATTCATCGTGGTTTATATTCATCATGATTTATATTCATCATGATTTATATTCATCATGGTTTATATTCATCATGATTTATATTCATCATGGTTTATATTCATCGTGGTTTATATTCATCGTGGTTTATATTCATCGTGATTTATATTCATCATGGTTAATATTCATCGTGGTTTATATTCATCGTGGTTTATATTCATCGTGGTTTATATTCATCGTGATTTATATTCATCATGGTTTATATTCATCATGATTTATATTCATCGTTTTTAATATTCATCATGGTTTATATTCATCGTGATTTATATTCATCGTGATTTATATTCATCGTGGTTTATATTCATCGTGATTTATATTCATCATGGTTAATATTCATCGTGATTTATATTCATCATGGTTTATATTCATCATGGTTTATATTCATCGTGGTTTATATTCATCATGGTTTATATTCATCGTGATTTATATTTATCATGGTTAATATTCATCGTGATTTATATTCATCATGGTTTATATTCATCATGGTTAATATTCATCGTGATTTATATGACAACATCCAGTACACCTGTGATGTTGTGATCCCCTGTGACAGTTAACTGTTGGTACTGTGAGCCTTCATGTGAAGCTTCTTCCTCCTTGTCTGTAATAATAATAATAATAATAATAATAATAATTATATGTTTCCAGACCTTTGTGACAGCATGATGTTTACAGAGTATCAATAGAAGAAATATTAATACGATGTCACGTCAGCTGTTTGGTTCCTTTCCAGCTGTTATCTTCAGGAAACAATAAATTTGGCAACTGAGACTTTCATTTTGATGTCAGTCTGAATTCGAACACTGTGACTCATAAGAAGATCATTGTCTCCGATTAATGAGGTGAACAGTTGATCCATTTCACTTCTCCAGATCATGTTCAGAGAAGACCAGGCAGGAGCCACGATAACCTCCAGAACAAGCAGCTCCACAACATGTTTGTGGGCAAGTTTTACATTTAAACTACAGATATCAAGTTAAACTCTCATGTTGGTTTTAGCTTTCTGTTTTCTACTTGATTTTCTTTTAAATTATGACAGACTAGACAAACATTAGGTTGTACTGAGTATATTATAATAATATAACAATGATCATGTTGGACTAATGATAGTAAACAGATGTAGTCAGGTTCAGTTCAGTCTTCTGAGTCCACAGACCACGTGGTGCATTTATTTTAAATCTATTGAACAATCAGGAGAACGTTTCTTCTGCCTAAAGACCGGAAGTAGACACCTGTAGTGGTGGGATGTTTACATCCAGGGTGTCACAGGGTATTTTATTTTGAAAATGGACGTTCCTCTATCCAACTTCCTGTGGATGACGTCAGACTAGACTCGACGTGGCCTGTTTATCTCCAGTCAGTGAAGCAGCCCATCGGCGGGCCGCAGCCGGACCTTACCGTAACTACACTACTGCAGGCGCAACGACAATCACACGGCGGCAACCGTTACCGGCTTCCGTTCACGGTAACGCGGTTATTTTACGATCTGCGGCTCCTCTATGATCAGAGCTTCAGTGGTCACATCCAAAAGTTTACAGTGAACAAAGAGGAGAAGGACTCGGTGGGATTCAGGTCCTGAGTTGAACCTGGTAACTTCTGTGACGCAGTTTCAGAGCAGCTGATCAGCTGGAGCCTCTGAATCCACAGATCGATCCAGATGATCAGCTGGAGCCTCTGAATCCACAGGTCGATCCAGATGATCAGCTGGAGCCTCTGAATCCACAGATCGATCCAGATGATCAGCTGGAGCCTCTGAATCCACAGGTCGATCCAGATGATCAGCTGGAGCCTCTGAATCCACAGATCGATCCAGATGATCAGCTGGAGCCTCTGAATCCACAGATCGATCCAGATGATCAGCTGGAGCCTCTGAATCCACAGATCGATCCAGATGATCAGCTGGAGCCTCTGAATCCACAGGTCGATCCAGATGATCAGCTGGAGCCTCTGAATCCACAGATCGATCCAGATGATCAGCTGGAGCCTCTGAATCCACAGATCGATCCAGATGATCAGCTGGAGCCTCTGAATCCACAGATCGATCCAGATGATCAGCTGGAGCCTCTGAATCCACAGATCGATCCAGATGATCAGCTCATTTTTCCCTCCGACAGTAAAATAATCTTCATGTTAAAACTCACCGTGAATCCTCCAACTTTCTTCCGTCTGTTCTGTGGACTCCAAATGGAGGTTGAACTTTGTACTTTCACTTTCATCAGTCACTCCCTTATCTAACGGTGCGTGTGCGCATGCGTGTGTCTGTCTCGTCCATTTTGATCTTGCTGAATGTCCCTCTTCCAGGAATCCATTAGAAGGCAGCTTTTACCAGGTGGATCGGCTTCCTGCAGTAATCACTTGATTGTGATCACCTTCACATGGTTCTCTCAGGAACTGCAGTCTCCTGGAGCAGGGCAGCCTGGACATTAGTGTCACAGTCACTCCATGAAAAATGATCCACATCTTCATCCTCACTCTTCTTCTCTTTATAGGTCTGTTTATTTCATTTAGGATGTGTTCTCTGGTCATTCCCAGAAAAACTGGAGAAAAGCCGCCGGCTCATCGTCCAGAGGCTCACAGCAAGTTTAGATTACCAAACCATCAGATTATTGACTTCATTTACTCTGTTTGATTTACAAAGTAATGCTACCGGGTTACTGTCTTCAATAAATGATCTCATTCATGAAATGTGGAAATAAAAAAGGCCGATTAAAGAAATGATATGAGCATTTGGAGAGCCCAAAGAAGTAGACGAGGGTTAACGTGGACCTCCACAGCTTGTCTCTGTCTGATGTTAACAACATCCACCTACCAGCACCTCCAAAGACGAGCACCTCGAAGCTAGGCTAACAGACAGCTTCACATTTGGCTGGTAGACGTGAGAGAGGCTTTTATCTTCTCATCAGAATCTGGATTTAATAGGTTTCCCTTCAAATGATAACAATCCTAAACGTGTCTCTCTGCAGATGAATTTGAAGAAAAGTATTTAGAGCTTCACCAGATTGGTGACGGTGGATTAGAGGACATATATTCAGGCTCCCGTAAAGAAGACCAAGTAAGAAGAAACGTCACCAAGCTTCCAGCAGCACCTTCACAAGGAGGTGACCTCTTGTCTGATGGACATGAAGTCCAGCTCCACTCCCCTTACTCAGCGTGTTTCACTGCTTCTATCACACATCATCCTCAGGCAGATGGTGGACGCTGCCATTGACCTCCACTCCAAGGGAGTCTTTCACTGGGACATAAAGACCGAAAATGTCCTCATTGAAAGTGGACCTGATGGCCCTCGAGTCCGGATTGTAGATTTTAGACGTGGCTGCCTGGTGAGGAACGGATTTAACAATAATTAGAGGGAAGATATTTGATTTTTCTCCTGCACTTCACTCAATATTTGAAAGACACAACTTTGATGTTTAAACAAGACTTGTGCTCCTTTACTGACCATTATGTCCTCCCTCCATCTTTATGTCTGCGTATCGTAGGTACCTTCTCGTTAGCCCCTCCAGAGTGGAAGTTCCAGAGAAAACACCGGGCCGGTCCAACAACAGTGGAGCACCTGGGGGCGTTATACAACCTGCTGGATCTTACAGGACCTACAGCTCCACCCTGGCTCAGCTGAGGATCAACCATCCAACCACATCCTGCCATCAACCATCCAACCACATCCAGCCATCAACCATCCAACCACATCCAGCCAGCCATCAACCATCCAACCACATCCAGCCAGCCATCAACCATCCAACCACATCCAGCCAGCCATCAACCATCCAACCATATCCAGCCAGCCATCAACCATCCAACCACATCCAGCCAGCCATCAACCATCCACCACATCCAGCCAGCCATCAACCATCCAACCACATCCAGCCAGCCATCAACCATCCAACCACATCCAGCCAGCCATCAACCATCCAACCACAGCCAGCCATCAACCATCCAACCACATCCAGCCATCAACCATCCAACCACATCCAGCCAGCCATCAACCATCCAACCACATCCAGCCAGCCATCAACCATCCAACCACATCCAGCCAGCCATCAACCATCCAACCATATCCAGCCAGCCATCAACCATCCAACCACATCCAGCCAGCCATCAACCATCCAACCACATCCAGCCAGCCATCAACCATCCAACCACATCCAGCCATCAACCATCCAACCACATCCAGCCAGCCATTAACCATTCAACCACATCCAGCCAGCCATCAACCATCCAACCACATCCAGCCAGCCATCAACCATCCAACCACATCCAGCCAGCCATTAACCATCCAACCACATCCAGCCAGCCATCAACCATCCAACCACATCCAGCCAGCCATCAACCATCCAACTACATCCAGCCAGCCATTAACCATCCAACCACATCCAGCCAGCCATCAACCATCCAACCACATCCAGCCAGCCATCAACCATCCAACCACATCCAGCCAGCCATTAACCATCCAACCATATCCAGCCAGCCAGCTGTTCTCTTCTGTCTCTGAACAGCTTCACACTGCTAGAGCAGCCTCTCTGTCCTCTGTCCTGATCCTTCTAGACCTTCTGCTGCATTTGACACAGTGAACCACCAGATCCTTCTTTCCTCCTTCAGGACCTCGGTGTCTCTCTGCTCTCTCCCTGTTCTCATCCTACCTCAACGACCTCACCTACCGGGTAACTTGGAGAGGATCTGTGTCTGAACCTTGTCCTCTCACTACTGGTGTCCCTCAAGGCTCCGTCCCGGGTCCCCTCCTCTTCTCTCTACACCGACTCTCTCGGCTCTGTCCTTCACTCGCATGTCTTTTCCTACCACAGCTATGCTGATGACACCCAACTGATCCTCTCTTTTCCAGATCTGAAACACAGGTAGCAGCATGAATCTCTGTCTGTCTGACTGACATCTCTCAGTGGATGTCCTCACACCACCTGGAAATCAACCTCCACAAGACCGACCTGCTCTTCCTTCCAGGGAAAGACTGTCCCACCCTCGACCTGACTACTACCTTCAACAACTCTGTTATCCCCGACCCTGACTGATAAGAACCTCGGAGACACTCCACAGTCAACTCTCTCTTACTGCCAACATCACGTTCCTGTAGATACATGCTGCACAACATCAGGAGAAGACGTCCTCTTCTCACTCAGGAGAGGAGGGAGAGAGGAGGGAGAGAGGGAGTGAATGTTGTGACTGACAGGTCCAGAGTCTGTTGATGTGGTCAGGTTGTCAGTTTGAGAGAGTCAGAGATAAAGAAGTGGTCGGAGACATGAAGTGGAGTTACAGTGAGGTTAGATGTGGAGCAGTTTCTGGTGAAATATAGTCCAGGTGGTTCCAACCTTTGTGAGGAGGAGGAGAAGGACTGAGGGAGACAGCAAAGGAAGACAGGAAGAGCACAAGGTCAGATGACTTCTCAGTCTGGATGTTAAAGTCACCCAGAAGGACAAGTGGAGGACCATGTTCTGGGACGTTTGACAGGAGGACGTCTAATTTGTCCAATAAATCTCCCAAAGGACCCCCGCCCCCCCCCCCCGCCCCCACACTTATCAATGGGAACAGAGAGATGGAAACGTGTTGTGTAAAATATTTATTCAACCTTTCACCACATAAAATGATCTTCAACAATCTGAAGGATCAAACAGCTAAAAAACAAATCTGTTAATCAAACACAATAAATTAAACACTGCATACAAAAATAACATTTTCTACGTGTTGATTTCAAATAAAGTTTCACCAGAATCCCCAAATATGTCATTATTACAATCACGTTCAGAAAGAAGCCTACAAAAAGCAATAAATAAGATGGGAGGGTAGTGTTCAGTACAGTCAGAGGTCCCATCACCACATTATGAAATATTACAGCTCACAGTGTTTTCTTAAAGTCTGCAGCTTGGAATGAGGAAAAATTAAATATTTCAGAACGCAGTTTCACAGAAACTAAAACTAAACTTATTTCAGTGATCCAACCGGATCTGTTCTCCTGGACCGGACCACCTAAGTCCAGCTCTGATGTCCCAGCTGTTCCCCGTTGGAGTGTGTGTGTGTGTGTGTGTGTGTGTGTGTGTGTGTGTGTGTGTGTGTGTGTGTGTGTGTGTGTGTGTGTGTGTGTGTCTATACATCCCGGAGCGGTACCCCTTCTCTTCCAGCCTTCTTGCTGTGTTTGCAGCAGACCACAGTGACAGCGATGATGATGCCGATCAGCAGCAGGATGAGGAAGATGGCTCCAGCGATCACGCTGACAGAATACACTGGAGGACAAACACAGGTCACATGACATCAGAGGGTTTCTCCAAGAGCGGGAAAAATGGTCATCTGTTGTACATCTCACTTTGTAAGAAACAGAGACTTTTAACACAAATGGAACATTTGTCACATTTCTATGAATTTCCTTCACAGTCTTCACCACATATATGATTCATATTTATAGACAACAGCTGACTGGAGGAGGGAAACATCTGTAGTTTTACCTCTAAAATAATAATCCAGTCATTTTACCGAAAATGTTGTGAAGTTTGTTTAATCTCCATCTTTGTGTGTTTTGGAGACGACATGATATTTGTAGTGAACTGTTGACAGTAATAGAGACTTTAGTGGTTCCATGGAGGACTGGACCGTCACACAGTTTAACAGGAGACGTCTCTCTGAAGGGGGACGTCATATCTGAACACAATCCAACAGAACACAATCATACAGCCCTCTGGAGGGTTAGGAGTTAGGAGTTAGGAGTTAGGAGTTAGGAGTTAGGAGTTAGGTTCTGGAGGACCCCAGCCATCACACACACACACTCACACACGCACACACACACACGCACACACACACACTCACACACACACACACACACACACACACACACACACACACACACACACACACACACGTACACACACACTCACACACACGTACACACACACTCTCACACACACACACACACACACACACTCTCACTCACACATACACACACACACACACATACACACACACACACACACACACACACCCTGCAGAGAGACGTCTCCTGTTAAATTGTGTGAAGGTCCAGTCCTCCATGGAACCACTAAAGCAGGGGTGTCAAACATACGGCCCGCGGGCCGGATCCGGCCCGCCATGGGGTCCAGATCGGCCCGCCGGATGACTTTGCTAAGTGTGAAAATTACAGAAAGACATAAATTGCATTTCTATGAGAATATGGAGGTTTATGAGCACAAACGTTTTGTAATTGTTTTTAATCGATCCAGTAATTGCTTCAAAAACAGCGTAAATGCGACGTCTGCTCCGGATGAAGAAGCGCTCGGTGCCACAGGCAGCAACGCTCGTTGCTCGCTTTGAGCGAGGGAATCTGCAGAGGAGATCCGGGGCAGATAAACAGTGGGCTGATGTCTGAGTTTTTGCTCTTTATGTTTCTAGTTTATTGTAGAAAGACCTTTTTAAAATAGGGTTTATCATCCAAAAACCTTCACCAACGATTTAAACATAGAGAAATATTGTCGTTATATATGCGTTATTATGCTATGATTTTACTGGTCTGGCCCACTTGAGATCAAAGTGGGCCGTATGTGGCCCCTTAACTAAAATGAGTCTGACACCCCTGTCCTAAAGTCTCTGTTACTGTCAACAGTTCACTACAAATATCATGTCGTCTCCAAAACACACAAAGATGGAGATTAAACAAACTTCACAACATTTTCGGTAAAATGACTGGATTATTATTTTAGAGTGATAAATATTGAAACGCTTTGATCTAAATATTTACATGTTTTAATATAAACATTTACATGTTTTTTTAATATAAATACCTGCCTGTTTTAATATAAATATTTCCATGTTTTAATATAAATATTTACATGCTCAATATGAATATTTACATGTTCTAATATAAATATTTACATATTATATTTACATTAAAACATGTAAATATTTATATTAAAACATGTAAATATTTATAAAGAACATAAATATTTATATTAAAACAGGTAAATATTTATATTAAATCATGCTAATATTTATATTAAAACATGCTAATATTTATATTAAAACATGTAAATATTCATATTAAAACATGTAAATATTTATAGTGAACGTAAATATTTATATTAAAACATGTAAATATTTATATTAAAAAATGCTAATATTTATATTAAAACATGTAACTATTCATATTGAACATGTAAATATTTACATTAAAACGTGTAAAAATTTACATTGAACATGTAAATATTTATATTAAAACATGTAAATATTCATATTGAACATGTAAATATTTATATAAAAACGCTAATATTTATATTAAAACATGTAAATATTTATATTAAAACATGTAACTATTCATATTGAACATGTAAATATTTACATTAAAACATGTAAAAATTTACATTGAACATGTAAATATTTATATTAAAACATGTAAATATTCATATTGAACATGTAAATATTTATATAAAAACGCTAATATTTATATTAAAACATGTAAATATTTATATTAAAACATGCTAATATTTATATTAAGACATGTAAATATTCATATTGAACATGTAAATATTTATATTAAAACATGCTAAAATTTATATTAAAACCATGCTAATATTTACATTGAACATGTAAATATTCATATTAAAACATGCTAATATTTATATTAAAACGTAAATATTTATATTAAAACATGTAAATATTTATATAAAAACGCTAATATTTATATTAAAACATGTAGATATTTATATTAAAACATGCTAATATTTATATTAAGACATGTAAATATTCATATTGAACATGTAAATATTCATATTAAAACATGCTAATATTTATATTAAAACATGCTAATATATTAAGACATGTTAATATTTATATTAAAACATGCTAATATTTATATTAAAACATGTAAATATTCATATTGAACATGTAAATATTTATATTAAAACATGTAAATATTTATATTAAAACATGTAAATATTTATATAAAAACGCTAATATTTATATTAAAATATATAAATATTTATATTAAAACATGTTAATATTTATATTAAGATATGTAAATATTCATATTGAACATGTAAATATTTATATTAAGACATGTAAATATTCATATTGAACATGTAAATATTTATATTAAAACATGTAAATATTAATATTGAACATGTAAATATTTATATAAAAACGCTAATATTTATATTAAAACATGCTAATATGTATATTAAAACATGTACATATTTATATTAAAACTATTTACTATTTACATGTTTTAATATAAATATTTACATGTGTTGATATAAATATTTACATGTGTTGATGTAAATATTTACGTGTTGATGTGTATATATATATATATATATATATATATATATATATGCGTATGTATGTTTCTTGAATGTCCAAATTGAACACCTCTCTACGATGTTGTAGCCCCACCCACTGCGTCCTCTCTGGAGCCCCGCCCACTGCGTCCTCTCTGACTCCATCAGCCCCGTGTGTGATGCTGTGTGAATGCAGCTCCTCCCCCTCTCTCCCCCCTCCCCCCTCCCCGCTCCCCCCTCTGCTGTAGATGGTGATCAGCTGACCTTTGAAGACGGACTGGTTGCTATGGTCGGAGCACTGCATCTGGCTCATCTCTCCCAGCTGCTTGTCGGGGGGGCGGCTGGTGATGAAGGCCTGCACGGTGAAGCAGTAGCTCTCCCCTCGGTCCAGGCTGCTCATCTCTATCATGTTGGTCCTAGAGGTCTCCACTTTCTGAGGACAGCACAGGAGCAGGACATGGAGGTGGTCCTGTCTTCTTCATGTATGACAGGCCGGTACTCTGGTGTCTGGTACTCACCTTCCCGGTGCTCTGGTTCTTCCTGTAGGTCACTTTGTACTGCAGCTGGTCGGAGAACACGTCCCTGATGTTCAGCTGGCGGCCATCTTTGAACAGGGCGGTGAGGGGGTCGCTCACATACAGGGTGGTCTTCTTCTTGTCTTCGCTCACCTCCAGCTTGAAGTCAGGTCTGCCGATGTCAGCTGTAGGGGGCGGGGGGTGTTATAGAGTGAATATAGTCCTGTAGTAGCTGAGGGGGCGGGGGAGGGTGGGTTTGCTCTTCTTCACTGTTGTTAATAAATGAAGCTTTAAGTGTGACCTTCATCTGGATCAGAACCACTTCACTGGACCAGCAAACTGTGTTTCCCTATAACGACTCCTCTATGTGATCTCGTGGATCGTTACATACATGATACATACATGATACATACATGATGACATAGTCGTGTTGCAGCGTGTTCATGAAGAGCAGTGAGTGTTTAGTTGTAACACTTCCTGTTTCCTGCTTCTGAACCAGCAGCTCTGAGCATCTCTAGAATTTCTGCTGGGAACCTGCAGCTGCAACAGGAAGTGTTTGTGTAAACAGTGACGCTGCTTCAGGGACCGTTTGGATCATGAAGCCAGGTTCTACAGGTTTCTACAGGTTTCTACAGGTTCTACAGGTTTCTACAGGTTCTACAGGGTTCTACAGGTTTCACAGGTTTCTACAGGTTCTACAGGTTTCTACAGGTTCTACAGGATTCTACAGGTTTCTACAGGTTTCTACAGGTTTCTACAGGTTTCTACAGGTTCTACAGGATTCTACAGGTTTCTACAGGTTTCTACAGGTTCTACAGGTTTCTACAGGTTCTACAGGATTCTACAGGTTTCTACAGGTTCCTACAGGTTTCTGCAGGATTCTACAGGGTTCTACAGGTTTCTACAGGGTTCTACAGGTTTCTACAGGTTCTCCAGGTTTCTACAGGTTCTCCAGGTTTCTACAGGTTCCACAGGTTTCTACAGGTTCCACAGGTTTCTACAGGTTCTACAGGTTTCTACAGGATTCTACAGGTTTCTGCAGCTCAGCGTGTTTGCTGTGACATCACAGCTCTGTGAGCTCAAACGTGTTGAAGCAGCTCGTCTGTGTTTCATTCAAAGTGTCTGAAAACGTCTGAGACTCATCACATAAAACAGGGCGGAGTCAGAGGAACCTACTGTCTCTGTAGGGGCAGAACCGAGGGGAGCTGCTGTGGGGGAACTCGATGAGGTCAGAGGTCGCTCCCAGCGGGGGGGTGGACAGGACGTCGGCGGTGTAGCAGGCGTTCAGGTCGCTCAAAGACGTGGACAGATCACAGACGGCCAGTGAGGAGCGGATGCAGTGGTTGTTCCTCTGTTTGTCCCCACCCACCCTGCAGTAGGCCACAGATCAAAGGTCACACACATGACACATACTCGGAGAAGACATCAAAGCAATAAATCACATTGCTACAAGTCTTCAGAGCAGCAACCAATCACAGCAGAGCACAGCTTTAATCTGCACATGTACAGCAGGGACACAGACACATTGTTAATGATTATGTCATCTTTGGTTGGGGCGTGTACTTCCTCCTCCACACGGACACATACTGTTTAGTATGTTCAAGTAAACATACTACATACTGTTTAGTATGTTCCAGTTGTAAACACGCTACATACTGTTTAGTATGTTCAAGTAAACACACTACATACTGTTTAGTATGTTCAAGTAAACACACTACATACTGTTTAGTATGTTCCAGTAAACACGCTACATACTGTTTAGTATGTTAAAGTAAACACGCTACATACTGTTTAGTATGTTCAAGTAAACACACTACATACTGTTTAGTATGTTCAAGTAAACACGCTACATACTGTTTAGTATGTTCAAGTAAACACACTACATACTGTTTAGTATGTTCCAGTTGTAAACACGCTACATACTGTTTAGTATGTTCAAGTAAACACACTACATACTGTTTAGTATGTTCAAGTAAACACACTACATACTGTTTAGTATGTTCCAGTAAACACGCTACATACTGTTTAGTATGTTAAAGTAAACACGCTACATACTGTTTAGTATGTTCCAGTAAACACGCTACATACTGTTTAGTATGTTAAAGTAAACACGCTACATACTGTTTAGTATGTTCAAGTAAACACACTACATACTGTTTAGTATGTTCCAGTAAACACGCTACATACTGTTTAGTATGTTAAAGTAAACACGCTACATACTGTTTAGTATGTTCAAGTAAACACACTACATACTGTTTAGTATGTTCAAGTAAACACGCTACATACTGTTTAGTATGTTCAAGTAAACACACTACATACTGTTTAGTATGTTCAAGTAAACACACTGCATACTGTTTAGGATGTTCCAGTTGTAAACACGCTACATACTGTTCAGTATGTTCAAGTAAACACGCTACATACTGTTTAGTATGTTCAAGTAAAAACACTACATACTGTTTAGTATGTTCCAGTTGTAAACACGCTACATACTGTTTAGTATGTTCCAGTTGTAAACACGCCACATACTGTTTAGTGTGTTCCAGTTGTAAACACGCTACATACTGTTTAGTATGTTCCAGTTGTAAACACGCCACATACTGTTTAGTGTGTTCCAGTTGTAAACACGCTACATACTGTTTAGTATGTTCCAGTTGTAAACACGCCACATACTGTTTAGTATGTTCCAGTTGTAAACACGCTACATACTGTTTAGTATGTTCCAGTTGTAAACACGCTACATACTGTTTAGTATGTTCCAATAAACACATTGCATACTGTTTAGTATGTTCCAGTAAACACACTACATACTGTTTAATATGTTCCAATAAACACACTACATACTGTTTAGTATGTTCAAGTTGTAAACACACTACATACTGTTTAGTATGTTCCAGTAAACACACTACATACTGTTTAGTATGTTCCAGTTGTAAACATACTGCAGTAGATACTTTATGACGGCAGCTGCAGTTCATACTGACAGTGAAAGAATCCGTGTGTGATTGACAGGTGTCACTGTGACAGGATGAAGGAGGGACTCACGCTGAGAACTCCACCGTGTATGAGTAGTCAGCTGATGGTTCTGGTTCCCAGGTCAGAACCGTTTTAAAGTTGGTGGACTTCCAGGTGACGTTCTGACCCCGAGGATACAAACCTGTTTAATAAAGAGGTTATTAAAATGATTATAAATATTCACAACAACCTGAGAGAGAGAGAGAGAGAGAGAGAGAGAGAGAGAGAGAGAGAGAGAGAGAGTGTGTGTGTGTGTGTGTGTGTGTGTGTGTGTGTGTGTGTTGATGAGGTTACGGTGGGTGTAATCTGAAACCTCACCACTAGATGTCACTACATCCCACAGACTGCTCCTTCACAGGTCAAATACTTTGAGTGACAGCTGTCAGAGGAGACCCTTTGATTACGTCACAGACATTCACCGTGTCGATGTGTGTGTGTGTGTGTGTGTGTGTGTGTGTGTGTGTGTGCGCGCTCTTCATATAAACTGACACACTTCACAGGAAGTTCAGAGAGGAAACCAGAAATAATGAAACTGTTCCCACTGTGGACGTAGGAGCTCCGCCTCCTCACCACACACACACCTGTCTGTCTGTCTGTCTGTCTGCATGTCACAACACAGATGAGTTTAAACCTGCAGACCAGAGATCAGAGGAGGAAGACTCCTCTCCTTCCTCTCTAATAGTGACAGCTGATGAGCAGGTTGTGAGTTTGTGTCTGAAACATGAACGTGTTCATTTGAAAATACTGTCAGCTGATCATTAATATATTCTTCAATAAATCAGAAGTGACAGCAGATTGTTCCTCCTGCGACTCTTCCTCCCGCCACCAGGTGACATTCAAATCAAATCTAATCAAATCAAATCAAATCAAATCAAATCAAATCTAATCAAATCAAATCAAATCAAATCAAATCAAATCAAATCAAATCAAATCAAATCAGCATCTCCGGATGATTAAATGAAATGAAAAGTATGAGCCAGGCAGGAAGTGACCTGTTGGACACAGTAAGTCTCTAATGGTTCCTGTAACTTTGCTCCCTCCTCGGTTCTGTAGAACCCTTGGTTCTGTTGACGTGGACTCACCTGCGGCCCAGTGTGTGCACAGCAGCAGGACGATGAGGAGCGATGTCATGGTGTTCCTCTCAGGTGCTGTAGTTCAGGTGAACCGTCTCGTTAAATCCTGGTCGGTAGTCCCGTGTGCACGTTATGAGTCCTCTGGTCTCCGACTACAAACCTCTGCTCTCAGCCGAGGAGCCGACACGGGCATGTCCAAATAAGGAGCGTCCGCCTGTAACGTCAGCAGCCTGAGACAGCACCAGCGTGCCTGTAGTGGTGAGGTCACCGAGCACATCCACAGACTCCTCCCATAACTGCTTCCATGAGTCCGGACACTCTGTTGCTCATATTACTGTGTCATCATTCACTCTCAGCATATTACTGTATATCATACATATATATAACATGTAAACTATTGTACTTCATGTCTCCATGGCAACAAATAGATGATCTGTGTTGTCATGTTGCTCAATCAGCAGTTAAACCTGCGACTCAGTGAATTACACACATGCATTACTGTATGAAAATAAATCACCTCTCTGGATGAATGTATGAAGATCTGTTGATGAATCCTTGGAGCCTCCTCAGATCATCTTCATCAGATCATCTACATCAGATCATCTTCATCAGATCATCTACATCAGATCATCTACATCAGATCATCTACATCAGATTATCTTCATCAGATTATCTTCATCAATTCATCATCAGATTATCTACATCAGATCATCTTCATCAGATCATCTACATCAGATTATCTACATCAGATTATCTACATCAGATTATCTTCATCAGATTATCTTCATCAATTCATCATCAGATTATCTACATCAGATCATCTTCATCAGATCATCTTCATCAGATCATCTACATCAGATCATCTACATCAGATCATCAACATCAGATTATCTTCATCAGATTATCTTCATCAATTCATCATCAGATCATCTACATCAGATCATCTACATCAGATTATCTACATCAGATGATCTACATCAGATCATCTTCATCAGATCATCTTCATCAGATCATCTACATCAGATTATCTTCATCAATTCATCATCAGATTATCTTCATCAGATCATCTTCATCAGATCATCTTCATCAGATCATCTACATCAGATTATCTACATCAGACCATCTACATCAGATTATCTACATCAGATGATCTACATCAGATCATCTTCATCAGATCATCTTCATCAGATCATCTACATCAGATTATCTACATCAGATTATCTTCATCAATTCATCATCAGATTATCTACATCAGATCATCTTCATCAGATTATCTTCATCAGATTATCTACATCAGATCATCTACATCAGATCATCTTCATCAATTCATCATCAGATTATCTACATCAGATCATCTACATCAGATGATCTACATCAGATTATCTTCATCAATTCATCTTCATCAGATTATCTACATCAGATTATCTACATCAGATTATCTTCATCAATTCATCTTCATCAGATCATCTTCATCAGATCTGTTGAACTGTTGAACCAGAGATCCTCTCTGACGTCTCCTGAGTCTCTGACTCCAAACAACAACATTTTAAAGATCCATCATCACCTCATTGTTTTGTTTTTTTAATCCTATCTTTGTTGTGCTGTTGTGTTGTTGTGTTATTGTGTTGTGGTGTTGTTGTTGTGTGGTGGTGCTGTGTTGTTGTTGTTGTGTTGTTGTATTATGGTGGTGTTGTATTGTGGTGTTGGGGTGTTGTTGTTGTGTGGTGGTGTTGTTGTGTAGTAGTGGTGTTGTTGTGTTGTAGTGGTGTTTTTGTGTTGTTGTGTTGTTGTTGGGGTGTTGTGTGGTGGTGTTGTGTTGTTGTTGTTGTTGTTGTTGTTGTTGTGGTGGTGTTGTGTTGTGGTGTTGTAGTGGTGTTGTTGTTGTGTTGTGGTGTTGTGTTGTAGTGGTGTTGTTGTTGTGTTGTAGTGGTGTTTTTGTGTTGTTGTTGTTGTGTTGTTGTTGTTGTTGTTGTGGTGTTGTTGTTGCGGTGTCGTTGTGTCGTGGTGCTTTTGTTTCAATCTCAGTGAGACGTCCTGATTGGATAAAATCAAAGATGAGCGTGTGATTGACAGATGTCAGACGTATCTTTCATACAAACTGGAGACATTTTACAACTTTAACATTTTAGTTTTGCTTTGAATTCTTTTCCCGGAATCAGAAATATAAAGTCTTTATTATCATAGACGAGCAGCTTTTAGAAGGTCATCAGAATAGAAGATTAAAATACGTAAATATACAAGTTGGAAATGTTTAAAGCTGAACTTGAACCAGTAGAAAAGTCCAGTTATCAGTTAGATCAAACCCTTTATTAATTGATATAAAACTATCCAGCGGCTCCAGCTGTCAGCTCTCCTTCAGGCCGCCGGTGACGGCCTCTCGCCGGTATGCGGACCACGTGACGCAGCGCTGGGTTGAATACTTTAAGCCCTCAGATCAGAGGAGATCCTGCTGGACCTGATGGAGCCACAACATGCAGCACAGAACCGGACGGAGTGTATTGGTGGACTCTGGTTCTGAAGTCTGCTCCGGGTCAGACAGACAGAAGGACATGAAGTGTTGATGACACATGAAGCTCCAACATGAAACTTACTTCATTCTGTTTTTCTGCTGGTTTTTGGAGTTCTTTGTATTTTTCATTCCAGTCCTGGTTCCCCACCCCCATCACCCCACCCCCACCCCCACCCCCAACCCCATCACCCCACCCCCACCCCGCATTATCCCTCCCCAGACAACCGGCAGCAATGAGGTCCAGAGTGGCTCTGAATACCAAGTTACCCTCTGACTGGAAGGAATGAATACACAGAGACACTCACACACACACACACACACACACACACACACACACAGACACACGGAGCAGAGGAGGAGGAGGAGGAGGAGGAAGAGGAGGAGGAGGAGGAGGTGGAGTGTGAGTGAATCTAGGAGGTTAAAGTGGAGCTGCTGCATTCTGGATGAGCTGCAGAGGTCAGATGGTACTAACAGGTAGACCTGCCAGGAGGGAGTTACAGTAGTCCAGATGTGAGATGACCAGAACCTGGACCAGAACCTGGACCAGAGCCTGGACCAGAACCTGGACCAGAACCTGGACCAGATCCTGAATCGGAACCTGGACCAAATCCTGGACCGGAGCCTGGACCAGAGCCTGGAACAGATCCTGAATCAGAACCTGGACCGGAACCTGGACCAGAACCTGCACCTCCTTCTGAGCCTGGACCAGATTCTGGTCTATGATAATAAAGACTTTATATTTCTGATTCCGGGAAAAGAATTCAAAGCAAAACTAAAATGTTAAAGTTGTAAAATGTCTCCAGTTTGTATGAAAGATACGTCTGACATCTGTCAATCACGCTCAACTTTGATTTTATCCAATCAGGACGTCTCACTGAGATTGAAACAAAAGCACCACAACACAACGACACCACAACAACAACAACAACACAACAACAACACAAAAACACCACTACAACACAACAACAACACCACTACAACACAACACCACAACACAACAACACCACTACAACACCACAACACAACACCACAACAACACAACACCACCACACAACAACAACACCCCAACAACAACACAACACAACAACAACACCACTACTACACAACAACAACAACACCACAACAACACAACACCACCACACAACAACAACACCCCAACAACAACACAACACAACAACACAAAAACACCACTACAACACAACAACAACACCACTACTACACAACAACAACAACACCACAACAACAACAACAACACACAACACCACCACACAACAACAACACCCCAACACCACAATACAACAACACCACCATAATACAACAACACAACAACAACAACAACAACAACACAACACCACCAGATCCTGGACCGGAGCCTGGACCAGAGCCTGGACCAGAGCCTGGACCAGAACCTGGACCGGAGCCTGGACCGGAGCCTGGACCAGAACCTGGACTAGATCCTGAATCAGAACCTGGACCAGAGCCTGCACCTCCTTCTGAGTGAGAAGAGGACGTATTCTCCTGATGTTGTGCAGCATGTATCTACAGGAACGTGTTGTTGGCAGTAAGAGAGAGTTGACTGTGGAGTGTCTCCGAGGTTCTTATCAGTCAGGGTCGAGGATAACAGAGTTGTTGAAGGCAGTAGTCAGGTTCGCCGGTCCACGACAGCACAATGTGAGATAGACACGCTTTGGTCTGTCGAGGCGTGAAAGTTACACGTTTTCCTGTAGCAGATGAAAATGAAACGTGCCGCGTGTTTAGAGCCGTTTTATTTACAGAACATGGAACTTCTGACACAAACACATGGTCGGAGTTAGAAAACAAAAAACAACTCAAGAAAAATGGTTTCACTTCCTGGATTCGAACTTCATCGTCCCGCGTTGCAATCTGCAAATAAATTATGTCCTTCGTACTTGGTATCATGACTACTGTTGCCGGACCTTGGTCACATGACCCCACGTCACATGACATTTACGTGCGTGTAACTTTCAAGCCTTGACAACCCAAAGCGTGTCTGTCTCACGCTTTGCTGTGATAGCGGGTTGGAACAGATGCAACAGCACGTTGTAACAGAGGAAAAAGGTTTCTCTGTTCTAACTCTGCAGGTCTTATTTACCAGGTCATGACATCACCCAGCTCGGCTCTCCGGAGCTACGGAGACGTGTACGTACGCTGCATCACCTCTCCGTGTTGTATCAGAGTACAGTCGGGTTGATCAGCTCGGCCCGCCGGCTCTCTGCCTTCATTACTTCCCCAGGCTGGTTCCTGGAGGGAAGGAGGCGAGCTGCAGTGCAGCAGTGCTGATGACAACACTTCACTGTGTTCAAGCAGGAATCAGTGACGTGAGGGCTCCTGGTTCAGACGTTACATATCTGCTTCTCTACAACCTGCTGGACAAAGAGCTCAGCTTCATTTTAAAAGTACTGAAGCAGCTTTGACCAATCAGCGTCGATGGACGTATGTGGAAGACAGACAACAGGAAGTGAGTGCAGTGGACTGGGGAAACTCAAACCTTTGGTACGTATCTCATAAATATTTGACCTGGTCTGCTGCAGCAGTGTGTGACAGAAATCATCCCACCAACAGTTCAGATGGAGCTTCAGCACCTTCTCTAGACGTCAGTCTTCAAACTCCAGTCACAATCTAAACCAGACCGGAGACCCTGCAGCTAAGACAAGTGCACGAAGCAGATATGGAGCAAAGTGCGGCATTTTGAGATTCCCAAAAGATATCGAGTGAATTGATCAGTTTTTCCAGTGAGTTACCTGCTGAGCATCAGGAGCTGTGGAGGGAGAAGTTCTCACCGGGACCAACTCCGTCTATTAAGTTGCTCCCTGAGGTTAACTTGTTAACTAAGTAATTTACCTTGAGGAACATAGCAAAGTAAAAACCAGTCTTTAATTCAGTAAGTCAGTAATTATAAACCCTCATTAAGACTTGAAACATCGGTTGTGTGTGCTTTGTGGGCTGGAGGTGTCATTGCTCTTATATAGACATATATATAATAACAGAAAAACACAAATGAGGTAATTACAGTACAAACAAAATATCAATAGCACGTACTACATTTTTGTATAAAGTTAATTTAATGCTGGTTTTTGAAATACTGTAAAAAAAAAAAAAAATGCTCATTTTCAAAATCTTTTTTGTGAATGTTGATTGAATAGTGATATAATGTTGACGTTTTTAAAATGCTTGCACCACATTTTAATAGCCTAAATGTAACATCTACGACTACCAATAGCAGCTAATAAAAACCATACAATTTACTGCTTTTCATAAAAAGATAAAATGAATATTGAGCAGAACTGAGTTCAGCCTGTTGGTCCGGCTCTCCACAACAGGCCCAGTTTCTCATGAGGCCCTTTGGGAAAATGAATTGCCCACTCCTGATCTAGAAGAACTCTTCACCTCATTTCATACTGAGACAAATGAACTGCAGGTTATTGAACACAGGATCATTATCACTTCACAATAATGTGAGTAGTTAGTGAGGAAGAAGTGAATCAGGATGAGTTACTGGTAACTGAGTGGTTACCAGGCTGTGACTGTAGAAAGTCTGTTTCACAGAATAAACTGATCATTGTTGAAACACTCGCATCTCCCTGCAGCCCAGAGCACTGATCACACCACAGTTTAACATGAGTCATGTTACAGGAGAGGGAGGTGACGAAGAGTTGGGAAAGTCTTCCATGTGTATCAACTTCTGTGTGCTGACAGGGTGGAAATGTTAACAGCTTTATACACAAGTGGAGAACACAAATAATTCAACTTTTAAAAAGATGAGGAAATAGAATCGATCAAAAGACAGAATTTGTAACTTTTAAAGACTTTCCTCGTGTATGACATGAACAGATCATTCAACAGCATTTCCAAAATAGTTGAAATGTGTAAAATATAAATATAAACAGAATGTGAGAATTTGTAAAACATATAAACTCATATTTAATATAAAATAGATCAAAGACAACATATCAAATGTTGAAACAGACATTTTATTGTTTTATTAAATATCTTCTCATGTTGAATCTGATGTCAGCAACACGTCTCTATAAAGTTGTTCCAGGATCATGTTCACCACTGAGCTGCATCAACTCTTCTTTTAACAACACTCTGGAAACCTTTGGGAACCGATGAGACCAGTTTCTGGAGTTTTGAAAGTGAAATGTGGTCCCATTCTTGCCTGATAGAGGATTTCAGCTGCTCAACAGTTCAGGGTCTCCTTTGTTGTATTGTTCATGTCCTGATGCTCCAGATGTTTTCAATGATTGACAGGTCTGGACTGCAGGAGGCCAGTTTATCAGCAGACTCTTCTACTAGAGAACCATGCTGTTGGAATACGTGCAGAATGTGGTTGGACGTTGTTCTGCTGAAATAAACAAGACCTTCCCTGAAAGAGACGTTGTCTGGATGGCAGCATATGTTGCTCCAAAACCTGAATATATCATTCAGCATTAATGCTTCCTTCCAGATGTTCAAGCTACTCATGCCATGTGCACTAATGCATCCTGTACCATCACAGATGCTGGCTTTAGAACTGAGCTGATAACAAGCTGGATGGTCCCTCTCCTCTTTAACCTAAATTTGATCCTGTCCGAACTTTTTAGAGACGTGTTGCTGACATCAAATTCTAAATGAGCAGATATTTTTCATCAAACAATATAATTTCAGTTTCAACATTTGATATGTTGTCTTTGGTTTATTTTTGATTAAATATGAGTTTACATGATTTATAATTCATCACTCTGTTGATATTTACATTTTACACAGCGTCTCAAGTGTTTTGGAAATGAGGTTGTATGTGCTTAGAGGGTAAAGTCAGAGGACATCAGAGGCCGAAGTTCATTCTGGGACGAGAATTTGTTAGCAAACAGCCTCAAAACAGAAAAAAACAGAAGGATTCGAGAGGAAAAAGATGGATGGATGTTGGCAGTAAGAATCCAGCTGTCAGTCTGTAACATGAAGTCTTCATACGTCTCTACACAGCCGCTGTGTCGGCAGCAGACTCACAGCTTTCCTGCGATCCTGAGTGTAAATCCAGACATCACACACATCTTCTTCCTTCAGCTCTCAGACAGAATAATAAAGGTCAATGATTCCCTAAAACATATTTGCCAGAAAACAATGTCATTATTCACTGATAAAATATGAGTAGCTGATAACACATTGTGTTCCTGTGAGTTTCACACAGATGAGGAAGTGTTGTTCTCTGCAGAGTTCTGAGTGCGTTTCTGTGGAGAACCATCTTAAAGTTTTGTTTAGATCTCTGAGGAAGAGGAAACGTCCTCCCTGATTCTTCAGGGAACCGTCTTCCAGACAAAAGCCTGTGAGGTTGGCCGTCATCCAGCACTTCCTGTTTGCTAACTTAGTTCTGGTATATTTACTGAGTGCCTGAGACGTCCTGCAACAGAGAGCTGGACATGTAAACATGTTGTTCACTGCTTTTAACTCTGAAGGCCCATTTGTGGACAGAGCTGCTCTGAGAGCAGAGAAAAGAGCTTTTAAAGCTGCAGGTCCAACCAGGTCAAAGGTCAGCTGATGGAGGTTATTATCATGCCTTCAGTGTGCAGAGATACATGAACAGATCCAGAACCCAACAAACAGGTTTGATGGATGTTCTACATATTTAATCCAACTTACATAAAATAAAATGGAGCTGACTGTCGCCTGTCGGTTTGGATGTGAATCAGTCAGTTGCAGCAGCCGATCTCAGCCATGAAATATAAAAGACACTCAAGTTAACTACAAATGAATTGTAATTAAATGACACATAACGAGGAAACGTTTCAAAAGTGTTTTCATCTCATCAGGTTTAGTAAATAATAATGAATAATTGACTTCTGTTCACTCCTCAACATGGTTCCAGCTCCTGATTTCACTGTATTGATGAATGTTCTTTGCTCACTTTGACATTAAATTAATAATGAAACAGTTTTGAGTTAAATGATGTGACCTCGACGCTCACAGCTCAGACTGATGAGGCTGCTACATCCATCTCAGCTCTCGTTAAGGTTGGTACACATACCAACATTTATAACCTGCAGAAATCACAGATGCCTTCAAGGCATTCTGGGAAACAGGAAGTCTGGGGAATTTAACAATTTATTCAGTTTCTGAGCTCATTTTATTCTCATTGTTTGACCTCATGGTGATGTTTCCTCTCAAAGGTCATTGAAATGTATTAAATAAATGTCAGTAGAAGGACACAGAGCACTGAGGGCTGCTGGAGTCTGTCGGCAGCTACAAACAGAGTCTGCAGTCGGCTGCTTATCGGCCGCTCTGATGACTGATAGGAGACAAACATTCCAGAGATGGAAGATTACTCACAGAACGCTCACAAGGATTAACTCAGAAAATACAGATATATGGAACATATTAGAAGAAGTCCTCCAACCTAAATGAACAGGTAGGTTGGAGGTGGTTGGTCTCTACTGACATGATCTATAGCAGGTGATTGACAGCTGCAGAGGCCAGGTGGAGAAACATGTGAAACCTTGTAATGTCTAAAACCCTCTTATTAAGCCTTACTGAGCTCATACACCACGACGAGGGGCAGAAATCATGCAGCTGTTTGGTTCAGATATCAGAACATGAATCATTTATAAAAGTGGATCACAGCTCACAGGGCTGAGTGATCGGAGTGATCGGAGTGATCGGAGTGATCTGAGTGATCTGAGTGATCGGAGTGATCTGAGTGTGAGAACAGTGAGCAGGACTCTGCAGCCTCGAACAAACAGCTAGTGGCTGAACAGTCATTCACTACAGTGCTGAGGTGTCACATTCCATGCAGAGATAATGAAGAGTGATCACAGGGAGAACCAACAGACGGTTCACCAGCAGAAGGTTCACCAACAGACGGTTCACCAACAGACGGTTCACCAGCAGAAGGTTCACCAACAGACGGTTCACCAACAGACGGTTCACCAACAGACGGTTCACCAACAGACGGTTCACCAGCAGAAAGTTCACCAACAGACGGTTCACCAGCAGAAGGTTCACCAACAGACGGTTCACCAACAGACGGTTCACCAACAGACGGTTCACCAGCAGAAAGTTCACCAACAGACGGTTCACCAGCAGAAGGTTCACCAACAGACGGTTCACCAGCAGAAGGTTCACCAGCAGAAGGTTCACCAGCAGAAGGTTCACCAGCAGAAGGTTCACCAGCAGAAGGTTCACCAGCAGAAGGTTCACCAACAGAAGGTTCACCAGCAGACTCGTGTGTAATGGTAAAACACAGTAAAACACCAGTGAAGTGTAAAGTGAGCAATTGCAGCAGTGAATTTCCACCCTCACTGCAGGGCCTCACCTTGTCCTGGAATGTTGGGGGACGGGTGGGGGGGGGGGACGGGCACTACTCACCTGTTGGAACATGACAGTCTGTGTCTCCTCTCTACAATCCCAGTGGAGCAGATAAAGGTGACTGATGGGAATGAGTTCCTCTAGTTGTTGATCAGACTTCATGGCGCTCAGACATCTCAGCTGATCAACAGGAAGCTGTTCGCCTGCCAACAGCACACAAGTGGAGATTCATATCTCATATCAGGGATAAGATATGTGTTGTAACTTTATACTGAATGAAAGGTGTGTCCCCGCAGCCGTCTGCAGACAGCAGGACACGTCCTGTCCAAATGTCTGCAGCCGTCTGCTTTATGAAGTGCTGACAGCAGTGACATCACAGAAGCTCCACTAGTTTATCTCCATTTAATCTCATGTAAAAAAACAGCAGGCTGCAAACAAAGCAGCACAAACACACCATGATGGTCCGTTCAGACTAAATGTTCCATCTGTTAGGAGGAGGACGTTATCAGGAACACACTCGTCTCCTTTCTTTGCAGATTCATGTTTTATGCATGAAGTTTATTATTGTGATGACACTGCTGTTTGATGCTGAGACCTTTTACAACAGGAGATAATAATTAGTAACACCAGAGTGTTCGATGTCTACAGGAACATTCACTGCTCTGATTTCAGACCACCACCTCCAGGAGAAGGTGTGACTGTTGACTCAGTGGTTGGAAGGTTACAGATAACGCTTCACACAGAAGGGGGAAGGGGGGGGGGGGGAATTATCACATACTTTATGGTCACATGTCATCGTTGGTGCTGATTGGATGGCAGGTTTGAAGAGGAAAGAGACTGGAGAATGATGATGAAGAACACTAACCCTCCTGTGGTTGGTGGAGGCCGGAGGAGGTGGGAGGAGGCAGGTGGAGGCTGGA
This sequence comes from Embiotoca jacksoni, assembly GCF_022577435.1. Lineage (NCBI taxonomy): Eukaryota > Metazoa > Chordata > Actinopteri > Embiotocidae > Embiotoca > Embiotoca jacksoni. Next base: position 272,377 of record NW_027185307.1, on the reverse strand, counting down.
GGAGGTCAATGGAGGTTGATGGAGGCTGGTGGAGGCGGAAGGAGGTGGGTGGAGGCTGGTGGAGGTTGATGGAGGCTGGTGGAAGCTGGAGGAGGACAGTGGAGGTTGATGGAGGCTGGTGGAGGTGGGTGGAGGCTGGTGGAGGTTGATGGAGGCTGGTGGAGGTGAGAGGAGGTGGGTCCATCCACCTCCACCCACTTCCACTGGCCTCCACTATTTTCAGATGGACCTCCAGAAAACTAATAAGAAGGAGTGACTTTAGCTAACAACACCGAGATAACTGATGGACACATTTTATTCACTTTGTAAATATGTCACACTTTTATAAACCGTCTGTTTTATTCTAACTGTTCACTTGAACTTGGACCTGCTGACTGACTCACTTCTCTCTACAGGTGATGAGGACCACAGCTTCCATGTTAGTTTCAACATAGAGAAAATCATTTTTCAAACTGAGCTTTTAGTTCCTCAGACAGTGTGATGTCTTATCTGAGCTGGATGTCGACGAACACTGAGGGTGTGTCCTGTCTGAATCATTCAGATTCAGCTCGGCCTCACGGAGAACTCAGAGGACAGAACTAACCGGCTGCTGGTTTGAACTGTAACACAGCAGTTTATTTGATGGATTAAGAGTCTGTTATTGTTTAAATGTTTTAGAGTCTCCTGCAGCACATCAGTGACTCCACATCTGTTTATAACCTTCAGAGTTCAGTCTGGATCCTGATCAGCTGCTGGACGTATGAAGACGTGTTGTTACTCATAAACTTCTCTGCAGACGGCCTCTTTATGTCACGGAGCAGCAGCTCTGTAAAACCCACTCTGTGTTTAAGTACTTTAACTGGAGATGGAAAATGTTTCATGTATGTGAGAGTCTGTGGTCGGTCTGCGTGCTCAGACTGTGACAGTCTGAATGAAGGCTTCTTTCTCCAGAGAAAATACTTTCAGTGATGACGGAAGGAAATACGACTGTTTTCAACTAAAATATGTTTTAACAGCATCAACAGTGACCTGAGTAATCAGAGACGTGTTTGAATGTCAAGAGTCACATGACTGTGATGGTGGACTCACTTCAAACTATTTACTGTTTAAGGATGAAAAAATACTCCGACTTGTAGTTTAATTTGTTTGTTACTTTAAAATAACTTTCACTGTTTTCTTTGGATATAAAGTTTTATTTTAAATATAATAAGTGTGACATGATCATGTTTATTCTGATAGAATAAGGGCAGAGCAGGTTGTGTACCCAAAAGCAAACACACAGCAGGTAGCTTGAAAACAGGAAGTTTTATTTCCCACAGAGGCCAAGAAAATAAAACAGAATGTCCATCAACCCAGAGAACGCTGCTGACGGGTCCCCGTCAAGGCAGGCGAGTCCGAGCTGGCTGGAGGCCGCGTGGCCGCTATCCACACCGGGCAGCGTGGGTTCGGGCGGAACCGCAGCGGTGGTGGCAAGTGGTCTCTGTGGACCGACGCTGACCAGGGAGCTGGATACCTGGTGGTCTCTGTGGACCGACGCTGACCAGGGAGCTGGATACCTGGTGGTCTCTGTGGACCGACCCTGACCAGGGAGCTGGATACCTGATGGTCTCTGTGGACTGATGCTGAACAGGGAGCTGGATACCTGGTGGTCTCTGTGGACCGACCCTGGACAGGGAGCTGGATACCTGATGGTCTCTGTGGACTGACCCTGACCAGGGAGCTGGATACCTGATGGTCTCTGTGGACTGATGCTGAACAGGGAGCTGGATACCTGGTGGTCTCTGTGGACCGACGCTGGACAGGGAGCTGGATACCTGGTGGTCTCTGTGGACCGACGCAGGACAGGGAGCTGGATACCTGGTGGTCTCTGTGGACCGACGCTGGACAGGGAGCTGGATACCTGGTGGTCTCTGTGGACCGACACCGGACAGGGAGCTGGATACCTGGTGGTCTCTGTGGACCGACGCTGGACAGGGAGCTGGATACCTGGTGGTCTCTGTGGACCGACCCTGGACAGGGAGCTGGATACCTGGTGGTCTCTGTGGACCGACGCTGACCAGGGAGCTGGATACCTGGTGGTCTCTGTGGACCGACACCGGACAGGGAGCTGGATACCTGGTGGTCTCTGTGGACCGACGCTGGACAGGGAGCTGGATACCTGGTGGTCTCTGTGGACCGACGCAGGACAGGGAGCTCGATACCTGGTGGTCTCTGTGGACCGACACCGGACAGGGAGCTGGATACCTGGTGGTCTCTGTGGACCGACGCTGGACAGGGAGCTGGATACCTGGTGGTCTCTGTGGACCGACCCTGGACAGGGAGCTGGATACCTGGTGGTCTCTGTGGACCGACGCTGACCAGGGAGCTGGATACCTGGTGGTCTCTGTGGACCGACGCTGGACAGGGAGCTGGATACTTGGTGGTCTCTGTGGACCGACGCTGGACAGGGAGCTGGATACCTGGTGGTCTCTGTGGACCGACCCTGGACAGGGAGCTGGATACCTGGTGGTCTCTGTGGACCGACGCTGACCAGGGAGCTGGATACCTGGTGGTCTCTGTGGACCGACACCGGACAGGGAGCTGGATACCTGGTGGTCTCTGTGGACCGACACCGGACAGGGAGCTGGATACCTGGTGGTCTCTGTGGACCGACGCTGGACAGGGAGCTGGATACCTGGTGGTCTCTGTGGACCGACGCTGGACAGGGAGCTGGATACCTGGTGGTCTCTGTGGACCGACACCGGACAGGGAGCTGGATACCTGGTGGTCTCTGTGGACCGACCCTGGACAAGGAGCTGGATACCTGGTGGTCTCTGTGGCCCGACGCTGGACGGCAGGTACGTACCACAGGGTAGCAGACTGGAACACTGGTAGGACTGCAGCAGGCAGCAGAACCAGAGTGGGTCAGAACCAGAATTGCAGCACATGCAAACAGACTTATTGAACTGCAGCATGGTACCAGGTGAGATGATCGGACGGACTGATGCAGGTGGAGTGCAGGACCGGGGTTCATATACTACCAGGTGGTGATTACTGGATTTAGAACCAGCTGGGCCATGAGGTGTGGTAGTGGGAGGAGTCTGGAGGCGGGCAGTGGACGAGGCCACACCCTCCAGACACAGAATAAAACAAGGAACATATGACAGACAAAAACAAACAGGGAGAAGACAGGAAGATGAGGAAGGTGATCGGGGAAACAGAGGGAGCGACAGAGGAACCGGCAGACATCCTGACAGATAAATATTTGTCTGTCAGTTTCTTCTGCGTTTTGACAGTTTCTGTTGATAAATGCACCATTTTATGAAGTTAGTTTACCAATTTATTTTGAGTGAAACTATTTGAAGATGTATATTGTCTGGTGTTTTTTTGTTGATACTATTACTCTCTATTACTATATTCAACATACTATTTGCTCATTGTTCTCTGATTGGACTTGCAAGGTTTTATGTAGTCATATGATCAAAAGTTGATGAGTATACAGGATGTAAACGACATCCCAGATTGATACACATCTGTAGATTGTATTCATCTATTATATGAACACTAAAAAACAGAACAAATGTTTCATGTGCAGTATAATTTGAAATTAAACTAAATTCATGAATGTTACTACACTCTTTTAGATGATGTTGAATATTGCTGCAGCGATTCTTCATAATTCATCTGAAGAAATAATAATGTCATCTAGCTGAACTGTGTTCAGTCAGTTCAGGATGAGAAGAAAGAAACAGCTGCAGAGTTGACGTGCTGCTGTAACCCTTCTAACAGGATTATATCATATAATATTATATACATATAGTGTCCAGGTGGGACATCACTGACCATCTAATCAGAACCTCCTCCTGGTTCCTGAAGGTTCATTCAGGAAGTACATTTAGAGAAGATGAATAAGAGAAGTGACAATGTGTGAAAGCAGAAGTGATGAAGAGAATAAGAGGAGTTCTTGCTTTTATCAGGGGAACTCCAGATTTACTGAACACAGCGGGAAGTGTTACAGGATGAAGTTCAGCTGCTCTGAGTGGGAACGTTAACATCCGGAAAGTACAAACTAAAAGAAGTGAGGCAAAGACCTGGTTCTCCTCTCAGCTCAGTCTGTTCTCAGGAAGTCAGGAAGAACTTCTCCGTCTGACCATCAGTCTGGTTGGTGAATGTTTGTTATCTCTGGCTCCTCCAGGAATGAAGAGGAATGAAGAGGACTGAGTCCAGCTGACAGGGTCACTGGTTCTCTGCTCCATGTGAAGGCTGGCCTTTCTATTTATAGCAGGTTCCAGATATACAACAGCTAGAACATATCTGCAGGAATGTTATGGACTCTGAGGATCCATCACGTCAAGAAGATATTCTCCAAACCAAAGTCTCCATTTAAGGAATTCACCTGAACACACTCTCAGAGAAATATTCATGTTAAAGTTATATTGAGATGAGCCTCTAACCTCCTCAGATATGTGATGTGGTCTCAGCAGCCTGTCAGCCGGAGTCGGAGGGCTTCAGAGCTCCACGCCTCCCTGAGAAAGCTGATCGGAGTATTTCCTGTAATCAGACATACTTTTCATAGCAGGCTGTGTTGTTCCAGATGTTTGATTACTAAATGATCTGAGAGATTGTGGAGTCCAGAACCGGGTTGTTTGTTGTGTGACTGTTTGGAGAACCAGATGTAATAATGCAGACATGTAGAAGGTTGATAATTTCATGCTTTGATTTCAGTGCATGAATTGAAATGTTTCGGTGAAGATATTCAGCCTGTATCTGAACCAGGAACCGTCTCCTCTGGACGAACTCTGGATGACCTTTTGGATGACCTCTGGATGAATTCTGGATGACCTTTTGGATGACCTCTGGATGAACTCTGGATGACCTTTTGGATGACCACTGGATGTATAAACTCGGGATGAACCACATTAACTATTCTACTCTTACAGAGTCACATTTAAATCATAGACTGAAGTCAGAAAGTTGAAATCAAATCTGAAAATAAAGAATCAGAAGGTGTTCTCTTCATGATGAACCTCAGCTCAATGCAGCAGCACATGAGGGTAGAGAAAAGTGTCCCCTGGTGGTGGAGAGGTGGTGGAACAGACAGGACAACACTCGTTATCCATATCTTGATGACATCATGATGGATGTTCCAGGTCTGTAGCAGGATGTTCCAGGTCTAACAGGATGTTCCAGGTCTAACAGGTTGTTCCAGATCTAACAGGATGTTCCAGGTCTAACAGGTTGTTCCAGGTCTAACAGGATGTTCCAGGTCTAACATGATGTTCCAGGTCTGTAGCAGGATGTTCCAGGTCTAACATGATGTTCCAGGTCTGTAGCAGGATGTTCCAGGTCTAACAGGATGTTCCAGGTCTGTAGCAGGATGTTCCAGGTCTAACAGGATGTTCCAGGTCTGTAGCAGGATGTTCCAGGTCTAACAGGATGTTCCAGGTCTGTAGCAGGATGTTCCAGGTCTAACAGGATGTTCCAGGTCTAACAGGATGTTCTAGGTCTAACAGGATGTTCCAGGTCTAACAGGATGTTCCAGGTCTGTAGCAGGATGTTCCAGGTCTAACAGGATGTTCCAGGTCTGTAGCAGGATGTTCCAGGTCTAACAGGATGTTCCAGGTCTAACATGATGTTCCAGGTCTAACAGGATGTTCCAGGTCTAACAGGATGTTCCAGGTATAACAGGATGTTCCAGGTCTAACAGGATGTTCCAGGTCTAACATGATGTTCCAGGCCTAACAGAATGTTCCAGGTTTGTAGCAGGATGTTCCAGGTCTAACAGGATGTTCCAGGTCTAACAGGATGTTCTAGGTCTAACAGGATGTTCTAGGTCTAACAGGATGTTCCAGGCCTAACAGAATGTTCCAGGTCTGTAGCAGGATGTTCCAGGTCTAACAGGATGTTCCAGGTCTAACAGGATGTTCTAGGTCTAACAGGATGTTCCAGGTCTAACAGGATGTTCCAGGTCTGTAGCAGGATGTTCCAGGTCTAACAGGATGTTCCAGGTCTGTAGCAGGATGTTCCAGGTCTAACAGGATGTTCCAGGTCTAACATGATGTTCCAGGTCTAACAGGATGTTCCAGGTATAACAGGATGTTCCAGGTCTAACAGGATGTTCCAGGTCTAACATGATGTTCCAGGCCTAACAGAATGTTCCAGGTTTGTAGCAGGATGTTCCAGGTCTAACAGGATGTTCCAGGTCTAACAGGATGTTCCAGGTCTAACATGATGTTCCAGGTCTAACAGGATGTTCCAGGTCTAACATGATGTTCCAGGTATAACAGGATGTTCCAGGTCTAACAGGATGTTCCAGGTCTAACAGGATGTTCCAGGTCTAACATGATGTTCCAGGTCTAACAGGATGTTCCAGGTCTAACATGATGTTCCAGGTATAACAGGATGTTCCAGGTCTAACATGATGTTCCAGGCCTAACAGAATGTTCCAGGTTTGTAGCAGGATGTTCCAGGTCTAACATGATGTTCCAGGTCTAACATGATGTTCCAGGTCTAACAGGATGTTCCAGGTATAACATGATGTTCCAGGTATAACAGGATGTTCCAGGTCTAACATGATGTTCCAGGCCTAACAGAATGTTCCAGGTTTGTAGCAGGATGTTCCAGGTCTAACATGATGTTCCAGGTCTAACAGGATGTTCCAGGTCTAACATGATGTTCCAGGTCTGACAGGATGTTCCAGGTCTAACATGATGTTCCAGGTCTAACAGGATGTTCCAGGTCTAACATGATGTTCCAGGTCTAACAGGATGTTCCAGGTCTAACATGATGTTCCAGGTCTAACATGATGTTCCAGGCCTAACAGGATGTTCCAGGTCTAACATGATGTTCCAGGTCTAACAGGATGGTCCAGGTCTAAAAGGATGTTCCAGGTCTGTAGCAGGATGTTCCAGGTCTAAAAGGATGTTCCAGGTCTGTAGCAGGATGTTCCAGGTTTGTAACAGGATGTTATAGGTCTGTAGCAGGATGTTCCAGGTCTAAAAGGATGTTCCAGGTCTGTAACAGGATGTTCCAGGTCTAACATGATGTTCCAGGTCTAACATGATGTTCCAAGTCTGTAACACATGTTTAATGAACTAATTTAATGTTTCTCATGCATACAGCATGTAAAGTCAGCCGCAGGTCGATTTATATTCCAGTCAGAGATGCAGGAAGCACCGAAGGTTCTCCCACCACCAGTTCTATGACCGCATGTTCCCCCACCACCAGTTCTATGACCGCATGTTCCCCCACCACTGGTTCTATGACTGAAGGTTCTCCCACCACTGGTTCGATGACCGAAGGTTCTCCCACCACTGGTTCGATGACCAAAGGTTCTCCCACCACCGGTTCTATGACCGAAGGTTCTCCCACCACCAGTCCCATGACCGAAGGTTCCCCCACCATGGCTCTACGACCAAAGGTTCCCCCACCACTGGTTCTATGACTGAAGGTTCCCCCACAACTGGTTCATTGACTGAAGGTTCCCCCACAACTGGTTCTATGACCGAAGGTTCTCCCACCACTGTTTCGATGACCGAAGGTTCGCCCACCACTGTTTCGATGACCGAAGGTTCGCTCACCACTGGTTCCATGACCAAAAGTTCCTCCACCACTGGTTCCATGACTGAAGGTTCCCCAACCACTGGTTCTATGACTGATGGTTCTCTCACCACTGGTTCCATGACGGAAGGTTTCCCCACTACTGGTTCTATGACTGAATGTTGGTTCCAGTCTGGAGACATGTGATCTAAAGATGACCCGGTGAATTCTAATATGGATGTTGCAGTCCCACAGCTGATCACAGCTCTGATGATGTCATCCATGACTCACAGCTCTGATGATGTCATACATAACTCACTATAAGAGTAAGGAGCAGAAGGTTTCTCATGCTGGTGTCGTTGCATCACTGGAGAAGATTCCAGCCTTTCAACACATCGATGGCGTCGGTGAGTCGGGATCATGTGACACACTGAGAGGACAAGTGCAGCATTCAAACAGGATGTGATCAGACAATCAATAACTGAATCAATGTAAAACATCATCAGTGATAAAAAAAGACTTTATGTTTTAATCTTCTTAAATCTGGAATAAATCACTTATTTTAAATTACAGAATTGAAGATGTTTTTTACTTCAGTCAAAAGAAATAAATCAATCAGTTTCATTTAATGAAGTCTTTAAGCTCAGTGTGCAGACCTGTCCTCTGAAGGCTGCCGCCTGCTGGCTGCTATATGAACTGCACATTACACACAATAACTAAACACACTAACTAAACACACACAATAATTAAACAAACACACGATAATTAAACAAACACACAATAACTAAATAGTCACAATAACTAAACACAAAAATTAAACACACACAATAATTAAACAAACACACGATAATTAAACAAACACACAATAACTAAATAGTCACAATAACTAAACACAAAAATTAAACAAACACACAATAACTAAACAAACACATAATAATTAAACAAACACACAATAATTAAACAAACACTATAACTAAACACACACACACAATAACTAAACACGCGATAACTAAACAACAACACAAAAAATAAACACACACACAATAATTGAACAAACACACAATTACTGAACAAACACACAATAACTAAACAAACACACAATAACGAAACAAACACACAAAAACTAAACACACACACAATAACTAAACACACACACAATAACTACACAAACACACAATAACTAAACAAACACAAAAACTAAACACACACACAATAACTAAACACACACACACAATAACTGAACAAACACACAATAACTAAACAAACACACAAAAACTAAAGACACACACAATAACTGAATACACACACACAATAACTAAACAAACACACAATAACTGAATAAACACAATAACTGAACAAACACACAATTACTGAACAAACACACAATAACTACACAAACACACAATAACTAAACACACACACACAATAACTAAACAAACACACAATAACTAAACACACACACACAATAACTGAACAAACACACAATAACTAAACAAATACACAAAAACTAAAGACACACACAATAACTGAATACACACACACAATAACTAAACAAACACACAATAACTGAATAAACACACAATAACTGAACAAACACACAATTACTAAACAAACACACAATAACTAAACAAACACAAAAACTAAACACACACACAATAACTAAACACACACACACAATAACTAAACAAACACACAATAACTAAACACAAACACTATAACTAAACACACACATACAATAACTAAACACACAATAACTAAACACACACACAATAACTAAACACACAAACACACACAATAATTAAACAAACACACAATAAACAAACACACACACGTGTACAATAACTAAACAAACACGCAATAATTAAACGATCACAATAACTAAACACGCACACACAATAACTAAAGACAATAACTAAACACACACACACACACAATAACTGAACAAACACATAATTACTGAACAAACACTCAAAAACTAAACAAACACACAACAACTAAACAAACACAATAACTGAACAAACACAAAAACTAAACAAACACAATAACTAAACAAACACAAAAACTAAACACACACAATAACTGAACAAACACACAATAACTGAACAAACACACAAAAACTAAACGAACACACAATAACTGAAGAAACACCCAATAACTGAACAAACACACAAAAACTAAACAAACACACAATAACTGAACAAACACACAATAACTGAACAAACACACAAAAACTAAACGAACACACAATAACTGAAGAAACACCCAATAACTGAACAAACACACAAAAACTAAACGAACACACAATAACTGAAGAAACACAATAACTAAACAAACACAAAAACTAAACACACACAATAACTGAACAAACACACAATAACTGAACAAACACACAAAAACTAAACGAACACACAATAACTGAAGAAACACCCAATAACTGAACAAACACACAAAAACTAAACAAACACACAATAACTGAACAAACACACAATAACTGAACAAACACACAAAAACTAAACAAACACACAATAACTGAACACCACACAATAACTGAACAAACACACAATAACTGAACAAACACACAATTACTGAACAAACACACAATAACTACACAAACACACAATAACTAAACAAACACAAAAACTAAACACACACAATAACTGAACAAACACACAATAACTGAACAAACACACAATAACTGAACAAACACACAATAACTAAACAAACACACAATAACGAAACAAACACACAAAAACTAAACACACACACAATAACTAAACAAACACACAATAACTGAACAAACACACAATTACTGAACAAACACACAATAACTACACAAACACACAATAACTAAACAAACACAAAAACTAAACACACACACAATAACTAAACACACACACACAATAACTAAACAAACACACAATAACTAAACACACACACACAATAACTGAACAAACACACAATAACTAAACAAACACACAAAAACTAAAGACACACACAATAACTGAATACACACACACAATAACTAAACAAACACACAATAACTAAACACACACACAATAACTAAACAAACACACAAAAACTAAAGACACACACAATAACTGAATACACACACACAATAACTAAACAAACACATAATAACTAAACAAACACACAATAACTGAATAAACACACAATAACTGAACAAACACACAATTACTGAACAAACACACAATAACTACACAAACACACAATAACTAAACAAACACAAAAACTAAACACACACACAATAACTAAACACACACACACAATAACTAAACAAACACACAATAACTAAACAAACACACAATAACTGAATAAACACACAATAACTGAACAAACACACAATAACTAAACACAAACACTATAACTAAACACACACATACAATAACTAAACACACAATAACTAAACACACGCACAATAACTAAACACACAAACACACACAATAATTAAACAAACACACAATAACCAAACACACACACGTGCACAATAACTAAACAAACACGCAATAATTAAACGATCACAATAACTAAACACGCACACACAATAACTAAAGACAATAACTAAACACACACACACACACACAATAACTGAACAAACACATAATTACTGAACAAACACTCAAAAACTAAACAAACACACAACAACTAAACAAACACAATAACTGAACAAACACAAAAACTAAACAAACACAATAACTAAACAAACACAAAAACTAAACACACACAATAACTGAACAAACACACAATAACTGAACAAACACACAAAAACTAAACGAACACACAATAACTGAAGAAACACCCAATAACTGAACAAACACACAAAAACTAAACGAACACACAATAACTGAAGAAACACAATAACTAAACAAACACAAAAACTAAACAAACACAATAACTAAACAAACACAAAAACTAAACACACACAATAACTGAACAAACACACAATAACTGAACAAACACACAAAAACTAAACGAACACACAATAACTGAAGAAACACCCAATAACTGAACAAACACACAAAAACTAAACAAACACACAATAACTGAACAAACACACAATAACTGAACAAACACACAAAAACTAAACAAACACACAATAACTGAACACCACACAATAACTGAACAAACACACAATAACTGAACAAACACATAATTACTGAACAAACACACAAAAACTAAACAAACACACAATAACTGAAAAAACACAAAAACTAAACACACACAATAACTGAACAAACACACAAAAACTAAACAAACACACAATAACTGAAAAAACACAAAAACTAAACACACACACAATAACTGAACAAACACACAAAAACTAAACAAACACACAATAACTGAAAAAACACAAAAACTAAACACACACACAATAACTGAACAAACACACAAAAACTAAACACACACAATAACTGAACAAACACACAATAACCACAATTGCATTAGAATTACAATTATATATATATATATATATATTACATTTATATATATAGTTCACATTATATATATATAAATGTAATATATTCATAAATATATATATACTATATATTATATATACATGCATATATGTGTGTATATATATATATATATATATATGTATATTATAGATATGATATTGCATATATATATCTATAATATACATACATATATGAATATTATCTCTATATTTTTACATATATAATAAACATATATGTATATATAATATAATATATATATATATGCATTCACGTCAGAATGAGTTTTCATGTCCTCACATCAGCCATGTTGACTCATGCTTGTCTCTCCTGCTCTGAGGGAAGGATTCTTCAGATGGTTGTAATCTCCACCACCACCACTAGATGGCCCTCTACCCTGCACACTTATATAATATCAGATATGAGCTGGTCTTATATTTCTGATTATTAATGATCATAAACTGCAGGAATCAAACATTCCTTCTCCTCCTTCTACCACTCCTCTTCCTCCTCCTACTCTTCCTCTTTCTAGTCCTTCTCCTCCTTCCACTCCTCCTACTCATCTTCCTCCTTCCACTCCTCTTCCTCTTCTTCCTCCTTCCACTCCTCCTCCTCCTACTTCTAGTCCTCCTCCTCCTCTCCACAACACCACCAGCACCACCTCCACCACGACCACCACCAACTCTACCACCTCCAACACCATCACAATGACCTCCACCAGCACCACCTCCAACACTACCACCACCACCTCCAACACCACAACTTCCACTTCCAACACTACCACCAACACCAACACCACCTCAAACACCACAACCTCCACCTCCACCACCACCACCACCACCACAACCCCCACCAGCACCACAAACACCACCACCACCACCACCGCTCTCTCTCTCTCTCTGCAGGCCTGCTCCTGTTTTCATGCCTCCCTTTAAAGGGCCCTCTGTGGTTGCCGCGGTTACCAGGCTTTTTTGGACTCCCTGTAATTGAGTCTTGCGTTTTCACCCTGGATTCTGCTGCCTGCACAAAGCAGTGATTATTCCTGAGGACGAGTGGGGGAGGGGTGTTGCTGGGGGGGGGGGGGGGGGGGCTCTGACTAAATACCATCACATTCTCATGAAGCTGATTGGCTGCTCACTCTTCTTCTGGTCTCTGAAAACCTGACTGAACGCACCCAATAGAGACAAACAGAGAGACAGAGACAGACGGATAGACAGAGAGACAGACACAGAGACAGACAGACAGCTTCTTCAGGTTCAGATCTGTAACAGGTAGCAGCATGAATCTCTGTCTGTCTGACTGACATCTCTCAGTGGATGTCCTCACACCACCTGGAAATCAACCTCCACAAGACTGAACTGCTCTTCCTTCCAGAGAAAGACTCTCCCACCCTCGACCTGACTACTACCTTCAACAACTCTGTTATCCCCGACCCTGACTGATAAGAACCTCGGAGACACTCCACAGTCAACTCTCTCTTACTGCCAACATCACGTTCCTGTAGATACATGCTGACCAACATCAGGAGAATACGTCCTCTTCTCACTCAGAAGGAGGTGCAGGCTCTGGTCCAGGTTCTTTTCTAGGTTCTGATCCAGGATCTGGTCCAGGTTCTGATCCAGGTTCTGGTCCAGGTTCTGGTCATCTCACATCTAGACTACTGTAACTCCCTCCTGGCAGGTCTACCTGTTAGTACCATCTGACCTCTGCAGCTCATCCAGAATGCAGCAGCTCCACTTTAACCTCCTAGATTCACTCACACTGCCCCGCCCCTCGTCCTTCTCATCCTCCTCTCATCCTCCTCCTCTCCTCCTCCTCCTCCTTCTCATCCTCCTCTCCTTCTCCCCCTTGTCCTCCTCTACTTTTCTGTAAATGTGAGCATGTTACAGTGAACATGTCTCCTGCTGTCATGCTGCTCGTCAGCAATACGTTGACGGCTGATGTCACTCTGTATGTAGAAACTCCAGATCATCAGCATGTGATGTGTTCATTGATGTGTAACGTGACCTTCTGGGATGTGTGAGCAGAACATGTGCACACAGACTCTCAGGATTTAAGACTTTATTTATGACATACCACTTTCTTTATGGAGCGTAATACAGTGGACTGTTTACAATGAGAGTCACTGCAATAAATACAGCTCAGAAATACAGAGGTAAAGAGTGGAAACAGGTCATGTGATGCACCAGGAAGTGGTGGTCTGCTCTGAGAGGAGATCTAACAGCCTCGTCCTGACCTGCGGCTGTGAGACAGCAGGTGGAAGCTCCTCCCACAGACCAGGGAGCTGTCAGTCAAACACTGCTGCAGCTCATCTCTTACCTCCACTTCTGGGCTCCATCTTTAAGACATCTTTAGAAAGAAGCTGATAAAAAAAATCTGACTTTACACTTAAAAACATGGAAGTAGATCTCAGTAGCTCTAAACTAGAAGCTGTGAGAGCTGCTGCTCCGTCACAGAGAGAAGAAGATGAAAGACCCAATGTCCTGCTTCAGACCATAAAAACTAGTGAGGACAGCAAAAGACTTGCTCTGTTGTGCAGCTGATAGGATACACTGGTTAATACTGCTCTGAGGTGAGTGGGAGGGGGGGGGGAACTAATAGTCAATGCTCTGGTCGTTGTAACGGGAGCTGTAGTCGTCATGGTAAGTTCCGTGGTACTCGTCCTCCTGGAACTCCGCCTGATAGTCACTGTCGCTGATCTCAGACCCGTTGGTGCCGGTGCTCTGGCTGCCGTTGGCATGGACCACCGGCTCCGTGGGGGGGGCGCAGTACTTGGGGTCGTACACCTGTCGGCCCAGACCGTACACACTCATGCCTCGCTGGGAGGCCACCTTGTTGGTGCCCATCTGGAGGGAGATGGTGGAGTTATCCAGCGGCTGCAGCGCCACCTTCTGGTCAAAAATGTCTCTGCGGGTTCCGGGGGCAGACATGCCCGCCTGCAGGGAAACACATGATGAACATATGAACATGTGATGGTGGCGAAGGAGTGAACACGTGTGATGGTGACGAAGGAGTGAACATGTGATGGTGATGAAGAAGTGAACACGTGATGGTGACGAAGGAGTGAACATGTGATGGTGACGAAGGAGTGAACATGTGATGGTGACAAAGTGAACACGTGATGGTGACGAAGGAGTGAACATGTGTGATGGTGACGAAGGAGTGAACACGTGATGGTGACGAAGGAGTGAACATGTGATGGTGACGAAGGAGTCAACATGTGATGGTGACGAAGGAGTGAACATGTGATGGTGACGAAGTGAACACGTGATGGTGACGAAGGAGTGAACATGTGTGATGGTGACGAAGGAGTGAACACGTGATGGTGACGAAGGAGTGAACGTGATGGTGACGAAGGAGTCAACATGTGATGGTGACGAAGGAGTGAACATGTGATGGTGACGAAGTGAACACGTGATGGTGACGAAGGAGTGAACATGTGATGGTGACGAAGGAGTGAACATGTGATGGTGACGAAGTGAACACGTGATGGTGACGAAGGAGTGAACATGTGTGATGGTGACGAAGGAGTGAACACGTGATGGTGACGAAGGAGTGAACATGTGATGGTGACGAAGGAGTCAACATGTGATGGTGACGAAGGAGTGAACATGTGATGGTGACGAAGGAGTCAACATGTGATGGTGACGAAGTGAACACGTGATGGTGACGAAGGAGTCAACATGTGATGGTGACAAAGTGAACACATGATGGTGACAAAGGAGTGAACATGTGATGGTGACGAAGGAGTGAACATGTGATGGTGACGAAGAAGTGAACACGTGATGGTGACAAAGGAGTGAACATGTGATGGTGACGAAGGAGTGAACATGTGATGGTGACGAAGGAGTGAACATGTGATGGTGACGAAGGAGTCAACATGTGATGGTGACGAAGTGAACACGTGATGGTGACAAAGGAGTGAACATGTGATGGTGACGAAGTGAACATGTGATGGTGACAAAGGAGTGAACATGTGATGGTGACGAAGGAGTCAACATGTGATGGTGACGAAGTGAACACGTGATGGTGACAAAGGAGTGAACATGTGATGGTGACGAAGTGAACACGTGATGGTGACAAAGGAGTGAACACCTGATGGTGAAGAAGAAGTGAACACGTGATGGTGACAAAGAAGTGAACACGTGATGGTGACAAAGAAGTGAACACGTGATGGCGACGAAGGAGTGAACATGTGATGGTGACGAAGAAGAGAACGTGATGGTGACGAAGAAGTGAACATGTGATGGTGATGAAGGAGTGAACATGTGATGGTGATGAAGTGAACACGTGATGGTGACAAAGGAGTGAACACCTGATGGTGAAGAAGAAGTGAACACGTGATGGTGACAAAGAAGTGAACACGTGATGGTGACAAAGAAGTGAACACGTGATGGCGACGAAGGAGTGAACATGTGATGGTGACGAAGGAGTCAACATGTGATGGTGATGAAGTGAACACGTGATGGTGACAAAGGAGTGAACACCTGATGGTGAAGAAGAAGTGAACACGTGATGGTGACAAAGAAGTGAACACGTGATGGTGACAAAGAAGTGAACACGTGATGGCGACGAAGGAGTGAACATGTGATGGTGACGAAGAAGAGAACGTGATGGTGACGAAGAAGTGAACATGTGATGGTGATGAAGGAGTGAACACGTGTGATAGTGACGAAGGAGTGAATGTGATGGTGATGAAGGAGTGAATGTGATGGTGATGAAGGAGTGAACACGTGATAGTGACGAAGGAGTGAACACGTGATGGTGACGAAGGAGTGAACACGTGATAGTGACGAAGGAGTGAACACGTGATGGTGACGAAGAAGAGAACACGTGATGGTGACGAAGAAGTGAACACGTGATGGTGACGAAGGAGTGAACACGTGATGGTGACGAAGAAGTGAATGTGATGGTGATGAAGGAGTGAACACGTGATAGTGACGAAGGAGTGAACACGTGATGGTGACGAAGGAGTGAACACGTGATAGTGACGAAGGAGTGAACACGTGATGGTGACGAAGAAGAGAACACGTGATGGTGACGAAGAAGTGAACACGTGATGGTGACGAAGGAGTGAACACGTGATGGTGACGAAGAAGAGAACACGTGATGGTGACGAAGAAGTGAACACGTGATGGTGACGAAGGAGTGAACACGTGATAGTGACAAAGGAGTGAACACGTGATGGTGACGAAGAAGAGAACACGTGATGGTGACGAAGAAGTGAACACGTGATGGTGACGAATGAGTGAACATGTGATGGTGACGAATGAGTGAACACGTGATGGTGACGAATGAGTGAACACGTGATGGTGACGAATGAGTGAACGTGTGATGTGATGAAAGAGTGAACATGTGTGGTGATGAAGGAGTGAACATGTGATGGTGATGAAGGAGTGAACATGTGATGGTGATGAAGGAGTGAACATGTGTGGTGATGAAAGAGCGAACACGTGTGTCCACCTCCACCCTGTCTTTTGTCTGTCTTGTTTCACTTCCTGTCCTTTCTATGATTGTTGGCCCCGCCCCCTGATTAGTTCCACCTGTCCCTCGTTGTCCTTCCCTCCCTGCTGTATTCAGTCTGTGAGCTCTTCTTCTTCCCTCTTTGTCACTTTGTTTCAGTTTCCTGTCTGTTGCTGAATCTTTTGAAACCCAGAGAACACAAACCACCTGAACTGTGTCGCCATGGCAACAGGTTTCTCCAACATGACAACACGCCGCTCACAGTTTCTCGCCCTCGAACCTTTAACCTAAATCTGATGTTTCTGTGGTTGGTTACTGTCCCAGCTTCTTTAAAAACAGGGTTGTACTACATAAAACCAGTTCAGGTTTAATTGCAGTGTTTCTACCTTCCACTGTGTTCCATAACAGACCAGCTGCTCTGTGAAGCTCAACGTGACCAATCACATGCAGGTAAGACAGCATGAACTGTAACTAAACTCAATATTTGTCACAGTTTCCGTGACAGAACCTAGAATAACTGATGCCGTGGTAACAGTTTTTGGTCCTGTGTGAGAGTGGGCAGTGTTTGGGTCTGAGAGGCTTTCAGGGTCCTGGATGTGGTCCATGAACTGGACTGGAGACATGAGGACCAGGATGTGTGACCAGCAGTGAAAAAACATGGCCCCTGTGTGTGCTCTGTTTTGGTATCTTTGAGCATTAGTTTGAGATGAGCAGCAGATTAATTGTTGGAGAGGAGCTCACCTGGCTGGCTCCTTTGTTGGTTCCCATCTGCAGACTGATGGTGGTCTGGTCGTAGGGTTTGTCCGTCTGAGTCTTTGGGTCGTACAGATGTCTCCTGGTTCCGTACGCAGTCATCCCAGCCTGACTCGCACACTTGTTGGTTCCCATCTGTGAACAGAAGACCAGCGGCAGGCTGTCAGTCAATCCAACATCTCCAACATCCAGCAGTCCACCTGCTTCCTCATTCAAAGGGAGGATGAACTTCTGAGTGCACCGTTTCTTTTTCTCGAGACAGACTGGGTGTTGGCGCACCAGCAGGATTTATTCAAAGTTACAAACATAACATGAGTTCTCAGCAGCAGCCTCACGTCCTGTTACCTGCAGTCCGATGACACACTGCCCCGCCTTGATCTTCTCATCGTCAAAATGTCGAGCCTGTTTGTCTGCGTATTTCACACCGATGTCGATCTTTGTGTCCATTCCTTTGGTCTTTGCCTGAGATATGAAGAGGACATGTTGGTCAGAGGACATGTTGGTCAGAGGACATGTTGGTCAGAGGACATGTCCCTCTCTGCGTCCCTCACCATGCTAGCCAGGGCGAGCAGTGTGGTCTGGACTTGTGTCATGTTCCCGTTCTCAAACAGGTCGTTTGCCTCGAAGATGTCGTTGGGCTTCAGGCCGTAGTTCAGGATGGCTTTGATGAAGTTTCCCAGGTTTTCCAGCTGCAACAGAGAAGATGTGATGAGAGTCGTCAGAGCGGGACGGACGTCTGAATGTCCTCTGTGATTCAGACTTTCAGCTCTTACCTTGTGCCAGTTCAGCTGTGACAGGTTGATTTTCTTTACTGAACCAGGGTGCAGTTTATTAATCAGCCTAAGAGGAAAAGGAAAACACATGTATCAGAATTTAAACCTAATCTTAACTTCAACCTCACCTTCACTAATTTAAACCTAAATTTAAACCTAACATTAATTTAAACCTAATCTTAACTTCAACCTCACCTTAACTAAATGTAACCTTAATTTAAACCGAATCTTAAATTTAACCATAAACCTAATCTTAATTTAAACTTCAATTTAAACCTAACCATAATTTAAACCTAACCTTAACTAAATTTAACCTTAATTTAAACCTAACCTTAACTAAATTTAACCTTAACTTAAACCTAACCTTAACTGAAACCTAATCTTAAACCTAACCTTAACTTCACCATAAACCTAATATTAACAACCTTAATTTAAATTTAACCGTATACATAAACATAAATTCAACCTATCCTTAATTTAAACTTGACCATTAACCTAACTTAAATTTAAGCCTAACCTTAATTTAAACCTAACCTTAACTTGAATTTAACCGTAAAACTAACCATAACGTAAACCTAGACTTAACTGTAAACCTAATCTTAATTTAAACCAAACCTTCACTTAAACCAAAACCTAACTTAAACCCTAATGTTACCGTAAATCTAACCACAAACCTAACTTTAACTGAAATCTAACCATAACTTGAACCCAACCATAAACCTAACCTTAACCTAAACCTAACATAAACCAAAGCTTAACCTTAAAACTAACCAACCGTAACCTCATATTTAATGATTTACATTATTGGCATGTGTTCCCCACAACATCAAAGCGCGCGCACGCACGCACGCACGCACACACACACACACACACACACACACACACACACACACACACACACACACACACACACACACACACACACACACACACACACACACACACACACACACAGAAGACTTACTCGCAGAGGATGACTCCATCCTTCAAGCCTTTCTGGAAGGTTCCTCCGATAGGCATTCCTGTTACTTCCTCGATCCAGAAGCGAAGCTCCTCCTCTTTTTGTTGGTCATATTTCTGAGCAATCTGAGAGAAAAAAACATTCATAAGTCATCAAGTCCACTCAGTTCCACTGACTCACGTCCTGGATTGAAACACAGTTGATCCTCAAAGACCTCGACACCATAAAATAGGTTAAATATTTAAAACCGTCAGGTTAGTTCATGAACTTTTAGTAACAGCAGCAGGAAAATGAAGTTTTGGTTTTGTGCCTCAGATTTCACAGGAAGGTCTCTGGTTCTATTCCAGGAAGTGTTTCTGTGATGATGATACCTACAATTTATTTACAATTATTAGGAACACCTGTTTATTCAAGCAGCTCAGGATCTTCAGTTAACACTCATCAGAGGGAGGAAACGTGACCTGTGATTGTTGGTGAAACTGAACATCCTGAGAGTGCAGCTCTGCAGACGGTGACCAGGAGACAGAAAGTCTCTGAGCACGTCTGCAGACGGTGACCAGGAGACAGAAAGTCTCTGAGCACGTCTGCAGACGGTGACCAGGAGACAGAAAGTCTCTGAGCACGTCTGCAGACGGTGACCACCACAGGTGCTGTGTTGTCAGACCATACATACGAGTATCCTTCTGCTTTATCTCCCTTTGTTGTAGCTCCTGGATGGAGGTGTGTTGGACCATCAGAAGGATCCACAGAGCTGCAGTGTTCTTACAGATGTTCCTCTGTTCAGGACCGTTGGACCAGAACCAGAACCATCATCTGTTTCACTAATACACCATCAGATCCTGCTGGGAGGGAAACCCGACCGACATCATGTCCATGAGTCCAGGTCTCCACTGCACTCAGAACACCGCCAGAGACAGGTGGACACCGCCAGAGACAGGTGGACAGGTGGACACTGCCGGAGAAAGGTGGACCTATGAGACCGTCCACCTGGGAGACTGTCCACCTATGAGACCGTCCACATGGGAGACTGTCGACCTGGGAGACCGTCCACCTATGAGACCGTCCACATGGGAGACTGTCCACCTATAAGACTGTCCACCTGGGAGACCGTCCACCTATGAGACTGTCCACCTGGGAGACTGTCCACCTGGGAGACTGTCCACCTATGAGACTGTCCACCTATGAGGCTGTCCACCTATGAGACTGTCCACCTATGAGACTGTCCACCTGGGAGACTGTCCACCTAGGAGACTGTCCACCTAGGAGACTGTCCACCTATGAGAACGTCCACCTATGAGAACGTCCACATGGGAGACTGTCCACCTATAAGACCATCCACATGGGAGACTGTCGACCTGGGAGACCGTCCACCTATGAGACTGTCCACCTATGAGACCGTCCACATGGGAGACCGTCCACCTATAAGACTGTCCACCTATAAGACTGTCCACCTGGGAGACCGTCCACCTATGAGACTGTCCACCTGGGAGACTGTACCTATGAGACTGTCCACCTGGGAGACCGTCCACCTATGAGACTGTCCACCTGGGAGACTGTCCACCTATGAGAACGTCCACATGGGAGACTGTCCACCTATAAGACCGTCCACATGGGAGACTGTCGACCTGGGAGACGGTCCACCTATAAGACTGTCCACCTGGGAGACCGTCCACCTATGAGACTGTCCACCTATGAGACTGTCCACCTGGGAGACTGTCCACCTATGAGACTGTCCACCTATGAGGCTGTCCACCTATGAGACTGTCCACCTATGAGAACGTCCACATGGGAGACTGTCCACCTATAAGACCGTCCACACGGGAGACTGTTGACCTGGGAGACCGTCCACCTATGAGACTGTCCACCTATGAGACCGTCCACATGGGAGACTGTCCACCTATAAGACTGTCCACCTGGGAGACCGTCCACCTATGAGACTGTCCACCTGGGAGACTGTCCACCTATGAGAACGTCCACCTATGAGAACGTCCACATGGGAGACTGTCCACCTATAAGACCGTCCACATGGGAGACTATCGACCTGGGAGACCGTCCACCTATGAGACTGTCCACCTATGAGACCGTCCACATGGGAGACTGTCCACCTATAAGACTGTCCACCTGGGAGACCGTCCACCTATGAGACTGTCCACCTGGGAGACTGTCCACCTATGAGAACGTCCACATGGGAGACTGTCCACCTATAAGACCGTCCACATGGGAGACTGTCGACCTATGAGACTGTCCACCTGGGAGACTGTCCACCTATGAGAACGTCCACCTATAAGACCGTCCACATGGGAGACTGTCGACCTGGGAGCCCGTCCACCTATGAGACTGTCCACCGATGAGACCGTCCACATGGGAGACTGTCCACCTATAAGACTGTCCACCTGCTGCAGGACAGGCTCGTCCTCTGGATGTTTCAGTACTTTGACATACATCCGGTGCTGTGAGGTAGAGGAAAGGTCAGGACTTCCTCCAAAACATGAGGATTGATCACAGCTCCGCCCACCAGGAAGTAAAACATGAGAATTGATCACAGCTCCGCCCACCAGGAAGTAAAACATGAGGATTGATCACAGCTCCGCCCACCAGGAAGTAAAACATGAGAATTGATCACAGCTCCGCCCACCAGGAAGTTAAACATGAGGGTTGATCACAGCTCCGCCCACCAGGAAGTTAAACATGAGGATTGATCACAGCTCCGCCCACCAGGAAGTTAAACATGAGGGTTGATCACAGCTCCGCCCACCAGGAAGTTAAACATGAGGATTGATCACAGCTCCGCCCACCAGGAAGTTAAACATGAGGATTGATCACAGCTCCGCCCACCAGGAAGTAAAACCACCAGGACAGGTGTGTTTCTGCAATTTATTATCCTGAACACACATTTCAGTTCATATATAATATAAACAAATTTTGTAGTTCCTTGGAGGAGGAGGTCCTGTTGGAGGGGGGTCCGGAGGAGGGGATCCAGAGCAGGGGGTTCGGGAGGAGGGGGAAGGGGGGTTGTGAGGTGGTCTGAAGAATGTGAGGAATGCAGCTAAAGGAAGCAGGACTTCTGATCTGGAGCCTCTCCGGCCTCCTGCTGACCTCCTGCTGACCTCCTGCTGGCCTCCTGCTGACCTCCTGCTGACCTCCTGCCTGCCTATTGCCTGCCTCCTGCCCACCTCCTGTTCACCTCCTGCTCGCCTCCTGCCCGCCTCCTGCCCGCCTCCTGTTCGCCTCCTGCTCGCCTCCTGCTGGCCTCCTACTGGCCTCCTGCTTTGTCTCTGACACAGAACCATGAACCAGAACCTGTTCTTGCTGCAGGGAACAAAAAGTGGTTCCACTTCAGGACACTTTGAGAATACAGACGACTCAGAACCAAACAGAACCGATTCAGTTCATTCTGGAGTTTCAATGATTTCTGGACATCAGACAGGAAATGATGTTTTAATATGAACAATAAAGATATCTATTTAGCATGCTAACCAGCTAGCTCCAGCTCGTAATACCACTTAGTACCACAGGAGGAGACAGAGAGTTACTGCAGCGTTCAGTCTGACCTGAGAGGAAGAAAAAGTCCTGGTTCTGAAAGGAAACGCAGTGATGTCTTAAAGTCTTTGAGAACAGAAGCAGAGTCCAATAGTTCTGTGTAATATTCAAGAAGTAGTTCTGTTTGAAACAAATCTCTCAAATGAACCGGCTCCTCCTCTCTCCTGCAGCTCTCTCCTGCAGCTCTCTCCTGCTCTGTCCTCCTCTCGCCTCCTCTCTCCTGTTCTCTCCTGTTCTCTCCTGCAGCTCTCTCCTGTTCTCTCCTGCTCTCTCCTGTTCTCTCCTGTTCTCTCCTGCAGCTCTCTCCTGTTCTCTCCTGTTCTCTCCTGCTCTCTCCTGTTCTCTCCTGCAGCTCTCCTGTTCTCTCCTGCTCTCTCCTGTTCTCTCCTGCTCTCTCCTGCTCTCTCCTGCTCTCTCCTGCAGCTCTCTCCTGCTCTCTCCTGCTCTCTCCTGCTCTCTCCTGTTCTCTCCTGCTCTCTCCTCCTCTCTCCTGTTCTCTCCTGTTCTCTCCTGCTCTCTCCTCCTCTCTCCTGTTCTCTCCTGCTCTCTCCTGTTCTCTCCTGTTCTCTCCTGCTCTCTCCTGCTCTCTCCTGTTCTCTCCTGCTCTCTCCTGCTCTCTCCTGTTCTCTCCTGTTCTCTCCTGCTCTCTCCTGCTCTCTCCTGTTCTCTCCTGTTCTCTCCTGCTCTCTCCTCCTCTCTCCTGTTCTCTCCTGTTCTCTCCTGCTCTCTCCTGTTCTCTCCTGTTCTCTCCTGCAGCTCTCTCCTGTTCTCTCCTTCTCTCTCCTGCTCTCTCCTCCTCTCTCCTGTTCTCTCCTGTTCTCTCCTGCAGCTCTCTCCTGTTCTCTCCTGCTCTCTCCTCCTCTCTCCTGTTCTCTCCTGCTCTCTCCTGCTCTCTCCTGTTCTCTCCTGCTCTCTCCTGCTCTCTCCTGTTCTCTCCTGTTCTCTCCTGCTCTCTCCTCCTCTCTCCTGTTCTCTCCTGTTCTCTCCTGCTCTCTCCTCCTCTCTCCTGTTCTCTCCTGTTCTCTCCTGCTCTCTCCTCCTCTCTCCTGTTCTCTCCTGTTCTCTCCTGCTCTCTCCTCCTCTCTCCTGCTCTCTCCAGCTCTCTCCTGCTCTCTCCTGTTCTCTCCTGCTCTCTCCTCCTCTCTCCTGTTCTCTCCTGCTCTCTCCTCCTCTCTCCTGTTCTCTCCTGCTCTCTCCTGCTCTCTCCTCCTCTCTCCTGTTCTCTCCTGTTCTCTCCTGCAGCTCTCTCCTGTTCTCTCCTGTTCTCTCCTGCTCTCTCCTCCTCTCTCCTGTTCTCTCCTGCTCTCTCCTGCTCTCTCCTGCTCTCTCCTGCTCTCTCCTGTTCTCTCCTGCTCTCTCCTGCTCTCTCCTGTTCTCTCCTGTTCTCTCCTGCTCTCTCCTGTTCTCTCCTGTTCTCTCCTGCTCTCTCCAGCTCTCTCCTGCTCTCTCCTGCTCTCTCCTGCTCTCTCCTGTTCTCTCCTGTTCTCTCCTGCTCTCTCCTGTTCTCTCCTGTTCTCTCCTGTTCTCTCCTGCTCTCTCCTCCTCTCTCCTGTTCTCTCCTGCTCTCTCCTGCTCTCTCCTGTTCTCTCCTGCTCTCTCCTGTTCTCTCCTGTTCTCTCCTGCTCTCTCCTCCTCTCTCCTGTTCTCTCCTGTTCTCTCCTGTTCTCTCCTGCTCTCTCCTCCTCTCTCCTGTTCTCTCCTGCTCTCTCCAGCTCTCTCCTGCTCTCTCCTGCTCTCTCCTGTTCTCTCCTGCTCTCTCCTGCTCTCTCCTGTTCTCTCCTGTTCTCTCCTGCTCTCTCCTCCTCTCTCCTGTTCTCTCCTGTTCTCTCCTGCTCTCTCCTGTTCTCTCCTGTTCTCTCCTGCAGCTCTCTCCTGTTCTCTCCTCCTCTCTCCTGTTCTCTCCTGCAGCTCTCTCCTGTTCTCTCCTGTTCTCTCCTGCTCTCTCCTCCTCTCTCCTGCTCTCTCCTGCTCTCTCCTGCTCTCTCCTGTTCTCTCCTGTTCTCTCCTGCTCTCTCCTCCTCTCTCCTGTTCTCTCCTGCTCTCTCCTGCTCTCTCCTGCTCTCTCCTGTTCTCTCCTGCTCTCTCCTGCTCTCTCCTGTTCTCTCCTGCTCTCTCCTGCTCTCTCCTGTTCTCTCCTGTTCTCTCCTGCTCTCTCCTCCTCTCTCCTGCTCTCTCCTGCTCTCTCCTGTTCTCTCCTGTTCTCTCCTGTTCTCTCCTGTTCTCTCCTGCTCTCTCCTGTTCTCTCCTGTTCTCTCCTGCTCTGTCCTCCTCTCTCCTGCTGACGATGACTCCACGTGTATCAGACGGATTCATTTCATCAGATTGAACAGCAGAAGATAAACATTGATCTGAAACAGCTGGAGCTTAAAACTTATTGATCAGCTGATAGATAACCTGAATCATTACTATTACAGCCATCAACACCATCATCATCATCATCATCATCATCATGACAAAGGACAGCATAGAGATAGAAGAGAAGAACTGTTGCTGGAGACGACAATCACAGAGCAGAGACATGCAGCTCCATGACGGGACATCTGGAAAAGAAAGAACAGAAACTACACGAGTGAAGGAACTGAATGGAGACAACAGATAATAAGAAGAAACTATGGGAGAGAAGAAGATGGTGAGGTATGAGTCAGTTAAAGAGTAGGAGGAAAGAAAAGAAGCTCAGCATGTAACGAGGTCCTCCAGCAGCCTCGGCCTATAACAGCATAACTAAGGGTTGGTTCAGGTCTACCTGAGCCAGCCCTAACTATAGGCTTTATCAAGAAGGAACGTTTTGAGTCTAATCTTAAAGCTAGAGAGGGTTTCTGCCCCTCCAACACAAACTGGGAGCTGGTTCCACAGGGGAGGAGCCTGAAAACTGAAGCTCCGCCTCCCATTCTACTTCTGGAAACTCCAGGAACCACAAGTAGACCAGCGTACTGAGAGAGAAGTGCTCTGCTAGGATTATATGGTTCTATAAGATCTCTAAGATATGATGGAGCCTGGTCATGTAGAGCTTTGTAAGTCATCAAGAGAATTTTAAAGCATGTAACTGCTTCCTTAAACTTGGCCACGACATCATCTGACAGACATCTACTGTCGTGGGATTTATTCCCACATGCTGTGTAGTCCATTATTGTAACTTCAGATGTTAATAAGAAGTGGTCCGACAAAACAGGGTTTGGAGGAAATACTATTACATTTTCAGTTTCCATCCCATACAACAGAACCAGATGGAGGGTGTGGTTACCACGGTGACGGGGTTTATTTACATCCTTATAAAAGCCAATAGAATCTAATAATGATCTGAAAGTAGAACTGAGGCTGTCGTTGTCCACGTCAACATGAATGTTAAAGTCTCCCACTATCATCACTTTATCTGAACTCAGCACTAAATCTGATCAAAAGTCAGAATTCAGTTAGAAACTCTGAATAAGGACCAGGTGGGAGATAAACAACAACAATACAATCCGTTTCTCTGCTTTCTAGTTTGGGTGAGAGACTAAGAGTCAGACTCTCAAATGATTTAGAACTAAGTTTAGGGTTAGGGTTAATTGATAAACTTGAGTGGAAGATTGCTGCCACTCCTCCTCTTCCTCCTCCTCCTCCTCTTCTTCCTCCTTCTCCTCCTCCTCCTCCTCCTCTTCCTCCTCCTCCTCCCACTCCTCCTCCTCTTCCTCCTCCTCCACCTCCTCCTCCTCCTCCTCTTCCTCCTCCTCCTCCTCTTCTTCCTCCTTCTCCTCCTCCTCCTCCTCCTCTTCCTCCTCCTCCTCCCACTCCTCCTCCTTCTCCTCCTCCTCCTCCCACTCCTCCTCTTCTTCCTCCTTCTCCTCCTCCTCCTCCTCCTCTTCCTCCTCCTCCTCCCACTCCTCCTCCTTCTCCTCCTCCTTCTCCTCCTCCTCCTCTTCTTCCTCCTTCTCCTCCTCC